>NC_137791.1:37667361-38112718 GCF_963383645.1 Muscardinus avellanarius
AATAGATCAAGAAAGATGCAAAACTGCTTAAGACATGGCCTCTGTTAATAAACAGTACACACTTTAATTTGTAATTGAAAGTAGAGAATTTGAGTTAAAATGTTACAGAACACTTAAATACCAAGAGATAAGCTCTTATATGCTTAATTATATGTTATATACCACATTATATATGTGTATACAGTGATAAATGTTAAAGGGAAGGAAAGAATAGCTACTACATTGAGCTATGAAAACTTCTAAAGCAATTGGACCTTAAATTAAGCTCACTTAACTTCATTAAGGAATTTGTGGTAGGAAAGTGTTGTGCCTCCATTTTGAATTTGTTGGAACACCTAGGTTAAGGGATCTAAATATGATGTTGTCAGCCATGGGAGGTGAATGGAAGTGTACTGGGAAGAGCAGTGACATGATGAACATTGGGCAGGCTGACACAAATGAATTTGCCTTTTATTTAGGGAGGAGAGTAGGAGAAAAATAATTAACATATAGTTTCTTTAACAATATAAAAGACAAAGCTAGGCATCGTGGCACATGACTATAATCCTAGTATACGGGAGACTGAGACAGAAGAATCAAGGGTTCAAGGCTAACCTCAACAACTAGAGATGCCCTCAGCAACTTAGTGAAACCCTGTTTCAAAATGAAAAATAAAATAGGCCCAGCCAGGGTGTAGTTCAGAGGTAGAGCAACACACACACACACACACACACACACACACACACACACACATACACATTATTAGTTCATTCATTCATTCATTTAATAAGAGACAAGGTGAGAAGAACCAGAGGAGGTTTAGTTGTGTTACCCACACTCTCAACAACTTTGCCAAATTACCCTCCATGTCCTATATATTTTTTTAAAGAGATGAAAGGGATACAGAAAAGTAAACATGGAACATCTTAGAAACTAACAAGGAAAAGGTAACTTTATCATCTTGAAAAACTTTCAAATTACAAATTAATCTGCATTTACCCTCTACCTAGGTCACAGCCACTAAAGGAACTTTTGAAAAGTTACAGATGGCCTATTATCAGTTTAACAAAATATAACTTGACTCATGTTTTTTTTCTTATTGTTGCTAATTAGCTGTTGTGTACAAGGGTGTTTTTTAAAGTTTATTTCCTGTTTGTAGACTCCAAGTGAATTCTTTCTAACTTTAATCCATTACTTACATTGCAAAGTAGGGATTGCAACACCATATCCACTTAATTGTGTCTGATTTGATAAAAGAATCACATTGTTTGCTAAACTTTTAATGTTAAAGTGAAATGCCATGCATTCACAAAATACAAACTCAATGTCCTGCACCTTTGTTATCTTTGCTACTGGAATCAGTTAATTTCCAGCCCACCCTCTGGAATCTCTCAGCCTCCACAGAAAAAATACAAGGAGCTAGGTATGGTAGCACACACCTATAATCTCAAGTATTTGGGAGACTGAGACAGCAGGATCGCAGGTTCAAGATCAGCCTCAGCAACTTAGTAAGACTTTGTTACAAAATAAAAAAATAAAAAGGGCTAAGGATACAGCTCAGAGGTAGAAGAGGGCAGGGGAGAGAGGATGGAATATAAGGAGCCTAGCTCAGAAGTAAAGTCAGAAAAACATTACTCTTTTTGTTGGTCATATAGAATGTCATGCAAAAGTTCCTGGCATGATCTGACCCCAGAGGGCTTGGTCACACTGATGTAGGATAAAATAAATAAAATTTAAGGTAGAAAGGAGATGAACTGGGAAGGAAAAGAAAATGTAGTTTTAAAATCTGGAAAGGTCATAATGTCTAACTCGTAAGGCAGACCTAAGACACATGAGACCATACCCTTAACCACAAGGGCCCCTTCCCCACCTGAGATTCCTGAGATGCCTAGTAAACAAAGGGTTCATTAGGCTCTCACTGGTGAGGCTCTCAGGCCTCTCATGGTTTAGAGGTTGCCAGCATTTCCTTTAAACATATATCTTTATTTAAAACCTCTGCCTTTATCTCTGACTGGTGTGTGTTGCTTCTTTTCACCACAGAAGCCAAGAACCCACAGATGTTATTGTGTTAACCCATGCCAACCCCACACCTACTCCTGAGTTCACATTGATGGAACCTGGTCTCTCCCTGCTTCCTTCCTCATGGCAATCATTTTTCTCCCAGCTGGACACCTCTTCTCTATGTCCATTACAAAAAGAAGAGCCATTCCATCATCCCTTCCTCTACCCTTCCTTTTCTAAAATAACTGGAAGGAAACATAGAAGAGATAATATAATAAATAATGGTGAAATTACAAAGACATTATTTGTTATGTGAATGGTAAACTCCATTTAAGTGAAACAGAGGTAGGATAGAAGAAATAAAATATTAGGTAGAAAGAAGAAGGATTGGAAAGGAAAAATTACATTATATATAGTTTTAAATTCATATAGGGTGCATTCTGTCTTAGGCAGAAGCCTCAATGAACCACACCCTCAATCGCAATGGCTCCTTTTTCTACCTGAGAGTCCTGAGATGCTTTATAAACAAACGGTCCACAAGGGGGAAAAAGATGGGGCACCAGTCACCCCCACACCTCCCCTTGCCAGGGGAACCTGAAGATTAAGAGGAAGTCCAGACCTCCACTGTGGGACCCCATTCACTGCCCCCATGGAGCTTCTATGAAACAACTGAAAAAGCTGCAAAGACTCTTATTCTCTCATGCTTTCTACCTATTAAGATGGCTTACCTTCCCCTCAAATCCCTCACTTCCTAAATAAAATTTCTGTCTTTATTCTGACCAGTGAATGCTAAAATTCTTTTCTGCTACATAAGCCAAGAATTCTACAGAATTGTCATGTTTTCCTATAACAAAACTAGATCCATACATATTCCTGACTACTTTTTATGTAGTTGTTTCACTGATATGTGCATTTGTTTTCATGAAATGTACATTTCATGAAATGTAGAGTCCAATACAATATTTATCTATTTCTTTCCTAGAAAACTACTGAGTTTCCTTTTCTCTTAGACAAGAAGCTCCAGTTTAGTTCCTGTAATTTCCTCAGAAAGACAAGAAAAATAAAGAGATCCAACTTGGTTAAAATACACAAAAAGAATCCAGGTGTGGTGGTGCACACTTGTAATTCCAGTACTGGGAGGCTGAGACAAGAGGATTGCAGGTTCAGAGCCAGTCCTAGCAACTTAGGCCTTTTGCAACTCAGTGAGACCTTATTTCAAATAAAAAGGAGAAAATCAGGCTGAATATGTTGCTCAAATATATGTGTATATCTTTATGAATATATATAATCATTTTCATGCACCAACACCTCTTGAACAACCTATATTTTAATCTTTGAACTTCCATTGATTATTTGTTCTGACCTTTGCTTAGAAAGACAAACTTATCTTGGATTTACTTTCTGTAAGTCAAAACTCAAATTCCTAAGGGCCCTGAAAGGTAATATAAATGAGTGACGAGAAGCCAAGTGTAAGAAAAAGAAGGAATGGGAGACTAAAAATGATAGAATAGAGGAAGACAGGAAGACAATGTATCTCCAACACTCTGAGACTTGGAACTCAACCAGAGGGAAGACTGCTTCTTGGAAAGAAGAGAATCAGATTCAACAGGGGAAAAACAGTGAGGATGTGATGGAACTGGGTGCAGCACAATGAGCAGAGGCCTGAAAAGAGATCTGCATCTCACCTGGTAAAAGGAAAGCAATCACGGTGAGCCTGGCGGAGCTGGCAGCTGCTGGGACCAGTGGCTCACAGAGACCAACTCCAGCAAAAAACCAACAAAACTCTGTCTAGCCAGTGACTGTAGATGACTGTAGAAGACTATTATCAAAAGCAACTGCACTCTTCTCTCCACACTCAAATACCTCAAGACTCAACTCCCCAGACCACCCAGCAAGACCCAGAGAAATCTTGGGGCTGAAGCTGGACTCATCCCTGCAGAGCAGCATTCCACAAGATTGTGATTAACAAACCATCCTAGAAAGAGCCTGTTCTGAATGGCCACAGAGACTTAGGTGGCAAAGAACAGAACCGCCAGGTTCTTAGTTAGCAAATCATCTTTGCAGAGATGGGGGTAGGGGCTACAGTTTGATCCAGCAAAAATGTGATTTAGCAGATGGACTCTGGAGACATTCGGGCATGAGGGAACAAGGGCCAGCCATTCACTGTGCCCCTGTAGGGCCTCCAGCAATCACCATAGGGCTGCTAGCCTTTGTGTCTATAAGGTAAGATAACTCAACCAACCATGCTGCAGACTGGGAAGGCTATAAACGTGCACCCACCAGTGTCTGAGTGCTATAAGCATCTAGGCCAGAGGCTAACAAGTTCTCAAATAATTGCAGGCTTCAACACACCACTCATGCCACTAGATCAATTTTCCAGGCAAAAGATGAGAAAGACTCTTCAGACCTAAAGACACTAGAAATCAAATGGACCTAATAGACATATACAGGATATTTCAACCAGCAAAAGCTGAATACACATTCTTTTCAGTTGCTCATGGAACCTTTTCCAGAATAGACCACATTCTGGGCCACAAAGCAAATACCAACAAATTCAAAATATGTAATATAATTCCCTGCACCTTTTCTGGTCACAATAAAATGAAAGTAGAAATCAACAACAGAAAGAACAAAAGAAATTGCATAAATACATGGAAAATGAATGATACACTCTTGAATAAGCATTGGATCAGAAAAGAAATAAGGGGAGACATTTTAAAATCCTAGAATTAAACAAAAATAAACTCAATATGCCAAATCTATGAACACTTTGAAGGTGCTTTTAAGAGGAAAATTTATAACACTGAGTGCCCACATAAGAAAAACAGAAAGTCACCAAATAAAATACCTCATGACAAACCTTAAGGACCTGGAAGAACAGGAACAGTCTAATCCCAAAGCCAGTAGACTGAAGGATATCATTAAAATCAGGGCAGAAATCAGTGAAATAGAGAACAGTAATAGCAACAAAACAATACAAAAGGTCGTGTGGCAGCAGTGGAGCAAAGGCAGAACATAGTTAAGGATATCAGGACAAACTGGCATGAGTGAAAATCACTGGGCTATTAGAATAGGGATTAGGATTTTAAAAAAGCAGGAAAAGGTTACAAGAAAAAGAACATGTGCAAACACTGGAAGAATCTGCAAATTTCGCAACACAGAATGAGTTTTCTTACCATGAAGCACCTAAGGTTATCTTCTGGGAAGGAACTCTGCCTAACCAATTTTTATAATCCTAGTGCTTAGTAAAATACCCTGTGCATATTATGCACCTAATTAGTTTCCAATAAACCCAGTGATAATAATGATAAACAAATTTACAGCCCCAGCTTATTAAAATGAGCATGAAATTCTCAGCAGGTGAATTAGTATAGAGAATGTGCTCCTCCAGCAAGTAAACTCTTCCCTTGCATTTTTCCCCTGCTGAAGTGCAGACTGCGGATCACCAACTAAGCAAGCAAAGGAAGCAATCTTTGTGTCACCATCCTTGAAAAAAGTTGTGAAAGGTGTAAGAAACTATATGTCAAGGAGAAAAGAGGATGATTCTTTGGATTCTCCCCAGTAGAGATGACAAGCTTTCAACACTTCGCTTATTTAGTATTTTCATACTCATCACTCCATTTCTTTCAAAGAACACTCAATAACACCTTTAACTTGTCATGTGTCTTCTTGTCTTCATACAAATATTAAAGGTAATCTGGAAATTTGTCTCAAAAGTTTCTCCAAATTATTGGAAACTGACTGTATTGTAACATTACATATAAACTACATTGTCCTAGAACCTTTGAAAAATAATCCACACTACTCTCAAAACTAAGCCAAGCATGGGAAGGAGGGATGGGGAGGGAATGGGGTGCGGATTGGGTAGGGGCCAACTGGGTGATGTGTGCATGCATCTCTACGCAAGTTTTTTTTATCCCATTCTGATGTATGAATACAATGTGCCAATAAAAAAAATTAAAAAACTAAATTTACAATGAAAAATATCTTGTAAGTCTGGTTTACATGTTTACATGTTGTTTATATATGTCACACATATCACAAAATCTAGAAAATATAAAGTTAGCTTTATCTGAAGAATAGTGACTGATTAAGGTATTTGTTTTAATGTTAAAGCCCTATATATTTATTTTCCTGGAGTCTAAGCCTTTACATCTCACTCAGGATGCCACTGACCTAATTTTAGGGGACACTATCCTGAGGACTACCCTCATTTAGTCTTATAGTCTCAGGATAATGTTAATATTTCTCTTTTTATTCTGAAATGTGTTTTGATAGTCATCCAAAACATACAACTATTTCAAAAATCCTATATTTTTCTAAATACTTATTTTAAATTGTACTCAAATATAATCATTCAAGCCAGGCATGGTGGTGCACACTTGTAATCCCTTTGCTTGGGAGGCGGAGATAGGAGGACCGCACAGGTTCGAAGCCAGCCTTGCTTGCTTAAGAGACCCTGTTTCCAAATTTAAAAAATATAAAAATAGGTCTGGGAGTGTATGTGTAAAAAATTTATACATATTTATAATAAGTAGTTCAAAGTGATAGTGGCATATATGCACACCGCACTCGGTGAGCCTCCCCCTCGCCTTCCTTGCCACTCCCCCTACTTCCAAATCTTTCATTTCCTTCATTAATTCCCCACACACGCACTAACCACCACCCTCTGCTAGACCAACTCCCTTGCTTCAGTGGGATTTCTCCTCCTTTATCTCAAGTCCTGGAGGGAACTTTTTAGATACTGACAAAGACTGAGAAACGCTGGATGAGGTGAGAGAAAATGAATAAGAAGGAAAATTTAGTTCCAAGTTACTTGATTCCAGAGCAAAAGGTGGTGTTACTGATTAAGAAGATGTGAATGAGCTACAGGTTAGATTCTTTTGGGGAACAGGTGGATATAAACAATTCAGTTTTGTTGTTTATAACTTTTGGTTCCTGGCTTTTACATCATAATGATAAGAAAAAGTTTAAGAAAGGAAAGCCCAAAACTGCTGTGATAAAAAAAAAAAGATCATGACTTAATATTTTGAAAACTTGAGTAGAAGTGATTAAGGAATATGAAAATCAGGCTACAGAACTTTTTTGTGTGGATCATATTGAAAATGGCATACATTCACACAGTGCTTGGTTTTCCCCCTCCTGCTTCCCCTTTCTCCCCTTCCAACATGAGCGTCCAGGCTGACCATGCTACATTCACACTTATACACATATTCTAATGTAGCTTCTCCATTAATCAACCTCAGCCTTCTTCCTCTTCTACCCTTCCTTCTAGCTTTACTGAGATTTCCCTTCCA
Organism: Muscardinus avellanarius; assembly: GCF_963383645.1. Classification (NCBI taxonomy): domain Eukaryota; kingdom Metazoa; phylum Chordata; class Mammalia; order Rodentia; family Gliridae; genus Muscardinus; species Muscardinus avellanarius. The sequence goes on from NC_137791.1 coordinate 37,674,639, forward strand.
TTATGTGGAGTCCCTCTGGTATCCCTAATACCCCCCAGTTTGGGCATATTAGAGAAAACATAAGTCCCTTCTCTTTCTGTGCTTGCCTGATCTCATTTAACATTTAATGATGTTTTCCAGTTTTTTCCATCTTCTTGTGAATTACATGATTGTGTTCTTCTTTATTGCTGAGTAGAATTCCATTGTGTGTATTTCCCATAATTTTGCAATCCATTCATCTGTTGATGGAGACCTAGGTTGGTTCCATAGCTTGGTTATTACGAATTTGCTATTAACATGGGTATGCATATGTTACAGAAATTCTCTGATTTCAACCCTTTGGAAAGATACCCAGGAGTGGTATAGCTGGATTGTATGGTGGATCCATTCCCAGTTTGGGGGATCCCTGATCCCCAAAGTGGCTGAATTAGTTTGCACTCCCATGAACAGTATAGAAGAGTTACTCTTTCCCAACATCCTACCCAGCATTTGTACCAACCTTTTCCTGTCTGAACTTCAATCAGTGTCAGAGACTTCATAACAATTCTTTGTCCTTCATCTTACAAGTAAAAAAGTGATATATCGCTTCTATTTTACATAGTATAAAGAATAGAAGATATTATACACAAATTCAAGAGAGTCCATGCACTGATTCCTTTGAGCCAAAAATAGTATGCTTTGTATGGAATGTTAAGTCCTCTCCATTTTTAAAGCCATTTTAACATATTTACAATAATAATAGTAATAATAATAATAATAATAATAATAATAACAACAACAACAACAACAACAGCCTATGGATCGACCATTGCTGTCATTTGTATGCTATGATAACCTTTCCCAGAGTAGCACATTTAATGTAGAACACACATAATGCAACTGAAGTTTATCCATTATTTCTAATAGTTTTATAAAAAGGAGGAAAAGGCGGGGAGCAAAGCAAAAGCTTCATTACAATAAAATGACTTTAATATCAAGTATTATACTCTTTTTCACTTCAGTGCTACCCAAGTTCTCTACATATTCCGTTGCCAACAATAAGCAATAATATGTGCTGGGAACCTTTAATTCTAGCTTTTTAATTGTAGTAATTTGAAATTTTTGTTGTACTATAAATATAGGTTTATCCCATCTACTCTTTCATATTTTTATTTATTTTTGCTTAAAATGGTGACATTTCATGCCGGGCGTGGTGGCACACTCTTATAATCCCCGTGCTTGGGAGGTGGAGACAGGAGGATCACGCAGGTTCAAAGCCAGCCTCACTGGCTTAAGAGACACTGTTTCCAAATAAAAATACAAAAATAAGTCCAGAAGTAGAAGGGTTTCCAGGAACCCCAGTAACACCAAAAAAAAAAGGTGACATTTCAAAATATTACATGAAATTCAATCGTTATATCTTGTAAAAAGTTAATCATCGATATAAAAGATATAGGAAACTTGGTGCAATGTCCAGCTTTTATACAAAAGAACACTGTATGAATATTTGCAGAGATATAGCAGGTTGTTGGTATTCACAAATACATATAAAATATAGGTTTGTTACTTAAAATTAATCTATAATTGAATACTTAATTAAGAGCTTTGTTCCATATACTTAGAAAATATACACTGGGGAAAAAATGGGAACAAGAAAATACAGAGGCCCAAACTGTTAAGCTCAGGACATTGTGATCTTATTTAGGTTGCCTTTTATTGATCATTTGTGATCATGTTACACAGAAAAAGATTCTGATGTATAAAAATATTAATTTGCTGAAAACATTTTCTTTAAGGCATTTTCTATCCTGAAAAAATGAGCTACTTAATTTTAAATCTACTACATCCATATGATGTGGTATAAAAAATGAAACTTGAGAATTCTGTTTCTTAAAGTTTTTCTTATTCATATTCTTGATATTCAATTTTTTAAATATTACAGTAGATTTTAAAAGAGAAATATCTTGGAAATCATGAGTCACATATGAACCAAAACCAGTGGAAGTCGAGCTTTGTATAGAAGTTGTTTTCTATTGTTGGTATTAGATCTGAAATAAAATGTAATTATATTTTTAAATTATTTTCTCCAATATTTGGAATTAACTTGATGAGGCATAGATTTTTATTTTGTCAGGGAAAACCTTGAGAAAAAAGTCTAAGAAAGCTTCTCAAACACTGATTTGACAGAATTTTATCAATCCACACTCAGCCAAAGCCCAGGGAGCCCTGAAACCTTACTCCTACAGAGTGGAGTTGAGCACTCAGATCATTGGACTTTTGAATAATTAAAAGATTAGTGTAGTAATAATTAAAATCCCTTCTTAACCTGAAGTGAGTGGGAAGAAAAAGCTCCATTGCAGTATTCTCTATCCTCTTCCATCAGGGTTATGACATTATTAGGACTTCAGTACACTGAAACTGACTTAAACAGACACATGATTTGTTCTGTATGTCCCAAGGTTGAATCCATTTTAATGAGGTTCACTTTTAAACTGTATTTTTTCTTTAGTACTTATTCAATATTTGGTATTCTCATAAAACATTGGAGTAACTTTGACTACTAAGAGTGTATCTCAATACAAGGGATTTTGTTCATTTGAAAACATGCATTATCTACTTTGTGTCAGGAATGCTAGAAATAGAGAAATACAAAGTAAACTCCTGCCCGTTTTGATTTAACTGTCAATAGGGGAAGATTGATATGCAAATCAATCATTAAATTGAACAATTTAAAGACAATAATAGAGTGACATAAAATTCTTAGTTATCCTGGGGAAGAAAAAAAATAACACTAACAAGCAGGATTCATCCTAGAGATGCAAGGCTGTTCAACATACAAAAATCAATTCATGTAATTCATTACATAAACAGAACCAAAGACAAAACTCACATGATCATCTCAATAGACACTGAAAAAGCATTTGACAAAAGCCAACATCCATTTATGCTAAAATCACTGTAGAGAATTGTAATAGAAGGAACATACCTCAACATCATAAAGGCAATCTATAATAGGCCCACAGCAAATATCATATTAAATGTAAAAAAATTTCAAGAATTCCCCCTAAAAACAGAAAAAGACAAAGATGCCCTTATGACCATTTCTTTTCATTATAGTACTTGACACTCTAGCCAGAGCAATAAGTCAAGAAAAGAAAATCAAAGAAGTACAAATAGGAAAAGAAGAACTAAAACTATCACTATTTGCAGATGATATGATCCCATACTTAGAAGACCCAGCAAACTCAACCAAAAGGGTTATAGACTGATCAACAAATTTAGCAAAGTGTCTGGATATAACATCAAACTTTAAAAAAAATCAGAAGCTTTCCTATATGTAAACCATAAGTCCACTGAAAAAGAAATCCAGAAAACATTTCCACTCAGGATATCACACACACACACACACACACACACACACACACACACACAAAAAAAAAAAAAAAAAAAAAAAAACTTAGGAATAAACCTAACCAAGGAGATAAAAGACCACTAAAAAAAATTATAAAACATTGAAAAAATAAATCGAAGAAGACCTTAGAAAATGGAAAGATCGTCCATATTCATGGATAGGCAGAATAAATATCATTAAAATGGCCATATTTCCAAAAGTGATCTAAAGATTCAACATAATACCCATTAAATTGCCAAGGTCATTCCTCACAGACATTGAAAAATCAATCCTTCAATTCATTTGGAACAACAAAAAACCCAGAATAGCCAAAGTAGTTCTCAGCAACAATAATTATACAATAGGCATCACAATACCTGACTACAAACTAGGCTACAAAGCCAAAGTAAATAAAAGCAAAATAGTACTTGCACAAAAACAGATGTATGGACCAATGGAGCAGAATAGAAGATTCAGAAACAAATCCACACTCTTACGTTCAATTGATTTTGACAAAGAGGTCAAAAATATACACTGCAAATAAGTTTCTTCAACAAATGGTATTGGAAAAACTGGTTATATAAAGAAAAATGGAAATAAGCTCCACTTTCCTGCCCTACACAAGAGTCAATTCAAGATGGATCAAAGATTTGGAAATCAGACCAGAGAACCTTACAGCTCCTTGAAAACAGCATAGGCTCAACCCTGCAACACATAAACACAGATAAGATCCCAAAGGCACAAGAAACTAAAAGGTGGGTCAATACGTGAGATTGCATTAAACTGAAGAGCTTCTGTACAGCATAGGAAACTGTCAAGAACCTTAACAGAGAGCTGACAGAATGTGAGAAAATTTTTTACCAACTGTTCTTCTGATGGAGGACTAGTATCTAGAATATACAGAAACTCACAGCTGAGAAAACAACCCAATTAAAAATTGAGCAAGTGAACTAAATAGACACTTCATAAAAGAAGAAATTCAAGTCACCAATAAATGTATAAAAAAGTGCTCAACATCATTAGGAATCAGAGAGATACAAATCAAAACTATCCTGAGATTTCACCTAACTTCACCTAGAATGGCAGTCATTCAAAACACAAACAACAACAAGTGCTGGTGAAGATGTGGAGAAATGGAAACTCTACTACACTGTTGATGGGATTGAAAATTAGTGTGACAACTTTGAAAAACAGTATGGAAGATTCTCAGAAGAATGGAAACAAACTTTTCATATGATCCAGCAATACCCCTTCTGGGTATCTACCCCAAAGAAAGAAAACCAAACTACCAAACTAATGCATGTGTATTTATGTTCATAGCTACACAATTCACCATTGCCAAACTATGGAACCAGCCAAGATGTCCATCAAAAGATGAATGGGTTACAAAACTATGAGATATGTAAACAATGGAATTTTACTCAGCCATAAAAAAGAACACATTTAGCTGGGTGTGGTGGTGCACACTTGTAATCCCAGCATTTGGGAGGCTGAGACAGAAGGATCAAAGTCCTTAAACAACCTCAGCTACTTAGTGAGGCCCTTTGCAACTCAGTGAGACCCTGTTTCAAAATAAAGAAATCAAAATAGTGCTAAGGGTGTAGCTCAGAAGTAGAATGGCCCTGGGTTTCATCCCCAGTATCTCAAAAGAAGAAGGAAGAAGGAAGAAGGAAGAAGGAAGAAGAAGAAGAAGAAGAAGAAGAAGAAGAAGAAGAAGAAGAAGAAGAAGAAGAAGAAGAAGAAGAAGAAGAGAAGAAGGAGGAGGAGGAGGAGGAGGACGAGACAATTATGTTATTTACAGGGAAATGGATGGAACTGGAGAACATCAATACTAAGTGAGATTAGTCAGTCACAAAAAGTAAAATATCAGATGCTCTCCTTAATATGCAGAAGCTAGGGAGAAAAATGGTTCGTAGGAGGAACTCTGGACAAGGGAGGAGAAACCATAGATGAGCAAATAAGGTGACCTAACTAAGGGTGATGGGAGGGGGGATGAGGGAAATTCCCTAATGTACATGATGTACACTCACAAACATACCACTAAGCCAAACATGAGAAGGAGGAAGGGGAGAATTAGTGGAGTGGGAACTGGGGAAGAGCTAAATGAGTGATGTATGCATGTATGTCTCTACCATCTTGTACTTAATTAATATGTAAGACTACAATGCACCAATAAAAAATTTAAAAACGTTTTAAATTAATTAAAATTACAGACACAAATTATCACACTGTACCCCACATGTGCATTTATAATTAAAATAATAACAAAGTAAAATAAAAATAGACAGTTAAAAAAAAAAAAGAAAGCCGGGCGTGGTGGCGCACACTTGTAATCCCCACACTTGGGAGATGAAGACAGGAGAATCATGCAGGTTTGAAGCCAGCCTCGATGGTTTAAGAGACCCTGATTCCAAATAAAACAGGTCTGGGAGTGTAGCCCTGAGGTAGGAAGGTTCCATCCCCAGTACCACCAAAGAAAAGAAAAAAAAAAAAGAAAAGGTGAGAGAATAGTTGACATTTGAAATGAATGTTAAGGACTGTCTAGGAGTTTGCAGGCAGAGAAGTCCAAACCCACCTAAGAATGTGGAAGCGATGGAAATAATAAAGAAACATGGCCCTCTTGTTATTTAGGGTAAATGATAAGTGCTGTTACAAACAGACTTAGAAACACATACAAATATAACCAAAAGTTTATGTCTTGCTCACAGAGAATGGATGTTCCTTTTTCTTTCTTTTTTGTGCTTTTATTGGTGCACTATAGCTTCACATTATACTGCAAATCATGTTGACAATGACATACATGCACACCGCAATTGGTGCCCCCCTTTTTAAAGGAATCTTTAAAAGCTTTCCTTTTTAAAAGGAAACTTTTCTCCATGAAGTGATTCAGACTTCGACCTCTTCCTTCATGGAGCCTACTGTCTCTTATGATGTGGCTGTTTTCCAAATCCAGGCAGACACTGGGATAGATATCTTGGAGGGTCATACCTGCCCGCCCGGATGTGGTATTCTTCATATCTATTTCTATTCTACTTACTAGAACACATTCAGATGCCCACAATTAACTCCCAAACTGGATACTGTGATTTACCTAAACTTCTATGAAAACACAGCAAGAACAACAACAACAACAACAACAAAAAAAAAAACTCAGGAGTTCACAGTACATTTTTCCTTTGGCACTTTACAAGAGTTGCCAAGGAGGTTCTGCTGCATGCCAATATTCTGGTATCCATGTTCTTTTATATAATGCTCCAACAATAGCATAGGACCTCAAAGATTTCCCTGATCCTTCACAGTAGCTAGATGACAAAGTGTTAGAGAACCCTGGGCGGGGAGGCATCAGACCTGCCAGTGGTGGATAATATTGTGAGCAGAACTTAGTGATGCCACTCCACCTATGGGAAGTTTGGAAAGCAAAGTCAAACTCTGTTCCAAATAAGATCGATGTGTGTGAATCACTAGCTAGTCTTTGACACTTCTGCTTTGAATATCCTTTTCACTCTCCACGCTTAGAAAAATTACACTGGCCATTTCTTTTGCCTCTTCCCCCAAGTAGACAAAGTCCCATACAGTCCTTTCCTGTAACTAAGAGTCTAGAATCTGCAGATGTGTAGCTCTGAGGCACAAATATTCCTGGTAATATCATAGAATGAAGATGACAAATTTATTTGTATGCATCTCCCCAATACATATGATGTGTGTGTGTGTGTGTGTGTGTGTGTGTGTGTGTGTGTGTGTGTGTATTCTGTTCCTGTTCCATATATATATTATGGAACAGGAACAGAATAACTGTAGTAAACAATAGTCATTATATTGTAACTCTGAAATCTTATCAGGCCGACAGGTGAATAAAGGTTCTTTTCTTGCACTTGGTAGAATTTCAAAATTGGCCCCTGACTCTGCTTTCTGGAAGTAATTCTTTGTTTTCCATTATTATCTATGGCTCTTGATAGGCAGTTGTAGGTGGGCTTTTTCATTATTCTCTATCAGAAGGATGCCAACATTTGAAAGTCCCAGCTTTCACATTACACCTACTCCTAAGTAATCTTGGTACTACAAAAATTAGTTACTTGTACATTTAAAGGCTTTTTAAAATTGTGTTTAGTTAGTTTTTATTTGGCAAGTAATGTCCTTCAAAAACTCACCCGGCTTCTAATTTATTTGCTCCCAATCACCTTCATGTGTCAGTTACTATATTTTTCTGTGTTTGCTCATTCCCTTTTCCCAACATAATATGCTACCTCAGTGCCAGATAGAACAATAGGCCTAAAAGGAAGATAGCTTTTATTTGATATTTCTATGTAGCTGAAACTCACTTCAACTAAAAAGTCTCACTGCATCCTCTGTGCTCAAAGCCTTTTTTCAATCTTATCTTTTATGTCTCTTACCCTTTGGAGTTCAGAGTCAAGTGGCTTTCCCACCTTTGAAAGGACTCTAAATTTCTCCTGTTCTTTTTTTTGCTAATAAATAGGCCAAAAATTTCCTGAGTTCTTTTCTTTCTCTCAATACTTCGTCCAAGTGTAATCAATAGTCATGAATAGTGATCTGTTTTCTAACCTCTTTTTGTAGTTATAATATTGATAGGCTTATGCTCTGCCTTTTTAGTTATCACAAGATATATTTTTATCAAGTAATTTCCCACTATAAAGAATGAATCCTAATTGTCAGCCTATTTGATCTTTATAGCTCTTAGCCTATGCACAAAACCAAGACATATTTTTTAGGTTTTATTATAGCAGCAACTCTCTTTGGTTTTTATGTTAACATTTAAGCTAATCGTGTGTGTGTGTGTGTGTGTGTGTGTGTATGTGTGTGTGTGTGTGTTACTGGGGATATAACCCAGAGACATTATACCTCCAAGCTACACCTCCAGCCCTATTTTTTATTTTGAAACAGGGTCTCACTGAGTTGCAAAAAGCCTCATTAAGTAGCTGAGGCTTTCTGCAAATAGCAATTCTTCTGTCTCAGCCTCCCAAATGCTGGGATTACAAGCATGTGCCACCACACCCAGCTAAACTAATCATTATTAGAATCAACAATTAAGTGTTAATGGATTACCACAAAAAATAAGACTTCTTTCTTATTTGTATCACAATCAATGTAAGTTCCTGGAATAGAAATAGTTGGGCTTCATGTAATCATTCAGGGATCTCTCCTGCCAGCCCATGGTTTGAATATCCCTTATAGACTTGGTTCTTTATTTATTCCTTACATCTGCCCTGCAGATGAGGGAAGAGTTAGTGAGCATGGAAAAAGTGAATCAGGCTGTAAGGGCTAGGCCTGGAAAGAGTATGTGTCACTTCTATATTAATGGTGCTACCTTTATGATAAGATCTCATCTTAATATAAAGGATTAGAACATGTAGCCTCAGCTGGATTCAAAATGGCGACTGCAGGATGCAGCACATCTCAGTAGCTGAAAGAAATAAAGTTCAACTACTGAGAAGGCAGCAACTTAATTAACTAAATAAATATAGCTCACAAACCAAAACAGATCCAGAAATCACAGCAGAAGAAATCCAGTAACTCTGAGTTGCAAGATCCACTGCAAAAAAGTCCAAGCACATAATGGACCTGCTACAGATGCAGCCGGCAGCCGGCACCATCACGGGCCACAGGCCCAAACCAGGAGTACCAGCATGGCAGCAGCAAGAAATTCAGAAAAAAAACAAGAGTATGAAAGTGGCCATAGAGCTCCAACATCTTAAGTGGTAAGCTGTACCTCAGCACCTGAATGACACCATTTGCTCGCCAGAGGTGGCACCTGCAGCAGCACAGAGACCTCCAGAGACCCGGAATGGGAACAGGTGTGTGCGACCAAAGAAGGTGGGATCCAGCAGCACAGCGAGCCCTCCAGAACCCCAGACCAGGGCAGCCAGGTAACAGTGTGTGCCCTGATAAGTTGCGGGACCCGGCATATACCCAATGTGTGCCACAGGACACAGTGGTAACCATGTCCACCCAATGGGTGCTACAAAACCCTGGGAGCTAGTCCAGTTAAAACCTCCAGAGACACAAGAATGATGCTCAACTTGTGATACCTCCACAGGGCCATAGGGGGTCACTCCAAGATTATATTGGATGCCCTTTGACACTGAGGGTAGGGAAGTGCAGGCCTGAGCTCAGGGTAGAGACTGCAGAGGCATGGACTACAGGCTGGAAATACAAAGAACCCAGGACTTGCACAGAATTCACTAATAGTGACTCTCCCTATGTCCTGACACCTAAAGGCAAAACTGTCAGAGACAAGATAGGGGCCCAAACACTCAAAGAGTGAGCTCAGAAGCTGAAAATAGGGTACAGAGAAAATAAAAGACATTGAAAAATACTCCAGCAGACATTCAGATATTATATAGACCCACTCCATATCCTATATTCATAAATTAGTAGGACTGGTTTTGGGGGGAAAGATTTTGTGTTTTTTTTTCCTTTTATTTGGGTTTTTTATTTGTTTGGCTGTCTGTTTTACTTGTTGTCTCACACAGTCACTAGTTCTTTTTGTTTTATTTTATTTTATTGTACTCATTTTCTCTTTCTTACTCTTTTTTCTCTTTTGTTTTTTTGTTTGTCTTCAATGTATAATAGTTAGCTTTTGTATCTTGTTTTGTTACTTTATTCATGTTTATTTGCTCCTTCCCCCCAGTCTTTTTAAAAACTTCTTCACTCTAGCCTATCTACTCTCTTCTTGCAAAACTTTTTTGTCCTTTAAAAGATCTCCTTGTTTAATACTCAAGGTATTTCATATCTCCATACTTAAATATTCTACTAACTACAAGAGTCCTACTATCTAACCTTCTCCCATTCTCAACCAGATAATACCTTATTATACTTAAACTCTTCCTCAACCCAATCATATTCTCTACCTTAGATGACTCCTTCACCCATCATGCCTGCTCCTACACCATCACCCAACCCTCACCATTGGAAAAAGTACTGCATACCTGCTGACATTTCTAAATTCCTACTAATAAAATTGATTAGACATAATAATAATAATAACCACAAAAAATGCCAAAATATTTTTTAAAAAGCATGAGAACCTTGGAAATAAGACAAATAGGAATAGTGAAGAAACAATACAAATCATGAGTACTGAACTACAAGAAATGCAAGGAGAATTCCGAATCCTGATCTACAATATGATGAAAGGCCTTGAATCATGCATACGAGGAATGAAAGGGGAAATGGAAATGATAAGAAAGAACCAGAAAGAGGTCAGGAATGAAATGAAAGAGTCAATAAATGAAATGAAGACAGTAATAGAAGAAATTCTGGGAGATTAGATGGAATAGAAAAAAATATATCATTGTTAGAAGACAGCTAATTCAAAACTGAAAGCACAGTCAACAGCATACATAAGTCATCACAGCAACAAAACCTAAACATCGAACAACTGTGGGACAAAATAAGATGTCCTAATTTATGAATAAAAGGCATTGAAGAAGGGATAGAGGTACAGAACAAGGGCATTCATAATCTCTTCAGAGAAATAATTTCAGAAATTTTCCAAATATGGAAAGAGAATTGGACTTACACATTCAAGAGACACACAGAACACCATTAAGACAAGATCAAAGAAGGACCTCTCCACGCCATGTAATAATCAAAATGACCAACATAGAGACCAAGGAAAGAATTTTAAAACCAGTAAGAACAAAAGAACATGTGACATTTAGGGGCAGAACAATAAAAATTACACCAGACTATACCACCCGAGTCATGAATGCCAGGAGAGACTGTTATGATGTGATCCAGACCCTGGAAGAAAACAACTTCCAACCAAAACTTCTATATCAAGCAAAATTATTATTCAAAATTGATGGAGAAACAAAAGTGTTTCAAGATAAGCAGAATCTCAAAAAATACATGAATTCAAAGCCAACACTAGAGAAAAGATTTAAAGAAATAAACCATAAAGAAGAAAAAAAGAAGCAAGTTACAGAACCAGAGAAGAGATGATGTTGATCAGCAGGACATCTAAGTAAAGAAGAAATAATATTATAACAAACCAAAGTTAGCACACAAAATGACAGGAAACAAAAATCATATTTCAATAATAACTCTAAATTTCAAAGGACTAAACTCACCAATCAAAAGATATAGACTGGCAATGTGGATTAAAAAACATAATCCAAATATATGCTGTTTGCAAGAACAAACCTTACAGCCAAAGACATTCACAGATTGAAAGTAAAAGGATGGAAAAAGATACATCATGCCAATGGAGACCAAAAACGGACAAATGTAGCAATGCTGATATCCAACAAAACAGACTTTAAGCTAAAACACACCAGAAGAGACAAAGCAGGGCACTTCCTTTTATTTAAAGGAGCAATCCACCAAGAAGATATAATGGTAGTAAATATTTATGCCCCAAATATGGGTGCAGCCACATTTATAAAACAAACCCTCCTGGATATCAGATCTCAAATTTACCCAAATACAATAATATTGGGAGACTTCAACACGCCTCTCACACCACTGGATCAATCTGCAAGGCAAAAGATGAGTAAAGACTCTTCACAACTAAATAAAATTATAAACCAAATAGACCTAATAGACATATACAGAATATTTCAACCAGGAACAACAGAATACACATTCTTCTCAACAGCCCATGGACCCTTCTCCAAAATAGAACACATCCTGGGCCACAAAAAAGCACCAGCAAACTCAAAAGATGTAATATAATTGCCTGTATCTTCTCAGACCATATGGAATAAAAGTAGAAATCAACAACAAGAAACTCAAAAGATACTACTTAAATACATGGAGATTGAATGATACAATATTGAACAACTAGTGGGTAAGATCAGAAATTAGAGGAGAAATAAAGAAATTTCTGGAAATAAATGAAAATAAAGAAACAACTTACCAAAATCTATGGGAAGTTTGAAGTTAGTGTTAAGAGGAAAGTTTATAGCATTGAGTACCTACATAAGAAGAACAGAGAGTCACCAAGTAAACAACCTAATGAGACATCTCAAGGACCTAGAAAGACTGCAACAGTCTAATCCAAAATCCAGCAGAAGGCAGGAAATTATGAAAATCAGAGCAGAAATAAATGAAATAGAGAACAAAAAAACAATTCAAAGAATCAACAAAACAAAAACTAGTTCCTTGAATAAATCAATAGGATTGACAAACCCCTGGCCAACGTAACCAAAAGAAAGAGAATCAACTCAAGTTATTAAAATCAGAAATGAAAAAGGAGACATCACCACAGACAGTGGAGAAATTCAAAGGATTATCAGAAACTATTTTGAAAATTTTTATTCCAAATACACTGGAAAACATGGAAGAAATTGATAGATTTCTAAGCACATATAACCTACCTAAATTGAACCAAGAGGGCATAGCAAGCCTAAACCAACAAATACCAAGCAAGAAAATAGAAGCAGCAATAAAAATTCTTTCATCAAAGAAAAGCCCAGACCCTGAAGAGTTTAGAGCTGAATTCTACAAAACATTCAGTGAAAAACTAATCCCAATACCTCACAGATTGTTCTAAAAAATTGAAAGATGGAATTCTCCAAAATTCCTTCTATGAGACTAGTATCACATTAATCCCCAAACCAAATAAAGGTAACTCAAGAAAAAAATTATAGACCGATATCCTTGATGAACATAGATGCAAAAATTCTAAACAAAATACTAGCTATACGCATTCAAAACATATCAAGAGAATTGTACACCACAACCAGGTTGGTTTCATCCCAGAAAAGCAAGACTGGTTCAACATACACAAATCAGTAAATGTTATTCACCACATAAATAGAACTGAGAACATAAACTACATGATCATATCAATAGATGCTGAAAAGGCATTTGACAAAATCCAACACCCAGTTATTTTTAAAACACTGCAGAAAATTGGAATAGAAGGAACATATTTCAACATAGTAAGGCAACACACAATAAACCCAAAGCCAATATCATATTGAAAGATTGAAAGGGGAAAAACTGCAAAGAATTTCCTCTAAAATTAGGAACAAGACAAGGATGCCCACTATCACCACTCCTTTTTAATACAGTTCATAAGACTCACACCACAGCAATAAGACGAGAGAAGGATATCAAAGGAATTTAAATAGGAAGAGAGGAGTGTGTGTATGTGTGTGTGTATGTGTGTGTGTGTGTGTGTGTGTGTGTGTTTCTGAGGGTGGAACCCAGGGGCTTTTCTACCTCTGGGCTATACTCCCAGACCTATTTTATACTTTATTTGGAAACAGGGTCTCACTGAGTTGCTGAGAGCCTCATGAAGTAGCTGAGGCTGGCTTTGAACCTGTGTGATCCTCCTGTCTCAGCCTCCCATGCACTGAAATTACAAGCATGTAATTTCACCTGGATGAAAGAGAGGAATTAAATCCTTATATGCAGATGATATGACCCTTTATCTAGAAGACCCAAAGAACTCAACTAGAAGACTTCTGGAGGTGATTAACCAATTCAAAGTTGCAGGGTACAAAATCAATCTAAAGAAGTCAGTTGCTTTTCTTTATGCCAACAATGAATCCACAATGAAAGAAATAAAGAAATCAGTTCCAATCACTATAACTCCAAAACGAATAAAATACTAAGAAATAAATCTAACCAAAAATGTAAAAGACTTCTACAAAGAAAACTATAAAACATTAAAAAAAGAAATTGAAGAAGACCATGGAAGATGGAAAGATTTCCCATGCTCATGGATAGGCAGAATAAACATAATCAAAATGGCCATTCTGCCAAAAGTGATCAATAGATTCAATGCAATTCTCATTAAAATACCCATGTCATCCTTCATACACCTAGAAAAATCAGTCATGAATTTTACATAGAGAAAGAAAAGACCCAGAATAGCCATAGAAATTCTCAGCAATAAGAACTATGCAGGAAGCATCACAATCCCAGACTTCAAATTATACTTTATAGCAGTAGTTGTAAAAACAGCATGGTATTGGCACAACAACAGGCATACTGACCAATGGAACAGAATAGAAGATACAGAAACAAACCCACACACCTATAGTCAATTAACCTTTAACAAAGAGGCCAAACTCATATGGTGGAAAAAAAACAGCCTTTTCAAAAAATGGTGTAGGGAGAACTGGCTATCTAGTTGTAGGAAGATGGAACTAAATCCTCACCTCTCATTGTACATATGAATCAACTGGAGATGGATCAAAGACTTAGAAATTAGACCAGAGACTGTGAAGCTATTAGAGGAGGGCAGAGGCTCAACACACCAACATATAGGCACAGGCAGTAACTTCTGAACAAGACCTCCAAAGCACAGGAAATTAAAGCAAGAATTAACAAGTGAGATGGCATCAAACTAAAAAGTTTTTTCTCATTAAAGGAAATCATCAAGAACCTAAAGAGAAAGCCTACAGAAGGAGAAGATCTTTACCAGCCACCACTCTGATAGAGGGCTAATAGCTAGAATATAAAAAAGAGCTCAAAAGACTCTACACTAGCAAAATAAATAACCCAATCAAGAAATGGGCACCTGAACTGAATATACACTTCACAAAGAGATACAAATGGCAAATAGATACATGAAAATATGTTCTACATCATTAGTCATCAGGGAGATGCAAGTCAAAACTACTCTGAGATTCTATCTAACCCCAATCAGAGTGGCAAACATGAAGAAGTCAAACAACAACAATTGCTGGCAAGGATGTGGGGAAAGAGGAACTCTTTTACACTGTTGGTGGGAATGCAAAGTAGTTCAGCACTATAGAGATCAGTATGGAGATTCCTTAGAAAACTTGAAATAGATCCACCATATGATCCAGCTCTACTACTCCTGGGTATTTTTCCAAAGGGGTTGAATTCAGAGAACTACAGTAACATAGCCATACCCATGTTAATAGCAGCACAATTTGTAATAACCAAAATATGAAACCAACCCCAGGTCTCCATCAACAGATGAATGGATTGCAAACTTATGGGAAATAAACACAATGGAATTCTATTCAGCTATAAAAAAAAGAACAAATCATGCCATTTGCAAGAAGATGGAAAGACCTGGAGGACATTATGTTATGTGAGATCAGCCAAGCACAGAAGGAGAAGGGACACACACTCACATTCTGAACCTTTCACATTCTATATTCCAATAGTAACTGTACTCTCAGGCCAAAAATGGGTGCATGTCAATCTTAAATCTTTTCTGTCTCTAAGATCTCTATTCGGTTAGTTCTACTTCCAAAATATGTTAGACTATGACCCCCTCTTCCCCTCACCTACTGTAGTCTTCCTGCTCACAACCTGCTTCGGTTCAGCCATAGCTCCCTAACTTGTCTCAACTCAGCTACCATCAACTGACTTCTTATCCCAGTGTGTAAAAGTCAAAATCAACACAATGGCTTTGACTGCTTCCTCAGTGCCACACATAATCCAGTCAAGTCTTTGTACAAAACATTCTAATCCTGTCTGCCTCAGTGAATACAATGCCAGTACAGGCTCCATCTGGCAGAGCAGGAACCTTCACCATTTACCCTTATGATGACTGTGACTTCTCTCTTCACTCCAGGCTCCCCAGAACCCCCTTTCTAACTTCCTGACTTGGTTTTCTCCATGGCTTATTATTTGTATATCTCACTCGTTTATTTTGACTAAGTTCTCTCCTATCCCTCTAGAATTCTAGCTATTTAATGGCATATATTGGTATATATTGCTTATTGCTGTTTCTGTACTGTCTAAAAAATGACTGCTAAAATTATGCCTCTTCAATTAATTATTTTTCTTGAATAAGAAAACCTAAATTAACTGGAACATAATAAAAAGAGATCACTCACAAAGAATGTTTAGAATGAGAAAAGACTGACCAGTGGAGAGTCAGTCACTCAAAAAGAATGTTTGGAATGAGAAAGCATCAACCACTGAAGGACCTTGAGAAGAAATTAGGTGACCTGATTCCAAATTCCCAAACTCTAAATAAATCAATTTCTTCATGTGATAACATAAATCATGATGATGATTCTTTAAATTGTCAAATTACTTCTAAAATATTGTTTAAGGACCATGTGAGTATAATTGTGTGTATGTCCAATATGAGGAATTAGGAAAAGGAAAGTGATGACATTAACAAGTGTAGTTTTACCTTCAAAGATCAGATGATTTATGGAATTTATTCCAGCTGATAGACGACCACATGTTTGTAAAACCTCAGGCCAAGGCAAATGAAAGAACAAATAAGTGTCATCCTCATTTATCTTTTCTCTGGTTACTGTAATTCTCTCACAAAGTACAAACCCACAAGCAGTAGAAATATATGTCAACAGCTCAAAACTTAAAAAATGAATACTCTATTTGAAAATTAAAAATAACTCTTTAATGTATTATATTCTAACAGAAGATCTAAGATTTTGACTACATTAACTTTACTAAAATTCCATTCCTTTGTATCAATAGATCTTTCTAATGCTTAAATCATTTAGTTTAATTATAATACAATCTCACCACAGAAAATAGTAAACTAGCTTTGAAAAAGATAGTATCTCTATTTTCTGTGCTCCTATATTTTTAACCTCCAAGAAGCATGCTTTTTGAAATTATTTACAAACTAAATATGTCCACACTTGAACTTCATGAGATGAAAGGTAAAATCATACAGTTGCACAATCATATACATAATTTATTGGACCAGTTTCTTCCTATGGAGAGAGTCATGAGTTCTACAACCTATATTCACAATTCCCAGGTTTATATTATTGTTCACTGCATTATTACTTACTGAGATGAATTCTAAAAGCATGACTCCCTATCCTGTGACATTAGAGTCCAAATGCAAAAATACTTATTGCCATGAACACAATGCTTGGGCTGCCTGTTCATGTGTAACAGCCTGCTCTGGCTATTTCTATTGGTCTAAAATTTGTCCTCTACTATAGCCAACTTGTATCAAATTAATTGTTTAGAAATGGCCAAATGATGTTTAGATTATATAGAAAGCAACTCTTCCTATTTAAAACTGCTTATTGGACAAATTATAAAAGAGATTTTAGGGATGATTGGCAACATTTCAAAATGTACTGAGTACAGGATGACGTAGAGGAATTTTAATTTCCAGATGTGATAATGTTGTTTTCAGTGTATGTATTCTTATTTTTATAAGGGAAGTACTTAGAGATAAATTATAATGATGTTGGTAATTTATTTCACAAGAGTTTAGCAAATAAAAAATGGAGTTATAAAGTGAAAATAAAGCTATCAGTTCCCAAAACATAATTAATCATTTTTAGCAACTCTTACATTGGCATGCACCATTCTAGTTATAACAGTAATCATTGCTAAGTAAGAGTTACTGGTGCTTATTATATGCCAAGCACTCTGATAAGTATTTATTAAGTATTATCACATTAGTTTTCCAATAAACTACTTTGTTTGTTAACAATATTCCCCTTTTAAAAATGAGAGCAGATCTCAGAAATATTAAATAATTTACTTAGATTATACAGCTAGTCATTATTAATCCAACATGACAGTGTTTAATATATCTTACAAAAAAGCAAAGATATTTATATATCAAGATAATGAAAACCAATTTAATTGAAGGAGAATAAATATAAAAAAATTAGAAATAGAAAAGTAAAGTGGAGCCAGGAGGGAGATTAGCAGCTTAATGGAAGGCCTTGGACTGGCATACATCTGCAAAATTAAGTTAAAACACACACACACACACACACACACACACACACACACACACACACACCCCTCTGTCTCTAAGTTTACCAAGAGCCCACACAAAGAAGCAAATACTACCAGTTACAATTCTCAAAGATTTTTTTTGTATATCTTTTTTAAGTTCTTCAATAAGAGCATAACAGTTACTATTTACAAGATCACGTTTAAAGAATAGATTCTATTATCTCTACAGAACACAGGTTAAAGAAAACATCCCTGGTACCAACAACAATCAAACATTATAGCTTCCATCGGACTTAAGTAGAGAGTTTCCATGTGCCCCTTTCCTTCATGCACAGACTCTTTCCCCCCACGGACATCCTTTACTTCAGCAGCAGGTTTGTTACAATCAAAGGACCTATATCGACCTATTATCACCTTGTTACAGTTTAAATCTGGATTGTCCACCAAAGCTCATGTGTTGAAAGCTTGATCCCCAAAACCTTGTGATTGATCACAAGAGCTCCAACCTCCTCTGTGGATTAACCAATCAATGGCTAAATTTTCTGATCATGGTAACCAGGACTAAAAAAAGATCCTGTGATTATTCAACTGGAGTTGCTGATGAAGACATATCCTGTTGTGATGGGCCTGCCCAGCTCTAGCTGCTGGCTCTCATAAAATAAGGAAATTGGGTTTAGATATAAATCTTGAGGTCCTGAGGTCAGAAGGGTCTTGCTCCATCACTTCACCTCATTCCTCTCCATTGTGGTGCTTTACAATACACCTTTTAGCATTGCAAGTAGGTTTTCTGGCTCTTTATTTCTATACAAATGGACTGTGGAAAGGTGGGTCCTAGTTGGAGAAAGTAGGTCATGTGAAGTGCTTTGGAAGGGTTATTTTTGTCCCTTGTCTGTCTGTCTGTCTGTCTGTCTGTTTCTCTCTCTCTCTCTCTCTCTCTCTCTCTCTCTCTCTCTCTCTCTCTCTCTCTCCCTCTCTCTCTCTCACTTTCTTTCTCTTCCCCTCTTCCTCTTTCCATATTTCTCCTCTCTCTCCCTCTCTCTCTTCCTCCCTTTCTCCTCCTCCTCCTCCTCTTCCTCCTCCTCTTCCTCCTCCTCCTCCTCCTCCTCCTCTCTCTCTCCTCTCCTAGGCTCTGTGATGTAAAGAGCACACCACCCATGTGTTTCCCTAGGCCTCAAGCACCACCATGCCCTGAGATCTGTGGTCCCCAGCCTCACATGGACTGAGTCCAAAACCATAAGAAAATGAATCTTCTTTCCTCTGAGTTAGGTGGTCAGATATTTAGACTATTACTGTAAGAATGCTGGCAGATGATGTAATCCTCCCCTCAACCTTCTGGAAATCACTGATCTTTTTACTGTCTCAATCATTTTGCCTTCTCCAGAATGTCAAACAGTTGAAATCATTCAGTATGTAGCCTTTTTAGATTGACTGCCTTCATTTAATAATATGCATTTAAGTTTTCTCCATACATCATCTAATTTTCATAGTTTTGGGCTTTACTCCAAGATATTTTAATAAGTGTGGAATAGAGCTGAGAAATGTACATTCAAGAGGATTCTAAGACGAAGAATCCTTTTAGAAACGTTTAAGAAACACTATTTTAGAGATTTTAATAGTAAATCTAAGATGTTTCTTTCTCATAAACTAAATTATGTTGATAATAATATGCCAAGTGCAATTAAGTAAAATTAAATATATATATATGTGTGTGTGTGTGTGTGTGTGTGTGTGTGTGTGTGGTGTATGTAAATAATATGATGTAATTTTAGTATACAGTTTTCTGATAATGTGGCTTTTTAAGAAATTTTAATTTAAATAATAATCTATCTTTAAATGGACACATTTAGGATATTTTGGTGTTGAAAATGAAGACCCAAAAGCACATGTACTTTCTTTGGCCAGCACAATGTTTCACAACCAATAAAATTATATTTGAATAATGTCTTTGGGAAGTATGCATGTTCTTGAGATATGCATACACACACACACACACACACACACACACACACACACACACGGATTGATAGAGATAAATAGACAGACATACATGATGTGTATGACATAGGCCTTTACCTGAGCAAGCTCCTCAAGACACTTGGTCTTGTAGCCATAATTGCAGGAATACTTTTCAGACTCTCCACTGTACAGCTATGGGTTTCACTGAAGATTTCAAGGGTCCCAACTCAGTTAAAGGAGAAAACAAAGAGGCATATACCTTCAGAATGTATTTTATTTATTAAGTTGTTTGGAAAAACCCCATTAAAGAGGTTCTGCAGCTATAAAAAGTGAAAAATATAGATCTTGCTGAATGAATGGGTAATATAATCTTGACACAGTACTCTATGACTATTGTATATTTCAACCAATCTTTTCAAAGCTACTGTGAGTCAGCAAGGTCGAGAGTATTCTCTTGAAAGGACCTTGAGTACAGTTGCTTTTATTGTGAGTTAAGTGTAGTGCTATTTGCTTCCATAGGCTCTGGAACTGAGAGCAGCTGACATTCTCTCATAAAAATTAAGAATCCTACAAAAGGCACATCCCTGACTAGAGAGGCAGCACGTGACTGTTATGAGGTGATCCAGGGAATACCCCTGGGTAAGGCTAACATTATCATCAGACAGCCATTCTCAGTGCTCTTACACAGCCACAGCTGGCAAGCGAACCACACAATTTCAGGCCATCAGCATTCTTGCAAGGTAAACCAGAGAAGTGCCTGCTAAACCATGCATGTCGCAAAAGGAGCCTACATGTTGAAACTTAAATGTTGTGAGATAAAAGTTTTACTTAATATGATAGCTTCTATTTAGAGTACTTTATTTGCCATTCTCCTTTCTGTCAGGAAACAGATTTGGGGCTGTTTTCTATTAAAACCCCTATTCAATCTTGGAAATAAAACTAATTTATTTTCATGTAAGAGAATGCTATCTCTCAATTGTTGGTAGTAGGGGGATGAATATTCATCTAGAAATGTAAAATATTTATGGGTTATGTTGAAATGAGGAGAGAGTCACGAGAACACATTCCTTTTTTCCTTCCTCTGGAAGGCATGATTTGATGCACCGATAGCTCATTCCTACTGTCTTTTTTTCCCTTAGTATTATGAGGCAAAGCTTTATACACTGTTAGCCAGCCATGAAAATCAGTGTGATTTAACACTTAATAATTTCTGTTCACAGATTTAGACTCTAATGAAGGCCACAGTATTGAATTACTATGGAAATATATGATGACAGAGTGTCACAGATGGTATCAGTGATCAGTTTTGGAATAGCAGTGGGTACATACTGCCTTAACTTCTTATAGAATATTGATTTGTGATACCTAGAATTGTGCCAAACAAGAAAACAGCATATACTTAATTTGAGTTTTTTAAAAATGAGCTACTTTTTAAAAAATTAGGCTGGACTATGTTCAGACTTATGCCAAATAACAAAATGGCGGTAAAAGCAAAATAAGTATAAAAAATCCTTGCACAGTCATACAAGAAGAAACTCCTGGCAGCGTCCCTCCCTGAGATATGATTTGCTATTTATCCTAACCTGAGTATTTCAATTTAGCTACTAGAGCCCACTCAGAAAGTAGCTAAGAATCGGGCAATTGGTATTGTAATGGGAAAATTAAATCACTCTTCTGTAAATGTGTACCCATGTTTAACAGCTTACTTACCATCTCATAAATGAATGGCCTGCTTTCTTATTTACCTTCCTTACTGGAAATAGCCACTAAATCTGCACCCCTGCCCATGCAATTATTGGTAAAAAAAAAATTATAAAAAGTAAACATACATTTTATATTAATAATATTAATTTTTTAGTCTTTCTCATTGGCTCACTAATCTGGGTAGAAGTTTTACAGAGTTTTTGTCAAGAGCAGATACTAATTCCTGGGAAATTCCTAATTTCTTGGGATGTTGAAAGTATAGGTTATTGCCCCTCTATGGTGGCAAAGGATAAAGTTCTCTCTCAAGTTCCTAAAGTTTTCAGTGGTCCCAGAATAGAATAAATATCAAATACAACTTGAAAGCACATTACTGCTCTTATTGTGTTCTATATCCAATCTATTCTTTATCAGTTCAAATTTGTGTGCAAAGAGACCTAAAGCAAAAAAGAAGCATGCTAGTTAAAATTATGCTTGAAACCATCCAACTTGTCTCATTTGCTCCTATTTCAAATTCTCTTGTGTCTAGATGTTTTGTTTTTCAAAATAATAGAAATATAGCCTTGCCAAGTGTCCAGCAAACAGCAGTAATTCAATGTGTGTCAACCAATTGAGTGGTTGAAAAATTCACTTAATCTGATTATACATATTCTTTTTCTGTGTGTGTGTGATGGTACTAAGGTTCCTGGAAGCCCTTCTACCTCTAGGCTACACTCCCAGACCTATTTTATATTTTTTTTAATTTAGAAACAGAGTCTCTTAAGCCAGGAACCTGTGCAAATCCTCTTGTCTCTGTTTCCCAAGCCCGGGTATTACAAGCATACACCACCATGCCCGGCTGATTATACATATTCTAGTGCATATGATATTCTCCTACACTTTACCACATTTTAATTTTCCTTAAATATTCAAAAAGAGAAGTAGAATAATTAAAAAAGACAAATTCATATCTTTAAACTCAACAAAATCCAAAACACTGTTCAAAGAACAAAAAGAAAAACTAAAAAGAAAAACTAAAAAGAAAACGGGGATAACATCTTTGTTTTAGATATTTACATAAACAGAATAAAAATTTAAACAAAATAGAAATATTAGGGTTTCATACATATATTTTGTTTTTAGTGTTTTGTCTGTGTTTTAAGAAGGTTTTTGTTGTTGTTATTGTTATTTCTGTCTGTTCTCATTTCTGCATTTTTCTTGACTGGCTTTTTGCACAGACTGACTTTTGATTACCAAAAAAAAAAAAAAACAACTGTTGATAGAGTTCAACCTATCTATAGTTCAGTGCTTTTTGGTGCTGGTATTTTTTTTAATTTTCTAAACTATTTCTTTCAGCATAGATTTAGCCTTTGTATTTTTATTAATGCTGTCTTTTTCCCCATGTGGATATTAGAGAATAAGTTTCATTCTGCTTTCAATGGGAACTCTATATAAATATTCTTTATGAAATTGACATATGTTTATATTCTGGGAGCTTCTACCCACAATGGCATCGAAATATAGTGTGATTTATTTCGAAATTCTTATGCTAATCAATAGTATGTGATTCAGTATATTGCTCAGATTATTTTTGTTATAAGCAATAATAATAATAACAACAACAATAATAAAAAGTTTACATTAAACTAATAAGTATATGAATCAGTGGACTAACTCATCCAATTAATAAATCTAGTATTGCTTTCAAGAACAACTGCATCCAGGGTTCCAGAGCCACTGACATTGAAGCTCTTGGCCAGCCAGGCAAGGTGGCACAGGCCTGTAATTCCAGTACTTGTAAAGCAGAGACAGGAAGTTTACAGATTTGTAGCCAGCCTCAGCAACTTTGCCAGGCCCTCCACAACTTAGTGAAATTCTGTTTCAAATTAAAAAAATAAAATAGGACTGAGGGAGTAGTTCAATAGATATCCCTAGGTTCAATCCCCAGTACCACAAACAAAAACCTTCCTGACCTATAGTAAAAAAACCTTCCTGACTCCAGAATCTGAAAAGACAGCTTCTGGAGTCCAGATTCTGAGTCCTGCATTTACAGCTATAGGCAGGAGATGGGTCCCTCAGCATGGCCAGGCCTAAGTTACATGCATATCCTATCACTGGGAGAAAGAATTTCCCCAGCCAATGGAACACCACAACTCAGGGCAGTTTCATTGTAAAAAGAATCAGGAGGTATGCCAAATAGGAAAGCACATGTGCGCACATACATACCCATGGCCCTCTTTTCCAATTTTTTTCAATGTGACTCTTGAGCTCTCAGTCAAAATTATTAGAGTTTTAAATAAGAATCCACTTAACTCTCCTAGACAGCATCCACATTGGACAGGAAAACTTCACCTGAAATTCTGATTTCCACCAACACCAAGTGCTTTTTAGAAACTCACTTGCACAGGCTCTGATTTACTATACCAGCACAAATTCTTTAAATTGTTAAAATAGCCTGGCATGGTGGCGCACGCTTGTAATCCCCGCGCTTGGGAGGCAGAGACAGGAGGATCGCGCAGGTTCGAAGCCAGCCACGCGTGCTGGCTTAGGAGACCCTGTTTCCAAATAAAAAATGTAAAAATAGGTCTGGGAGTGTAGCCCGGAGATAGAAGGGCTTCCAGGAACCCCAGTACCACATATATATATTTAAAATACACGCGATCATGCAATATTAGGAAATGACTCAATGTTGACTCATCCTGACTCTACCCTATTATGGTGAGAAAATCCACAAAAACGGGCTCTCTTTACCATGAACAACATGCCTCTTAGTTTCACTTTAATGCCATGAATGTAATTATGTATATGCAAATGATATTTATTAACTTAATGATAATAGCCTAATGACAAAGAAACACATATTTGCTTGCAGTGAGTTTCCAATAAACAGCCACAATGAGAATATTACAACTAAAAACTTTTGACATATTAATATAACTACATAGAAAATAGTACTATTGTTTCACAGGGCTTAAAACTGTATAATTCTTCAATGTGGAAGACTTTCTAGAAACAGGACAAATAACTCTTTTCTGTGCCTTCAAAGGGTATAAATAGGACTTAATTTCTCTCTCCATTGGATGTCAGTATTGTACCACTAGAATATCACTGGCATTTTTACCTTGCAAAAATATATAACTGATAGTTTTTTGTTTCAGGCACTTTTACCTACTACCAACTAATGACATAATTGGTTTTTTCGGTATAAATGCTTTTGTGATGCTTCTCTTTCAGTAGCCGCAGAGTTCTGTTGGTTTGAAAGTGAATGCATTTGAAAAACGACTTGGAAATGTCACTCCCACTTTGAATAACCTTCAGAATCGCTTACAGGGGGTCAGTATTCTATGTTGGTGCACAAGCAAGGATGATTAATTTTTAAAAAGGATATTAATTTAATTTTAAAGATACAGAGTTACTCACCTTGGCGTGATAGACTATTTGTTCATTTTGGAGGTAGTTGGCAGGAAGCTACACAATGATTTCTAAAGCTGCAAATGCAGGTATACAGCATGTCATAATATATTTATTAAGGACTAATGCAGACCACATTGAGTTATAGGAAGGAAAATGTATTCCCTAGTGCTTAGAATTTACCGAACATGAAGAATTTAAATGAGACTGTTTAGTGAGAAGAAGGAATTTCCATGACTACCTCCCCAAACAAATCACTGCTTATATCCTGGGAATGTTTTCAAACAGACTATGTTTAATAATATGAGGAGTATTTATAATAGTTTATATTTGTGTGTCTTCTCTGTTTTACTTTTTAAGTATATTCTTCAGACTGGGACTTGAATACCAAATATTCACTCAAAATATAATACTAGGTACCAAGGTCACTTGTCCTTGAATTGTCCCTTTTGCTTTAAGACAGAGTCGTTCCACGGGATGACTAGCTTGTAGTAGTCCACAAATAGCACAGAAAAACCCCACAGAACATCAAAAGTGTCTGAAATCACCCTAGCTGAAATCCAGAGAAAAAAAGTCAGTGGACTAAAGAGAAAAATGATGACTTCTGCCCCCAGATTTGCCATCTGTTCAGGCCATTTTGTTGAAAACTTACTTTTTGTTGTTTCTGAGTCAGTGTCTAGTTGCTGACTGAAAATTTTAAAGACTAACAATATATGTAACCATGTAGTTTTTCTTGGAAGAAGAGTTACATTGAAAAAAAGAAGCCGAGTTTTTGAAGTCCTTGTATGATACACCTAAGATCAGTTACTACCTATGCTTCAAAAGAGCAGAATTAGTTTATCAGGCAACAAAACTATATTAAAATTTAGGGCATAGAACCCCATCAAGGAGAAAAATAGTTCCTTAATAAAGCTTTCATATGATAAAAAGTATCATCCCCACCAGTGTGAAGAAAGTGTTATGTGATAAGGAGCACTGCAGTAATATTAAAATTTGAGAACAAATTAGTTTGAGCAAATGTTTGATATTAAGATGAAAATTTATTTTATGAATTAAAAGTAAAATATTAAAAATTAAATACCACACAACTAAAATTAGAACTAAATATCTATCAACTAAAATTAGAACTAAACATCTATCAACAGTTTGGAGGGAACAGAGATAACTATGGAAGAAACAGAGTTGACTTTGAAAGTCTGACAACAAAAGAGAAATAATAAAGGAAAAGATGAATAAAAAAGTAATTAAACTACTATACAAAAACATTAAAAGAAAAATGATATAGGAGAAAACATTTGCCAAAAGTTTATGTGTATCTTGAAGAAAATGTATAAGTACTTACAAACAACAGAATGGATAAAATATATTTTTAATAAAGAAATGAAACTCCAAATGAGGAACAATAAAAAGTTCACTTTGTAAATAAGCAAATGAAACAGTTTGATTTGTAAT
The DNA here is from genome assembly GCF_963383645.1 of Muscardinus avellanarius. NCBI lineage: Eukaryota > Metazoa > Chordata > Mammalia > Rodentia > Gliridae > Muscardinus > Muscardinus avellanarius. The sequence continues at coordinate 37,701,130 of NC_137791.1, forward strand.
AATGATGCATGATAAGAAAATAGCTCTAGCAATACTGAAAACTTTTGAAGTCTTTTTGGAAAGCAGCTTAACAATGTTTATCAAGAACCATAAAATAGCCAGGGATAGTGGTACAACCTGTAGTCCCAGTGCTTGGGAGGCCGAAGAGGGAGGAGCAGAGAAGGAAAATCCATTTAAAAAAGAAAAAATGACTGTGGATGTAGCTCAGTGGTAGAACATAGAGAAGGAAGGAAAGAAGGAAGGCAGGAAGGCAGGAAGGCAGGAAGGCAGGAAGGCAGGAAGGCAGGAAGGCAGGAAGGAAGGAAGGAAGGAAGGAAGGAAGGAAGGAAGGAGAGGGAAGGAGTGTTGGGGATGTAGCTTTGATAAAATCCCCCTGTGTTCAATCCATAGTACTACCCCCACCCCAGAAAAAATCCATAAAATATTTTTATCCATTGATCACCTGAATCTCAGTTCTATAGATCTGTCCTAATAAAATAATGCAAATGGTAGAAGTAGTAAGCATTTTTTTCACCATACTAAACACTGGGAAAGAAATACACAATAAAATAAATTTGTGCAATATACTTGGCACAAAGTAGGCACTTGGGAAATATTTTTGAATAAATTAATCAATAAAAACTACTGGCTTTAAATTTTTGACCATATATTTTAAATAGTTGATTGCTAATTTACAGTATGATTAGTTCAATTGAGGTCATCTCGTAAAATACATATTTACTTTGAAAACCCATAGCAATTTACCATATACACTCTTTTTAAATTTGTATTGGTGCATTATATTCATATGTTATATTGGGGTAAAAAAAAACTGTGTGGACATACATGGACACATGACCCATTTAGCCCCTACCCAATTTCCACCCCATTGCCTCCTATCCCTCCTTCCCATGCTTACCTTAGTGGTTGGCTTCGATATGTTTAAGTACGTTATGTGTTTTAGAGAATTTCTTTCTTCCCCCCTCCCATGCCCTCATTTAGGTTGTCTTGTTTGCTCCTTTATAGGATTTCATTTTTCATCTAGAGTTCCTACTATGACCCATTTCTCCTTAGCTTTCACATATTAGGGAAAGCAACCGATTTCTTATTTTTTTGTGACTGACTAATCTCGCTTAGCATAAAGTCCTCCAGTTCCATCCATTTCCCTAAAAATGATGTAATTAAGTTTTTTTTTTAAGGCTGAGTAAAATTCCATTGTGTACATATCCCACAGTTTTGTAATCCATTCATCTGTTGATGGACATCTTGGCTGGTTCCAGAGTTTGGCTATGGTGAATTGTGCAGTTATGAACATAGATACACATGCATTAGTTTGGTAGTTTGGTTTCCTTTCTTTTGGATAGATACCCAGAAGTGGTATTGCTGGATCAAATGGCAGATTTATTCCCATTCTTCTGAGGATTCTCCATACTGTTTTCCAAAGTGGTTGCACTAATTTGCAATCCCACCAACAATGTTTTAGAGTTCCCACTTCTCCACATCCTCGCCAGCATCTGTTTTTGTTTGTGTTTTGAATGATTGCCATTCTAGTTGGAGTTAGGTGAAATATCAGGTTAGTTTTGATTTGCATCTCTCTGATTGCCAATGATGTTGAGCATTTTTTCATGCATTTATTGACCATTTGAATTTCTTCTTTTTTGAAGTGTCTATTTAGTTCGCTTGCACATTTTGTTATTGGATGCTTTGTTTTCTTAGTGTTGAGTTTCTTGAGTTATCTGTATATTCTATATATTAATTCTCTATTGGTGGTGTAAGTGGCAAAAATCTTCTCTCATTCTGTTGGCTCTCAATTGAGGTTTTTGACAGTTTCCTTTGCTGAACAGAAGCTCTTGAGTTTCATGCAATCCCACGTATTGATTCGCCTTTTAATTTGTTGTGCCTTTGGGTTCTTGTTGAGAAAGTGTTTATCTGTTCCTATGTGTTGCAGTGTTGGACCTATGCCCTCTTCAAGGAGCCTCAAAGTCTCTGGTTTGATTTCCAAGTCTTTGATCCATCCTAAATTGGCTCTTGTGCAGGGTGAGAAAGTGGGATTAATTTCCAATTTTCTGCATATGGCTAACCAGTTTTGCCAAAACCATTTGTTGAACAGGCTATCTTTTTTCCAGTGTATGTTTTTGGCCCCTTTGTCAAAAATCAATTGGCTGAAAGTGTGTGGACTTGTTTCTGGGTCTTCTATTCTGCTCCATTGGTCTATATATCTGTTTTTGTGCCAGTACCATGCTGTTTTTATTACAATGGCTTTGTATTATAGTTTAAAGTCAGGTATTGTGATTCCTCCTGCATGGTTTTTGTTGCTGAGAACTACTTTGGCTATTCTGGGCTTTTTGTTATTCCAGATAAATTTAAGGACTGATTTGTCTATGTCTATGAGGAGTGGTCTTGGCAGTTTAATGGGCACTGCATTGAATCTGTAGATCACTTTTGGAAGGGTGGCCATTTTAATATTTATTCTGCCTATCCATGAACATGGAAGATCTTTCCATCTTCTAAGATCTTAGACTTCCTTTTTCAATGTTTTATAATTTTCGTTGTAGAGATCTTTTACCTCTTTGTTTTAGTTTATTCTTAAGTAGTTTATTTTTTTTGTGGGAGATCCTGAGTGGAAGTGTTTTCTGGATTTCTTTTTCAGTGGATTTATGGTTGGTGTACAAAAAAGCTTCTGATTTTTTAAGATTGATTTTGTATCCAGATACTTTGCTGAATTTGTTGATCAGTTCTATATGCCTTTTGGTTGAGTTTGTTGGGTTTTCTAAATATAGAATCATGTCATCTGCAAATAGTGAAAGTTTTAGCTCTTCTTTTCCTATTTGTACTCCTCTGATTTTCTTTTCTTGCCTTATTGCTCTGGCTAGAGTCCCTAGTATTATATTGAAGAAAAGTGGTGATAATGGACATCCTTGTCTCGTTCCTGGTTTTAGGGGGAATTCTTGAAGTTTTTCCCCATTTAATATGATGTTGGCAGTGGGCTTATTGTAGATTGCCTTTATGATGTTGAGATATGTTCCTTCTATTCCAATTCTCTGGAGTGTTTTTATCATAAATGGATGTTGGATTTCATCAAATGCTTTTTCAGTATCTATTGAAATGATCATGTGATGTTTGTCTTTGATTCTGTTTATATGATGAATTACATGGATTGATTTTTGTATGTTATACCAGCCTTGCATCCCTCCATATACTCTCTTATACTTTTTCAGTTTACAGGGCTAAGTCAGCATAGCAAAATGAAGGCTAAACATTTCATTTAATCAATATAAATACATTAATGTAGGTAAATGCCACTATGAAAATTGAGTTTGGATTTAAACATCATAAGTAGTTAACTGAATAATTTAAAAATTCCAATTTTGTTTGTAGTATGTGGGCACAGCCTTTAGAGATATTATGACTTATTCTCCTTCTTGGCAGAATTTTGTTTCAAAAAGTAAACAAACCACATAGTAATGTAAAAATAAAAGAGCTTAGAGTTTATCTAGTCCAATATTTTCTTTCTAGTGATAATTTTGAGACTTAAAAATATTAAATAATTTACCCTGATTTCTGCTTAAATGTATCTGAAGACAGTCTCTGACAGTTTTCAACAGTGTTTCTGCCATGGAAATATGCTGACTCCAGATCTCAGTGAGTGGATTAGATATTTTCTCACTTACAGCATACTAATAATTCAAGACTCTTTTGCTGGGTTATTTTTGCTTAAAACATATGAAATGGGAGCCTAGGCCAACAAAATTTGCTTCCACTAGTTATAAGGACATTTTTACTTGCTAATTCCAAAACTTGTGGGTAATAAATTATGAAAAACAGAAAACCTATAAACATATCCTCTCTTGACTTCTACTTAAGCTCTCTCAAAAGTCTGTATTTTGCGAATTTGTCTAATCAGTAAATTCTCATTCTCCATAGAACTGGATTCTATCTGCAAGCACTAAAATAATTGCAGAAATAAATGTTTATAATTTAAGCTAGTGAACAAATTTTTTTTGTTGTTTTCTGTATATGTTTAACAGTACTGGAAATGAAACTCAGAGGCATTCTACCTCTGAGCTATTTTTTTTTATTCTTTATTTTAAAACAGAGTCTCACTATGTTGTGAAGAGGTTCACTAATTAGTTGAGACTGGGTGAGAACCTGCAATCCTCTTGCCTCAATCTCCCAAGTACTGAGATTACAAATTTGTGCCACCACATCTGGCTACAGATTGTTCTCTTCATTCCCTTACCAGATTTTTCATGATAAGATATAAAATTTTTGAACAAATGTTCCTCATCTCTTTTCTTATTTCCATTTGATTCATACCCAGTCTTAAGATATCTTGACTGATGAATAAAATCTTACTAAATTTCTTTATTTAGTTCCAACCTCCAAGTTATCTCATCATTTTCAAGATTATAAAAATTGTATTATAAAAACACCTGAAAACTTGGTGAACAGTGAATAAATCTACATATAACCACTAGATGGCACCAAAATGTCTTCCATTTTACCAGCCACAACTTTTAGCCATTTGATCTCTGGCTTTGTCAGAAACTTTTATTTGTTCTATTTCTCAACACAATCAGAAGATGGTAACTTTAGTATTCTTCACAATATCAAATTCTTCAATGTTATAGTAGTATGTTTTCATATGTAGCAATATCTTGAAAGCTTAGAAAAACAGTCAGTTTATCACTTCAAACTTGTGTTGTAAATAACTGTTTGGAATAAGCTTATATTCGTTTTCCTAACAGTTTTCAGAGTGCTTATATAAAAGGAGAATGTTATTGACTAAACAAACTTCCTGTTAGCATCAACTAGCACTTACAGTTGTTCAGAATATATTGTGTGTGGCAAACATTTCTTCTAGAAAAAAATAATAATAATCCTAAGAGACTCAGCTAATAAGTGTTTTCAGCCATGAGTTATTTTAAATGAATATATATATTTGTGTTAAGATTGGAGGAACTGTTACGGGGACACTATTGGGCTCCCAAACTGTAACAGTGAGATGTAGCCAGAGGTTCTTGTTCTGAGCTATGTGTAGAAATCAATAGCCCGAACTCCTATGAGCTTAAGCAATTTTTTTAAGCTATTGCAAAGACAGAAAGATAAGACAGAGTTAATAAAGCTTTATACAGAGGTAGGTAAGGAGTTGACTTGAAGTCATCTAAGGTTTTTCTAGATGCAGGACCTTTCTTTCTTTCTTTCTTTCTTTCTTTCTTTCTTTCTTTCTTTCTTTCTTTCTTGCAGGTCTGGGGATGGAACCTAGGGGCATTTGACCTCCTAGTAACATCCCCTGCCCTATTTTTTTTACGTTTATTTATTTTTCAGAAAATATCTATCCTAACATGAACCTACCCAAAACAATCTTGAAAAAGAACAAAGCTAGAAGATGTACATTTTCTGATTTCAAACTTTATAAAGCTACAATAATTGAAACAGTGTAGCACTGCTATAAAGGCAGATATAGAAACCAGTGGAGTAAAATAAAAAGCCTAGATATAAATTCTTCCATATATGGTCAAGTTATTTTTATTGATTTTTATTGGTGCATTGTAATCATATATCACATTGGACTACAAGACTTGAGAGGATATACAAGCACACATCATCCAATTAGCCCTCATCCAGTCCCCATCCCATTCCCTCCCCCTCCCTCAATCCCATGCTTGTTTGGTGATTAACTTTGATACATTTGTTTATGTACCCTCCTGCATTTTAAGGAGGCTCCATCCTCCCCTATTCCATACCCTCTAATTGGTCACCTTAATTTCTTCTCTATAGGGCCCTTTCTATAACTCAACCTCTTCCTGTTGTCCCTTTCCTCCTAGTTATTGCTGATTAGGGGAAGCATCTGGTTTTTATTTTCTGCGATATTTCTCTGTGCATGCCGCGTTGCAAGTACTGATCCCACTATTTTTTTTTTTTTTTTTTGGTGGTGGTACTGGGGTTCCTAGAAGCCCTTCTACCTCCGGGCTACACTTCCAGACCTCTTTTATATTTTTGAAACAGGGTCTCTTATGCCAGCGTGGCTGGCTTCGAACCTGCGCGATCCTCCTGTCTCCACCTCCGAAGCATGGGGATTACAATCATGTGCCACCATGCCCGGCTTTGATCCCACTCTTGACAGCCCCAGTAGTGACCTGGCTACCCAGTGGGTGATCCAGACCTCGCTGGCTCAAGCAGTGGCTTTGCCTCATGGGAAGCCCCGATTCTGGTCTCGCTGACCCCGACACAGGCCTAACCCCTCAGCTGGCTCTGATCCCGGCCTCAGTGGCCCCAGCACCGGCCTAGCCTCAAGGCAGGCTCTGATCTTGGCCTTGGAGGCCTCAGTAGTAGCCTTGCCTCACGGCAGGCTCTGATGTCGGCCATTGGCCCCAGCACCAGCCTAACCCCTCGGCAAGCTCCGATTATGGCCTCCAAGGCCCCAGCTCCGGCCTTGCCTCATGGCAGGATCCGATCCCGGCCTTGCTGGCCCCGGCACTGGCCTAACCCCTCAACAGGCTCTGATCCCAGCCTCAGAGGCCCCAGCACTGGCCTTGCCTCATGGCAGGCTCTGATCCCAGCCTTGCTGGCCTCAGCACCGGCCTAACCCCTTGGCAGGCTCCGATCCCGGCCTGGGAGGCCTCAGTAGCGGCCTTGCCTCACGAAAGGCTCCAATGCCGGCCGCTGGCCCCGGCACCGGCCTAACCCCTTGGCAGTCTCCAATCCCGGCCTCAGAGGCCCCAGCGCCAGCCTTGCTTCACAGCAGGCTCTGGTGCTGGCCTTTGGCCCCAGCATCAGCCTAACCCCTTGGCAGGCTCCGATCCTAGCCTCGGAGGCCCCAGCATCAGCCTTGCCTCACGGCAGGCTCCGATCCCGGCCTCGCTGGCCCCAGCACTGGCCTAACCCCTCAGCAGACTCCGATCCCAGCCTCGGAGGCCCCAGCACCGGCCTTGCCTCACAGCAGTCTCTGATGCTGGCTGCTGACCCCGGCATCGGCCTAACCCCTCCCCTGCCCTATTTTTTATTCTTTATTTTGAAACAGGGTCTCACTAAGTTGCAGAAGGCCTGACTAAGTAGCTGAGACTGCCCACAAACTGTGATCCTCTGGTCTCAGCCTGCCAAATGCTGGGATCACAAGTGTGTGCCACCATGCCCAACATGTGAGACATTTTATAAGAAATCTGAGCAGACTAGTTCTGCCCTTTTTCTGGGGATAGATCTTTTGTTGTGGGAATTCCTTCCTGTAGACATTCCCTGTCTCTGTCACAGACCCCCAGCCTTTTGTTATATCCCAAAATGTGTTAGTTGATTATCAGTGTCTGGGATCTCTTAAAGGCTCATGACATCCCCCCACATCTTTGGGGAAGTTCATTTATCTTTAAAATGTAAACGACCCTGAGCTAACTCAGGGAGCCATCCCCCACATCCTTGGGGAAGTTTGCTTCTCTTAGAAATGTAAAAGACCCTGGGCTTCCTCTATTCTTTTGATAATCCCCCTTGGATCTTTGCAGGGTCCTTTCCCTGAAGCTTCTGCTTTCTAGTACCAAGGTTACTTTTAAAAACATTTTGAGGTTTTTTTCTAAGATGGCCACGGAGAGACGCAGTGTCCCTCACTAGCTGAAGCAAACTAAGTTCAACTACTGATACAGAAGTGTCTTAATAAAGAAAAAATTAATCGTATGATCCAAAACAGACTTGGGGAGTACGGCAGAAAAATATGCAGCAACTGAACTGCAAGATTCACCACAACACACAAAGAAAGCAGATAGTAAGCTTAAGACTCAGCAGCTGGCGGAGTGCAGGCACAGGCGCAGTGGCCTTAGGGCCGCTGGCCCAAACGGGACTTTTGGGTCTTTAACATTCCCAGAGAAGCTCTAAAGTCTGAAAGTGACTAGAGAGTTCCAATACCTGAAGTTACTAGCTAACTGGAGTTCCTGAGCAGCACTCAACAAAGGCGGCCCTGAAGACACGCCCGGAGATCAGCAGGGACTGGGAAGTGGACCTGCTTACCGCAGGAGCGAAAAGTCAGCAGGATATAGGAGAGTGGCCAGAGCTTCAGAGCCACAGATTGGACTGCCAGCGCAAATATAGAGGAGACACGGACCCGGTGAGCACACAGTGAGTACGATATATGTGAGTGCCAGTGTGCGCAAAGTGGGCCAATTCAATTCTGGGACCAAAGAAGAGCGCTTAAGGCATGATACATGCATGGGCTCACAAGAGGACACTCCAAACAATTACAAGATTCACCATATATCAACAACATAGTAGGACTGTTATCTCTTTTATTATTTTTTTAACTATTTTTCTATCCTTTTATATTTTATTTTTTACTATTGAGGTTTGGTATTGTTTGTTTTACTTTTGGGGTCTTTGGGTTTATTTTGGGTTTTGGTTTTCTGGGGGGATAAGTTTTTTTTTTGTTGTTTTTTTTTGTTTTGTTTTGTTTTTTTGTTTTTTTTTTTTTCTGGGGGATAAGTCTTTTCTAAAGTCCTAATACAAAGACTGGGCTAAAAATAATACCCACTAACGATGGGAAGACAGCAGAAAACCAGACCTGAGAACTCTGAAAATATGAGAACTAGGAATAATGGAGAAATGACAGAAATCATGAATACTGACCTACAAGAAATGGAGGAAGGGGAGTTCTGAATCTTGATCTACAATTTGATGAAAGGATTTAAAACAAGTTTAGAGGAGATGAAAGATGAGATAGAAACACTAAAAAGAATCAGAAAGAGGTTTGGAATGAAATGAAGGAGTTAATAAATGAAATGAAGTCAGCAATAGAAAGAAATTCTGGAAAATTAGAGGAAATGGAAAGTAGAATATCACTGTTAGAAGACAGTTCATCCAACACCGAAAACACAGTCAATAGTATGCAGAAGTCATTACAGCAACAAAACCTAAACATACAGCAAATTTGGGACATCATGAAACGTCCTAACTTACGGATAAAAAGCATTGAAGAAGGGATAGAGGTACAGACCAGGAGCATCCATAAACTCTTCATAGAAATAATTTCGGGGAACTTCCCAAACATGGAACGAGAGATTGATCTTCATGTTCAAGAGACATACAGAACACCATTAAGACAAGATCAAAGAAGAACCTCCCCACGCAACATAATAGTCAAAATGACTAACATAGAGGCCAAGGAAAAGATCTTAAAAGCAGTGAGAACAAAAGGTCGGGTGACATACAGAGGCAAAATAATAAGAATCACCCCAGACTATACAACCCAGGTCATGAAGGCCAGGAGAGACTGGTATGACGTGATCCAGACCATGGAAGAAAATAACTTCCAACTGAAGCTGCTTTATCCAGCAAAACTACTATTCAAAGTCAACGGTGAAATAAAAGTATTTCAGGATGAACAAAATCTCAAAAAATTTATGAATTCAAAGCCAACACTAGAGAAAATACTTAAAGAAATAAACCATAAAGAAGAAAAAAGAAGCAGACTTCAGAACCGAAGAAGAGAGGAAAGGGGCTTCTAAGTAAGGAAGAAAGAAAAAGCTACCAAACAGATGACAGAACACAAAATGACAGAAAACAAAAATCATATTTCAATAATAACTCTTAATGTCAGAGGACTTAACTCACCAATGAAAAGACATAGATTGGTAATGTGGATCAAAAAACATAACCCAAATATATGCTGTTTGCAAGAAACTCACCTAACAGCCAAAGCCACTCACAGACTGAAAGTGAAAGGATGGAAAAAGATATACCATGCTACTGGAGAACAAAAAAGGGCAGGGGTAGCAATCCTGATATCCAACAAAACAGACTTTAAACTAAGACACATCAGAGGAGACAAATCAGGGCACTTCCTTTTATTAAAAGGAACAATACACTAAGATAATATAATGATAGTAAATATTTATGCTCCAAATGTGAATGCAACCATGTTTGTAAAAGAAATCCTTCAGGACATCAGATCTCAAATAGACCCAAATACAATAATTCTGGGAGACTTCAATATGCCTCTCACACCACTGGACCAATCTTCAAGGCAAAAGTTGACTAAAGACTCTTTAGAACTAAAGAAAACTATAAATCAAATGGACCTAATAGACATATACAGAACATTTCATCCAGAAACTACAGAATACACATTCTTCTCATCAGCCCATGGAACCTTCTCCAAAATAGATCACATCCTGGTACACAAAGAAAGCACCAGCAAATTCAAAAGATGTAATATAATTCCTTGCATTTCTTTCAGACCATGATGGAATTAAAGTAGAAATCAACAACAGGAAACTCAAAAGAAACTATGCAAATACATGGAGACTGAATGATATACTATTGAATGATGGATGGGTAAGAGCAGAAATTAGGGAAGAAGTAAAGAAATTTTTTTGGAAATAAATGAAAACAGAGACACAACTTACCAAAATCTCTAGGACACTATGAAGGCAGTATTAAGAGGAAAGTTTATTGCATTGAGTGCTCACATAAGAAGGACTCAGAATCACCAGGTTCAGACCCTATTGGCACAACTCAAGGATCTAGAAAGACTGTAACAGTCCAACCCCAAAGCCAGCAGAAGACAGGAAATTATTAAAATCTGAGTAGAAATAAATGAAATAGAGAACAAAAAAACAATTCAAAGAATCAACAAAACAAAAAGCTGGTTCTTTGAAAAGGTTAATAGAATTGATAAACCCCTGGCCAACCTAACCAAAAGAAAAAGAGAATCAATGCAAATTACTAAAATCAGAAATGAAAAAGGAGACATCACCACAGATAGTGAAGAAATTCAAAGGATTATCAGAAACTACTTTAAAAATTTATACTCCAATAGACAAGAGAACATGGAAAAAATCGATAGATTCCTAAACACAGTTAACCTACCTAAACTGAACCAAGAGGACATAGCAAGCCTAAACCAACCAATAGCAAACAATGAAATAGAAATGGCAATGAAATGTCTTCCATCAAAGAAAAGCCCAAGCCCAAGCTGGGATTCCAGCTGAATTCTACAAAGCCTTCAGTAAAGAACTAATACCAATACTTTATAACTTATTTCAGGAAATTGAAAGACATGGAACTCTACCAAATTCCTTCTACGAGGTCAGTATCACATTAATCCCCAAACCAAATAAAGATGCCTCAAGAAAGGAAAATTACAGACCAATACCTTTAATGAACATAGATGCAAAAATTCTAAACAAAATACTAGCCATACGCATTCAAAACCATATCAAGAGAATAATTCACCATGACCAAGTTGGTTTCATCCTGGAAAAACAAGGTCGGTTCAACATACACAAATCAATACATGTCATCCAACACATAAATAGAATCAAGAATAAAAACCACATCATCATAGCAATAGATGCTGAAAAAGCCTTCGACAAAATCCAACACCCATTCATGTTAAAAACACTACATAAAATTGGAATAAAAGGAACATACCTCAACATCATTAAGGCAATATACTGTAAACCCAAAGCCAACATTATACTGAATGGGGAAAAACTGCAAGAATTTCCCCTAAAATTGGGAACAAGACAAGGATTTCCACTATTACCACTCCTCTTCAATATAGTCCTTGAGACTCTTGCCACAGCAATAAGACAAGAGAAGGAAATCAAAGGAATTCAAATAGGAAGAGAGGAATTAAAATTATCCTTATTTGCAGATGACATGATCCTTTACCTAGAAGACCCTAAGAACTCAACCAAAAGACTTCTGGAGTTAATTACCAAATTCAGCAAAGTTGCAGGATACAAAATCAACCTAAAGAAATCAGAGGCTTTTCTTTATACCAACAATGAATCCACAATGAAAGAAATAAAACAATTAATTCCATTCACTATAACCTCAAAACCAATAAAATACCTAGGAATAAACCTAACCAAAAATATAAAAGACCTCTACAACGAAAACTATAAAACATTAAAGAAAGAAATTGAAGAAGACCTTGGAAGATGGAAAGACCTCCCATGCTCGTGGATAGGCAGAATAAATATCATCAAAATGGCCATTCTGCCAAAAATGATTTATAGATTCAATGCAATTCCCATCAAAATATCAACTACATTCTTCACAGACCTAGAAAAGGCAATCATGAATTTTATATGGAGAAAGAAAAGACCCAGAATAGCCAAAGCAATTCTCAGCAACAAGAATCACGCAGGAGGCATCACAATCCCAGACTTCTAACTATACTATAGATCAATAGTAGTAAAAACAGCATGGTACTGGCACAATAACAGGTACACTGACCAGTGGAACAGAATAGAAGATACAGAAACAAATCCACACACCTACAGTCAATTAATCTTTGACAAAGGGGCCAAACTCATACGCTGGAGAAAAGACAGCCTTTTCAACAAATGGTGCTGGGAGAACTGGCTATCCATTTGTAGAAAGATGGAACTAACCCCTATATCTCACCATGCACAGGAATCAACTCAAGATGGATCAAAGACTTAGAAATCAGACCAGAGACTGTGAAGTTATTAGAGGAGAACATACAACATATAGGCGCAGGCAGTAACTTTCTCAACAATATTCCAGGATGGAATATTTAAATTCATATAGTGAATCACCAATTCAATCCTTCCAAGAAAATTTAAAAAAAAATTTGAACTTCAAGACTTCAATATATAATGTCTAGTCAAAATTATATTTCTGACATGTTGATAATTGGTTATACTGATAATTTGCCTTAGTAGATTAATCATAAAAAGACAGTATATATGTTTAGTTTATTGCATAGACCAGGCATAATTTTAGTACAAAAGGTGATGTCCTTGGTCAATGAGGTTTCCTCATTCAAGATTTTTGCTCTTATGGAAATGACATTCTCATTGAGAGAAAAAAACATGAAACAAGTCAAGAAATAAATGCAGAAATATGATAATTTTAGGCAATGGAAAGTGTTAAGAAATTCAGAGTGATCTGGAGCTTTCTGGAGAAGGTTAGTTTAAGCTAAATTAGTGGGAAAGTCCTCTCTGAGACAAGGCCTAAAGGGGAAGCAAGGGTATTACATGAGGATCTGAAAGGAGATGTTCTAGCTTAGAGAAACAACAGTGAAAACCTTTGAGTAAAAATAAGTTTAGCACATCAGAGGGAAGAAAAAAAAAAAACAGTAAAGCTGAAACCTAGTGAGCAAAATGGAAAATTGTGGAATACCAGGGCAAAGATGTTTCAGGCAGCATTAAGAATATGTAGAAACCAGCTCTCGGCCTTAGCGCCATCTTCATAGAAACCTCTGCGCCATGAGAGCCAAGTGGAGGAAGAAGCGAATGTGGAGACTGAAGCACAAAAGAAGAAAGATGAAGCAGAGGTCCAAGCAAACTAGCGTGTGCACCATGAAGGCCAAAAAGGCAGAAACAAGGAATACCAGAGGCCAGCGACCCCGCTACATGTTGGGCTGCTGCTCCTGACCAGTGTTTCTGGAACATCAACACAATCACCTGAGAGATGCCTTGCTCATAAGAAGCTGCCCCCTTTGGTCCTTTGTGCTGGGCCTTTGGCATTCTGGACTAGTTCTCTGTTGCGGCAGAGTGTAACACGTGTACAATAAATCATCTCTTCTGCTTAGCTGAAAAAAAAAAAAAAGAATATGTAGAAACCAGTAGGTTACAATGAGATGTTTAAAAAGCCAGAGGATTTTAACAGGAAAGGGAAATGACAGTTTATATGATTCTTTAAGAGAACTCTGGTTATTGAATAGAATGTCAATACTAGAAGCCAAATGTGGAAGGCAGGTCTTTTAGGAGCTTTGTGCCGTTGTGGCTGGGGGTATAGACAAGTGAAGAGTTTTAGGAAAATGTCCAGTGGTGGAGTCAACAAAACCTAATCAGTCACATATGGAGAGGGGAAAACATGGCATTAAGATGTTTGAGTAACTGGATGAATATTGGTACCATGTATAACATGGGAAAATCATGGGGAAAATTACAAATTCCGTTTTGACATTCTAAACTTGAAATGTTTATTAGCAAGTAGAGATGCCAAATAGATAAGTTTGGAACTCAGAGAGCAGATAAAAAGTAGAGATATACATTTGTAACATTAACATTAGATAGATAGATAGATAGATAGATAGATAGATAGACAGACAGATAGATTGAATGGTATAATGCTCTATGGGATCATACAGGAAGACAGACAAGATAGAGAAGTGGGCCCAGGACTAAATCGCCATGTTCTCCAACATTTATAGGCCAGAGAGCAGAGGCATAAATAGAAATCAAAACTGTGAAGTGGCCATTGAAATAGGACGGTACAACTGTTCATGTGTTCTCATGAGTGTTCTCATTTAATTCCTACAACAACCACATGACATAGGCATACTATTAAATTTATCCTTTTATAGAAGACTGAGATAAATTTAAGAAAGTGTTTTAAGAAAGAGAAAACTGTGCCAAGTATGGTGGCTCACACCTGTCATTCCAGTATTTGGGAGGCTGAGAAAAGAGGATCATGGGTTCAAAACCAGCCTTAGCAACTTAGCAAGGTCCTCAGCAACTTAGCAAGCTGTTTCCAGATTTAAAAAAAAAAAATTAAAAAAGCACTGGGAATGTAGCTCAGAGGTAGAATGCCCCTGGAATCAATTCCTAGCATAGCAACAAACACACATACACATACACACACACACACACACAGAGGAAGAGAGGGAGAGAGGGAGAGAGAGAGAGAGAGAGAGAGAGAGAGAGAGAGAGAGAGAGAGAGAGAGAACTGTGTCAAATACTCTGAGGATTTGAGGTTGACTAAGATGATGATAAAAGTAATCCTGAATTGGGCAAGATGGAGGTCACTGGATAGCTTGGAAAAAACAATTTCAACAGTCTGATGAGTGTGGGAATCCCACAAAAAACATTTATATACACAGAAAATGTGGTATATAAACATGATGGGAGTGTCTTATTTTCAAGTCACTCCACCACGTCACTTTCTTTGACATGGTACTTTATAATTTCTGTCCCTTCTTTCTGCCTTTGTAATAATAAAAATTGTTTAAGCTTACAGCAGTAGAGTTCTGACTATTCTTTTCTAAGGTAGCTATGAACAAGAACCCATGGCTACATCTCAAACTGTTACAGTTTTTGGTGCCCAGACATTGCTCTATCTTTGAAGCCCAATGGCAGTTCCAGCCAACAGTGGCCTAATGCTGTCACTGCATCATAAAGGTCAGTAACCTTCCCCAAAATGTGACCAGATCCTCGTGGATGACTGGATAACTGATGCCAATGGGCTCTCTGTGATCATGGAGACCCACCTGTTACCACTTAGCTATGGCAGACTCTCCAGGTGAGGGGAAAATTCCCCTTTAACTGGAGTAGGAGATAAGAAGGGACTCCAGACCCTCCTCAAGCTTACTATATGAATTCATAGGTAACCAAACAGTGACTTGAGAGCCTCACCCCATTTGAAATAATAGCTCATGGAAGATGGTAATTGCTGTAGTAAAACCTTGAAAAAGTAGGATGGATTCCAAATTACAAGTGTAGAGAAACTAACTTGGTAAGTGCTAAGACATCATGCATTTGGCAGTAACCAAGGCCCCCCCAAAAAAGGACATAGTGAAGCTGGCAGGATGGGTAGGTTTGATGGATGGGCATCATTGGAACCTAAAACAGAAGAGAAATCATAAGATTAATGTAAGAAAATTTAGAAATAGAAAATATCCTAAGAAAGGACCAAAGGTCAGCAGTGCAACAGTGTTGGGAGTCATTTAAGATTGGGGTCCTGGGTGTAATCAAAGATTTGTTGATCAGCACTGTGGTCTTCTCTAGCAATATTCAAGGTCTGAAAACTCATTTGGGTTTTTCCAGGTGAATAAGTAGATAGGGTTGGGTTTTCCCAGAAGTTGATTGAAGAGCCATACCTGGCCAGAGTGAGATTTTCTCTGTCTTCACCACCTGACTCTGAGAAACTCCATTTTGTATGCCTGATGCTTAATGATTTCCAAGTCCAGTGCTAGAGTAGTGTTGTATTTAACAAGGTTTGGGATTTTAATTTTAATTCATAAGCATTTCCATGCACTCAAAAAATTAAATCACAACAAATTGTTCTTTTCTATGTTCTAGGACACTCCCCCCTCCTGGGATTTGCCCATTCTTTCAGCCTATTGGGACTCGCCTCCACCCATACAATGTTATTTTATATTTAGTCAAAAATTTTCTTAGTGCTCTCAAATTGTTAACTATTGCTTAATTTCTTGAGCATTTAAAGTCATTCTTTTATGTTCTTCATTCTTACAATGGCTTTTTTATTAAATCATTGGATAAAACTGCCTTTGAGAATGTTGATTATACTGGACATCACAACCTGGGCACTTTCCATGCATCACACTTTCAAAAATCTCTTTCTATTGAATTTGTCACTAGATAGTAGAGTCTCTGTGCCAAAGACAATGTCTTATTCAACATGGTGTCCACAATACCTAGTCCTGTGCTTGGTGAATGTTTTATTGAATGAACAAATGAGCAAATTATCCTGCTGAGAAGTCTAATAATATACATGGTCAAGCACTAAGTGGGGGTAGGGTTAAAGTAAATGAAAGATTAGACTGTGTAAACAGGCTTACCTTTTCTAATGTTTACAACTGACAAAAAACATGAAATAAAACCTTTTGTTCCAGATCAATTGAGGAGATGATTATGGAGTTAAAGCAATAATATATATCTACAATTTGCTTAAACACCCTGTACAGAGTATGTGACTATTCATTTTCTCGTTTCTCTTAAACTAGGTCACTGACTGTTTTTGTTCCCTTTATAAACACTGTTTCAGAACCAAAAGATCCTAAGCCGAGCATGGTGGCGCACGCTTGTAATTCCATTTGGGAGGCCAAGACAGGAGGATCTGGTTTCTCAGACAGCCTCAGCTACTAAATGACCCTGTTTCACAATAAATAAAAATAGAAAATAGAGCTGGGGGTGTAGGCAGAATTCCCTTGGGTTCCATCCCCAGTACCACAAAAAAAAAAAATGATTTGGTAAATACCAAAATATTAGAAGAGAAATCCAAAATAATAATTTTATTTATAAAGATTCTTACAAGTAAGTTTCACTTTGACACAAATCTGAATGTCCCAGCATATAATATGGAATTATTTAAGAAATGTCTCCAAGGTAATCTGCTTTATTTTTATATTTAGCCTTTAAGTATTGAAGATCAAGATTTTAGTTATATATAGATATGCTTTTTCTATTGCCAAACTATTCAATATATTTTTATATATTTCACTCTAAAATAACTCTGGGGAAGAGAATAACTAAAATTTTTTTTCTCATCTTACAATGTTGCCATGTGTAGTTTTTTTATAAAATGAAAACAAGAATAATATACATTTAAATAATTGTAGAAGCTTAAAATAAAAAACAAAACAGTAAGGCTGTAGATGAAACTTTTCCAGATATTAAAACTTCTAGTTAATCCTGTGTTATCTGCACATTAATGAGTAAGATGTTAATATTAACTCATGAAAAGATAACAAAACTTTACCAGATGATAAAAATGTTGATTAAAGAGCTTAAGAAGAACAAAATCATGTCATTTGCAAGAAGATGTAAAGACTTGGAGAACATTATGTTAAGCACAGAAAGAAAAGGGACATATGTTTTCTCTAATAAGCCCAAATTAGGGAGTATTAGGAATACCAGAGGGACTCCAGATAATGGAGTGGAAACCTCAGCAAAGCAGAACAAAAGGATAGGAGAAGAAGGCTAGGTTGATTAATGGAGGAGCTGTATCCAAATATGTGTAAAAGTATGAATTAACCTGGACACTCATTGTTGAGGGGAGGAAGGGGAAGCGGGAGGGTGTCACAGTCTGAATATATGCCATTTTCAATATGATCCACATAAAAATAAAAAATAAAAAAGAGCTTAAGAAAATGACTATGTTAGCTAGGTTTTATTTTGAGCTTTCCACTTGAGTTAAAGTAAAATATTTGCTGGGCAGAATGGTACATACTTGTAATCTCAGTACTTGGGAGGCTGAGACAGTAGGATTGGAGATTTGAATTCAGCAGCTCAATGAGGTTCTTAGCAACTTAGTGAGAACTTGTCTTTTTCTATAAGGGATGAGTAGAACCATGATTTATTTGAAGAAGAGAGATTTAGCTAAGGAAAGAGCTTAGGGAAGAGCTGAGGGAAAAGAGGGAGGTAATGGGAACTTTAGAAAATGGTAAATACTAATGCTTATATTCAGTAGAGAGCACAATGCATGTGAAAAGTTGCAAGTAGTAGCCAGGTGCAGGGCACACGCCTGTAACTCCAGTATGTGGGAGGCTGAGACAGCAGGATTACAAGTTCGAAGCCAGCCTCACCAACTTAGTGAGACTATTTACAAATTAAAAAAATAAATAAAATAGGGCTGAGGATATCACCCAGAGTTAGAATGCCCCTGGATTCAATTTGTAGTTACACACACACACACACACACACACACACACACACACACACACACTTGCAAGTAGTTCCTACTAGCTGGTAGGCAAGGTACAGTAAGTGTAAAGAGTTAAATTGTGGGATATAATCTAGCACTAAATAATAAAAAGCCTTACATGCCTGTCCAGGTTTTATCTTATTGTGAGGACCAACTTAAAGATTTAAGAGTAATAAGAATTTGAATGATGTTAATTGGAGCCAGGCACAGTGGTAGATGCCTGTAATCCCAGTGCTGAGGAGGCTGAAATGGAGGATCACAAATTCAAGGCCAGTCTCAGCCATATAGCAAAGCCCTCAGGAACTTAGCAAGATTTAATATGGAGGTGATGAGTGAGGAAGAAGGGAAAAAAAAGGTGGAAGGGATTTGACAACTCTAAAGAAATCTGATACTAATTTGTCAGATGGTGCACCCACTATTTGGAAGAACTTTAAAGGCCACTAGTCCAACCTCCTCAAACAGAAATATTTGTTAAGGTTTAACCTTCAACAAATCTTGGCCAACCAGTTGTCATCCTAAGGAACTACTCACCCACAATAAAACATCCTCTATAAAGCTTTAATTTCTCTAAAGCAAGTGTAAAAGAAGCCAGTGAATTTGTTTGCTTAATAATTATTTACAAACAGTAGGGGTTTTTTGTTTGTTTTTAACTTTTCTTTTTGGTACTGGGAATTGAATACAGGAGCATTGTATCTCTGAGGTACACTCCAGCCCTTTTTACTTTTTCATTTTGAAATAAGGTCTCCCTAAGTTGCTGAGGGTCTCACTAAGTTGCTGAGGCTAGTCTCAAACTTGTGATCATTCTGTACAAGCCTCCTGAATACAGTCATGCACCACAACCCAGCTAGCAATGTCTTTGTCTGTTTGTACTGGGGATTTAACTCAGGGCAGCTCTACCTCAGAGTTACAGTTTTTATTTTTATTTTGAAATGGGGTCTTGCTAAATTGCTGAGGTGGGTCTCAAACCTATGATCAGGTGTCTCCTCCTCGTTAGTACTAGGATTATAAGTGTGTGCCACTGCACTTCTACATTTTTCTTTTCCCCTAGAAGGAAAAAACTTTTGACATAATTTGGAGTGGGAACTTTGTATTTCCTTCTTAAATAAAAAGTACTTGAACTAGTCCTGAAGAGAAGTGCAATCAAGGATGTATGGATGTTCTCTTTAAATTGGCACCTGAATTTCTTTTCTTTGGGTGGGCAAAACTAGGCTAACTCTCCCACCTCTTCTTAGGTTGCTCAGCCAACTATATTATGTTAAACTCCCAGGTCTGGCAGCATTTCTTTCAGCTAAACACTATATTTTAAGGATTTACTTATATAAATGTAGCTTTTGACTTAATATGAAACTAAACATATTTTTAAATCAGTTTCTATGCTCAAAGTTTTTAGTCTATTAGATTACACCATCATTAGCTTTTAGTGGACAGAAACTCAAGACTGTTTGCTTCCCTAAACCTTTTCTCTCACTATCTCTCCAAAATAAGTCAGGATCAAGGGAAAAGATTTTTTTTTTTTTTATGAAAAGTCTTATTTTCCTTCATTCCCAAGGAGGAGGATGCAGCTTATCTCCAGCTCCTAGACTCAACATGTCTAATGTGCTAAAACAATCTAATCAAACCTAGGTAAAAAGAGTTAGTTATGAGGTATCTACAGAATCTCCACACACAAACCTGAAAGTTTTTCAATTTAATTACTTTGCAGCTTCCGTTTCTGGTCCATTGGCAGAGTCTGAATCTGAGAAGAGAGCCAACTATTGCATTAACTGTGAACTGTGACTGTTATGATTTGGAGTGAGGGTTACTGTACCAGTATTGGGAATGACCTAGGAAGATTTGAGAAAGCTCTGATTATTAATAGATATATTTCAAATATAATTGTGTCAAAATGGCAGACCTGGGGAAAGGAAGACGTGGTCTTGGTTTTGGTCAGGAAGCAAACAGCTATTGAAACTTAGATTGACTTAGCTAAAAGTAATTAGCAAGTCCATAGGAGAGGGGACCTAGGACTTCAGCTTTCTAAAGACAAATCTACATAATAATCTAGCTAGGATGGGAGGAGGGGATTGACCTTTGTGAAAGACACTTTGGCAGGGGGGAGGTGCCTTACAGGGTAAGGGGAGGAACCTTACAAGGTTTTTACTAGGTCAGAATTATGTGAACAAGATGGAGGGTGTCCTGTATAAAAAGTCCAGTCCACGTATTGTATCTTTAGTGGGACATTCATTTGAACCACCCCCCATGCCATTCTTTCATGGGGCTATAACTATCTTATGTATTTCTATCTTTTTAATAAACTTCTTTAAATCTTCAGCAAGAGTCCAGGCTAATATGTATTTGTCCTTAGCTCAGGATAAGAACCCACGGTTTCTCTGTTTTTCTGTTTTTGTGTTTTTTTGTGTGTCTTGAGGGCAATTATGTCCGGAACCCTAACAGGGGTTCTCGGGGACAGTTTCTCCCAAACTATAACATATTCTCAAACCATATCTTCCTCCAAACTGTAACATTTTTGGCACCCAACATGGGGAGACATGGGGCACGTGGCTCAGTAATTTTCACAGGACTTTTTGGCTAGTGGGTTGGTGGGCAGCAGCAGCTTTAGCTCCAGCTATAGAGCTGTTGAGCTTTAAAACAACTATAGAGCAGCCTTTGCATCACTGCATCTCTGAACGTGAATTTCAGGGCATCTCACTGGTGGTCCTCGTACCACTGCATCCCAAAGGGTATGTACCTTCCTGGAGCGATAAGGAGTTCCCCAGAATGACCATTAATCTTCCGGCTTCTGGGAGGCAATTCTGGTTCGTGGGGCCCCCCAGCCAAGGAACTAGCCCATGGTTGAATCCCCTCCAGGAAGTAAACCCTTTAAATAGCATAGGCTTGATAGGCCCAATGAGTGCCCATCCACTCTGTCCATATCAAAGATGGGGCACTCTGTTAAAAGCCCTATACAAAGTTAAATCTAAAAAGAAATGCCCATGGCCCACCTTCAGAAAGCTCCCGAAACAGGAGATGCCAGCCAGCACCCATTTCTAAAATGGTAGTGAGGGTTTTTTTTCGGTAGTTGGAAACAGGTTCTAGGGAAGTAAGCTAGCTTGCTTTTGGAGGCAAGAGCATAGCCCTTAGCAACTGCGACCACGTGCACCCTGTTGGTCTGTGAACTATGGCAGTTTGTAGTCCCCAGCAGCTTTAGGAAGCCTGAATGGGTAAGCTTCTCCAAGAGCTCAAGAAAAAGCCTGAGTCAAAAGTTTTAGCCAGATAACTGCCAGGCAGGTCTGCTAGGTGAATGGCGGCACCCAGGAAGCATTGTCTGGCATTCAACAGGCAGTTACAGCTCCATTTGCATAAGAAAGCCCTCAGGGGAGGAAGCTCAGGAGGAGGCCACGCCCAACCACTGGCAGCTCAAGATAAGGCCCCTCAGAAATTGGAAAATATTCTCAGAGAGGCAAATTAATAAGATCATTTTTTTTGAAAATGGCAATATTTTCAGCTAGAAAACCTCATTGAGAGAAGGGACAGGCAGAATAGAAAGCTCAGCTGCAAGGCAGAAGGGAGGTGGCTAAACTTCAAGCTTGCACTGGCTTTCTGGTAGATGGTGAGGCCACTTTAATTGCTCCATGTGATCCCAGCTGGATTCCCCCAGCTGGGCTCCTAGCTTTAGGGGTACAGGGAACTTCATCAGGACAGAGAAAGGCCACACAGACCTCTCTCTGTCTTAAGTGAGATTCCAGCAACATCCTAAATGCTAGGGTAATTAATTTTAGATTGGGAAGCTCTGGGGGGGGGGGGGCGACCTTGCCCAGACAGGCCACTAAAACCCCACCCTTTCTCTCTCAAGTGGGATCCCAGCAATCCAAAATGAAAGCCATATCACCACTCACATGGGTTCTCCAAAACTGGGGAAAGTTTGATCCCAAAACACTAAAGAAAGCTCTCATTTTTTCTGCACCCAAGTATGGCCACAGTATGCACTGGGGGATGGAGAAATCTGGCTCCTTCAAGGAAGTTTAAATCATAACACTATTCGGCAACTAGATCTATTCTGTAAAAAGGAGGAGAGATGGATAGAAATAGCTTATCTTCAGCTGTTCTTTAACTTCTGAGACCACCCAGATTTTTTTAACAGTCACAGGGTTAAAACAGTGTGCCAGCCTTGGCTAAAACAAGATCTAAGACCCATTAGAGCCAAAACAACAAGATGCCAAACTGATCCATGGAGATTTAAAAAGAGAGAAACATAAGGAAAAACACCATGAGGAAAACCTGATGACTATGTGTCTAAATTCCACTGGAACCCAGATACAGATGCATGCTGATCCATAAAAACTAAGGCTCAGGTCTGCTTCAGGTGTGGAAAGCCAGGGCATTTCAAAAGCCATTGCCCTCGCTCAAAAGGCTACGAATGCCAACCAGTGCCCTGCTCGAGGTGCAGGGGGGGACCACTGGAAGTCTGATTGCCCCCAGATCCGAAGGGATCGGAGGGCCTCAGCACCAGACCCCCAATGATGTGACCCAGGGCTGCCTTTCCAGGCTTCCACCACCTGGATAAAGAGAGAGAAACCTTGGTAACTTTAATGGGGGTTCATGAACTGTCTTGTGCCTAGTGGAGACAGGTGCCAGGTTCTCTGCCTCATGGTATTCTCCTGGTTCTAGATCCCCTCTTAAAGTAACAGCCCAGGGCCTATCCAGCAAGCCCTTAGAACACCCCCCCCCCAATATTTCAGCCTGCTTCTAGATTCCAGCTCCTATGTTAAAAAGGGAGAGTTTAGAGTTCAATCTGTCCATACACAGTTTTCTTTTACAAGCTAAGTTGGTGATATACCAACTCAAAACAATTTTTTAACCCGGTGATGGGGGGGGGGCATTCGCAGATGGCAGGCTGCCAATTCAGTTTAACAGGGAATTGAAAAGAGAAAGACAGATGGGCAAAAGGCATGATAAGAACTCTGGCCAATCACAGAAGCATAGGCTCAAGTCTTTAGGGCTGGAGAGCAATGGCATCTCTGACAAAACTGCCCTCTAAAATGAGGCCAAAAAGGGCCTTCTGAGGCCTGGCTCATAGGACAATGGGGACCATTAAATGGCTGAGCGCCCCCAGTTCCAGATCCCCTGACCTAGGTTCGCAGTGATTTCCCAGAGGTAGAAAGCCTCTGGGTTTCACCCCCAGTACCACCAAAAAAAAAAAAAAAAAGTCTGGTCCACATGTTGTATCTTTGGTGGTAGGGCATTCACTTGAACCAAGAATGGCATAGGGCTGTAACTATCTTCTGTATTTCTATCATTTTAATAAACTTCTTTAAATCTTCAGCAAGAGTCTGGGCTATTGTATACTTATCCTTAGCTCAGGACAAGAACCCATGGTTTTTCTTCTTTTTCTGTTTTTGTTTTTTTTGTGTGTGTGTGTGTGTTGAGGGAAATTGTGTCCGGAACCCTAACAGGGGTCCTCAGGGACAGATTCCCCAAAACCATATCATCTCAAACTGTAACAGTTACTGTTTGGGGAAAACTGTCCCCAGGGACCCCGATTAGGCTCCCTGAGGTTAATCCCCATAACTGTGCATTCTTGTCTGACTCAGGACAGATATACACTGGTCAGGACTCTTGCTGAAGATTTAAATGAGTTTACTAAAAAGATAGAAATACAGAAGGCAGTTACAGCCTCATACTATCCAGGGCTAGCATGAAGGGGTGTCCTGAACAAAGTCACCGAACTACAAAACACGGAACAGCTTTTATAGATACAAAATCTCTTATGTGATTCTATGACATAGGTAAAGTCTGTCCCCTTAACTTCCCCACCTAACTCTTGGTTTATGCCCAGGTTTCTCCTTTCACAAAGGTCAATTCCTTCCTCCCATCCTCTCAACTAGACATCAGCTATTATGTAAATCCGTCTTTAGAATGTGGAAGTCCAAAGTTCCACCTCCCTATTGGCTTGCTAATTACTTTTAGCTAGGGTGTTCTGCACTATTACAGTTACCTAACTCCTGGCTATAACCAAGTCCTGACTGCCCTTCCCTCTTACAACTCTGAGCTCCATCTTCTGTAACCCAATTTTTAAAATATATTTATTAATAATCAGAGCTTCTTTCTCAAATCTTTCTAGGCCATTCCTAATACTGGTACAGTGACCATCCTCTTCCTTCCCAAACTCCAGGCTCCTGCTTGCTTCTAGGGTCAGGAGTGCTGGTCTCCTGAGAATCTCCCTTGTCCCCACACATTTGGGATGCTTAAGAAGCTACATTCGGTGTGATCCTGGGACTTTGGTTTGGTGTTTGAGTGTTTTTGTGAAATAGAGATGAATAAAAACAGACCAAAACCAAAAGTTATAGAAGAAACAAGTGCAGGTTGGTGAATGTGTATAGCTAGATTTAAAAATTTCTAGTGTCTAGTAGATCATATTTGGTTATTATATTTTCTAGTTAGCAACTCATGCCTATAGTAGTTTATTTTTTTTTTAACAAAGACAACACTGTATAGTAACCCATATATTATTATTTAACTCATGACTGTTATGGTGCCAGAACTGTTTTGTGGGCCCTGTTGGGCTCCTGAAACTGTTACAGTGAGGTGTAACCATGGGTTCTTTTTCTGATCTATGTATAGAAAACAATAGCCTGAACTCCTATGACTTTAAGCAATTTTTTATTAATAAAAGACAAAAAGATAGGACAGAGATAATAAAGGCCTCTGCCAGAGGTATTATGGGGGGGTGACTTGAAAAGAAGTCACAGAATTCTTCTGGATACAGAGCATTTTTATAGATACATGGTTCTTCATCCTGCTCTACCAAGTAATCTTCTGACCTAAAGGTAAGTTTGTCCATTAACTCCATGCAAGCCCCTTTTTACGATTATGGGGATTATGATTATGGGGATTTCTAGCTCAGCCAAAAAATACTTTCCTGCCTTACTGTAGGTGTAAGTCTAGGTTTCTTTGAAAACCATTTGTTAAGAATGATTAACAAAGTCAGGGGCCACTGTGGTATCTGTTTCCCTTTCACAAAGGTCAATACCCTCCTCCCAGGCTCCTCTTGCACTCTTGGGGAATTCTTAGCTTTTCTGCTAGATGTCATTTATTATGTAAACCTGTTGTTAGAATATGAAGGCCCTCAGTTTCAGCTCTTCTATCTAACTTGCTAATTACTTTTAATGAGGGGACTCTGCATTATAACAGCTGCCTGAGTGCCTGGCAGTAACCAGGCGCTGATTT
Source organism: Muscardinus avellanarius (assembly GCF_963383645.1). Classification (NCBI taxonomy): domain Eukaryota; kingdom Metazoa; phylum Chordata; class Mammalia; order Rodentia; family Gliridae; genus Muscardinus; species Muscardinus avellanarius. The sequence goes on from NC_137791.1 coordinate 37,726,717, forward strand.
TTACATTTTGAAACCAATTTCCAATCAATTACTACCAAATTCATTTTCCAAAGTCATTTTCCAGTACAAGCACATTAACACCAAAGCTATTTACATTAGTACCATCCACTTCTCTGCCTGGTGAACTTTCATGCATTCTCCACAATTCAACCAAAACAAGCACCAGGGTGGAAACTTCTCTCACTTTTCTGTATTTCAAAGACACGTTTGTCAATACTTACATTACAATGTACATCCCATTGCTTACTGAAACTGCTCATTTGCTGGTTTGGAGCCCTTGCAGTCCCAGTGTCACATATAGTGCCTGGCACTTTAGAAACTCAAAAAACAATGTTTGTTTGTATTTTAATAAAGGCAGTACTTACAGCAGTTATATCAAAAGGATAATAAGAATACTGACAAAGAAATATTATTTGGTAGTGAAATAAATGAAGTAACAGGATGTGAATACATTTGAACTAAAATAAATCTTACAGATGACATCTAATTTAGGGGCATAAAAGATTGGTCAGTATGTTCAGAATTTATAGCAAAACACGTATGGATCATCTGATGTAAAATCAAGAAATGTTAAAAAGACAGGAAGTATAAAGCCAATATAAGCAAGGTAAAAGCCAGGCATAGTAGTGCATGCCTGTAATCCCAGTAGTTGGGTGGTTGAAAGACAAGGATTGCAGGTTTGCAGCAGGCCTCAGAAATTAGTGAGGCTCGCCACAATTTAGTGAGATTCTGTTTCAAATTAAATAATAAAAATTGGACTAGGGAATATAGCTCAGAGGTAGAATGCCTTTGAGTTCAACTCCAAGTACCATAAAAATAAACAGATAGATAGATAGATAGATAGATAGATAGATACATACATACATACATACATACATACATACATACGTAAATATATAAGCAAGGTAAGTCACGAAATTGGGATGAAAAGACTGTTGAAACGTCCCTGGGTGAATATTTTTTTGTAATAACCTTTGGAGAAAAAATCTGATGAATATATCAAAAACTGCAGAATAAGTGAAGCATATTTCATTAAAATGCTTATACTAATAAATGAGGCAAATAGAAAATAATATAGCACTGAATATATGATTTAATATTAAAAATCATGAGAATACAGATAAGAAGATAATTACTAAAGTAAATGATCAGATAATTTTCACAATAGAATAAAAAGAGAGAAATTGACTGTTGGAGGAGAGATAAAGAACAACTGAATTGGTAAAAAGTGAGTACAGTAGGAGGTGAAAATAACCTAGGTTCTGTGAGGAGCAGAAAGAATGCCGGGCATGGTGACATGCTTGTAATCCCTGCGTTTGGGAGGCAGAGATAGGAGGATTGTGCAAGTTTGAAGCTGGCCTCGCTGGCTTAAGAGACCCTGTTTCCAAATAAAAATAATATAAGTCTGGGAGTGTAGCCCAGAGGTAGAAGGGTTTCCAGGAACCCCAGTATCACAAAAAAGAAGAAAGAAAGAAAGAAAGAAAGAAAGAAAGGAAGAAAGAAAGAAAGAAAGGAAGAAAGAAAGAAAGAAAGAAAGAAAGATTGATTCTGGCATGTATTACCTATTTCTTCTTTGTAGTTAATCTCTTTGAGTATTTTCTCTAGTGCTGGTTTTGAAGACATAAATTCCTTGGGTTTCTGTTTGTCATGGAAGCTTCTTATTTCCCCATCTAATTTGATATATAGTTTTTTTTGGGTAGAAAATTTTTTACTGGAAGTTGTTTTCTTTCAGAGTTTGGAATATGTTACTCCATGCCCTTCTGGCTTTCATGATTTGGTTTGGGAAGACTGGAGTGATTCTAATTGGTTTACCTCTGAATGTCACTTGCCCTTTTGTTTTTGTTGCCTTTAAGATTCTCTGCTTGGCTTCCACAGTGGTCATCTTGACAATTATGTGGTGTGGGGATCCTCTTCTCCGATCCTGTCTAAAGGGAGTTCTATAAGTTTCCCGGACCTGTGTATCGACCTCTTGCTCTATGTTTGGAAATTTTTGTGCTATCACTTCCTTGAAGAGATTATTGATCCCTTTGGTTTCACTTTCTTTTCCCTCCTCTATTCCAATTATTCTTAGGTTAGCTCTCATAAAATGGGCCCATATTTCTTCAATGTCAGATTTCTGCTGTCTGATTTTTTTTTCTAAGTTAGAAATTATGCATTTGTTTTGGGAGTGATCATCTTCTAGGAGTGAGATTCTATTCTCTATGTGGTCTGATCGATTGTTTATACTTTGAATTGACGTCTTTACCTCAATGATTGCTTCCTTTATTTCTTTTAGACTCTCTAAATTCTTTTAGAAAGTCCTGTATTATTTCTACAGTTATATTCCTGATTTGATCTTCTAGAGATCTCTGAATTTCTGTGTTATCAGGTTCCGATAATATGGGGTTGTGGGCATTCATTGCTCTGTTGTTCCTCTTTCCCATGATTTCAGAAGTTTGTTCCTTCCCTGGGTTACTACAACTTCACTTAGGGTGCTCTGTATCTTGAGTCTGTTGTAATCTCAGCCACCACTACTCCTTTACTGGGTTGTATCACAAAGTCTCACACCCAGGAAGCTAATCGAGGCTGAGCGAGACCTTGGGGGTGCCGGGCTGGGCGTTTTCCCATGGGGAGCTGCGACTAGGGTGTGGTATCTTTGCCACTGCTACTCCCTCACTGGGCTGGACTGCAAAATATCTGACCCAAGGAGATTATCAAAGCTATGCAAGTCCCTGGGAGTGCAGTACAGAGGTTTCTCCTTTAGGGGCCGCAATTTTACTCATGGTTATTGTGTGCGCAGATCTGGAGTTGTGGCAGGGCGCGGTGAGCTCACTGTTGCTGCTGGCAATATGGCGCCGCTGTCACATCCTCGGCCATGAGGCTGGCGTATTTCTTTTCTGGTTTTGAGCTCCATTCTGAGTCCCTGAAAGGCGTGATGAGCTTGGCCAGTGGGAGTTTTAGATGTTCATTGTGCTAAAAGAACTGCTGAATTATACCCAAATGATCTGTAGCTGCTCACTTCAGCTCCTTGTTTACCTTTCCACTCTGGAGCCTGCTGCTATGAGGGAAGATGGCACAGGCACCGTTCCACTGCCGCATTGTGGGCTTGATTTATGGTCTCTGGTTGTTCTAGTCTTTTTTTTCTCTGTCCCTTGTGTTTACATTTTTTTATTTCTCTGCTGATGGTGTTTTCTGGCTATAAAAAGTGCTGATTTTGTGGTAACAGAGATCGAGTTTTAGCAGGACTTGTAAACGCTGCTTTTCTTGGTTGCCATCTTCTCCAGCATCCATCCAGCAGACAACTAAGCAAAGAAGAATGTATTCATGTGTTTATAGGTAAAAATCTTTGGAGATTCATTATTTATTTCAGTCTTTTACCTATTTCTAAATTGTGCTTCTAAATTGTATTGTTTGCTTTTATTGTTACTAATTTTTAGGATTTCTATTTGAAATATTAATATACCTTCAGATATAGCATTTGAAAATATTTTATCCCATTCTCTCAGTAACTTTTAACTCTGTTTACATTGTCTTTGGATGTATAATTTTTTTTTTAGGAAGTTTGTTTATTTATTCTTTTGTTGCCTGTGCCTTTGAAATCATATCCAGGAAATCACTGCCAATTTCAGTGTTGTGAAGTGTTATGACTCAGGTTTTCTTCTAAAAGTTTATAGTCTTAAGATTTACATTTAGGTCTTTTATCTAGTTTGAGTTAATATTTGTATATGGTGTTAGGTAAGGTTCCAATTTTATTCTTTTTCATGTAATTATTATTTTTCAAAAATGTTTAGTGAAAAGATTATTATTTCCTTCACCAAATGTTCTTGGAAACTTTGTCAAAAATAACTTGACCATATATGGAATAATTTATTTCTAGGCTTTTTATTTTACTCCACTGGTTTATATATCTGCCTTCATAGCAGTATTACACTGTTTCAATTATTGTAGCTCCATAAGTTTTGAAATAAAAAAAGTACATCTTCTAGCTTTTTTTTTAGATTGTTTTGGGTATTTAGAGTTCATATTGCATATTATGATAGATTTTTTTCTGAAAAAAATAAATGTACAATAGTTTTACCTTACAAAAAAAGGAAAAAATATACTCTGGTAAGAAAGAAAGCAAAAAGAAATACTGAAATGTTATCTCTAAGTGATCAAAAGTTTGATATCAGACAAATGAATCTGTTATGTGAGATTATCATTGTTAATTTTGGATAAATTGCTATAATATTAGATGTCAACCACTAAGCCAAGCATGGGAAAGAGAGATGAGGAGGGAATGGGATGGGGACTGGGTAGGGGCTAACTGGGCGATGTGTGCATGTATGTCTACACACGTGTTTATCCCATTATGATGTATGAATACAGTGCACCAATAAAAAAATTAGAAAGAAAGAAAGAAAGAAAGGAAGGAAGAAAGAAAGAAAGAAAGAGAGAAAGAAAGAAAGAAAGAAAGAAAGAAAGAAAGAAAGAAAGAAAGAAAGAAAGAAAGAAAGAAAGAAAGAACTTCCCAGTGAGGACAAAATGCTGTTCTGGAGAGTGTCAAGTGTTTTACATTAAAAATTGGTGTTCAAGTATACAAAGCTTTATCTCTAAAGATCTTCAAATCTTTTGCTATGTGCTGACAATTATGTAAATGGATATTAACCTACCAAGAAATAGAGTCTTAGGAGAACAGACACTAGAACAAGATGAGTTGGAGATGTTTGATGCTTGTCATAACCAGATACACTTCTATCTTGAACTAACAAGAGCAGATTTGTTAGTCTTGTTGGGGGATTCTAGGGCTACAACATCAGTAATGGTCACATGGCAGATAAACTGGAATAGGGTTCTCCATTATAGCCAAACATTAACAAGTAACATTGTTTTCAATTTTTCCTTTGAGTATTACTTAGGATTGCTTTGTGCTTGCTACAGATTTTAGGTTGACACTCTTATTACAGAAAACCTGTAAAGCTTGAGTATTTAAAGTGATTCCAGAAGAAGGAAACTAAGGCACTATTCATATGTTAGAGATAAGAAATTAAAGAAATAAAAATTGCATGACATCTTAAAGAATTTTGTGTGTGTGTGTGTGTGTGTGTGTGTGGGTCTGAGGATGGAACCCAGAGGCATTCAACCTCCAAGCTACACCCCTTGCCCTAATTTTTATTCTTTAATTTAAAACTGGGTCTCAATAAGTTGCAGAGGACCTCACTAAGTAGCTGAAGCTGTCCACAAACCGCGATCCTCTGGTCTCAGCCTCCTCCTCTGCTTCTTTTCTATTTAGTTTCCATTTAAAGACACTTCCCACAGGAATCTAAGAGCATTTCATTAACCAGTGATGCAAAGAACAGCAGACACACTAGGTCTGGCATTTGGAAGCTGGTAGAGTAAGAGCTCACATGGCATAAAATAAGTCTGTGTAACCAGATGTTAAATTTATTTACTTTTAAAATGGGAAAGCTGGGCATGGTGGTGCAAGCTTGTAATTCTAGTACTCAAGAAACTGAGATAGGAGGATCATAGGTTAGTGAACCATCTTAACAACTTAGAGACCCTCTGCAACTTATCAGGACCTTGTTTTAAAATAAAAAATAAAATATGGCTATGGGTATAGCTCAGAGGTAAAATGTTTTTGGGTTAAATTCCCAGTACCAAATAAATAAATAAAAATAATGAATAAGTATAAAATTAGTAAATGAAAATGTATCAATTTGCTCTCATTTCCCTCTGATCCAAGAAAATTAATGATGGCCAAGCATAGATATGTTGTGTACCTTTTATCTTGGCAGTTGACTCTACATAGGACTCCAGGAGTCTAACTATATTCTCAACACTTACGTTCACAGCGGTGTCACTACACCTACCATGTAATAGAGCCCATGTGCCCATAGAAGCCTGGATACTGCCAAAATCTTTCATTTGCCAAGTACCTTTGGCTTCCCTGGATCCTACATTCAAGATCTTTAAAGGACTCTGATTTTGCTCCTTCCCATTTTCTCTATGAAAAAAAAAAAAAAAAAAAAAGGAAAAAAAGCAGAAAAGAATAGAATTCTGAGGTAGTTTTGTTTTCATCTGAAATCACGTATTGCAGTTTCTCTCCCAGGTTGTTTTTGCATTTGTATCCATACATTTTTATTCATTGCTACATGGAAGATCATTCTGGTACAATCCCAGGTTCAAGTAAGTTTTTGAATACATGCCATTTATCTGAGGCTTTTCTCTGGCTCCAAACAGACAGCTAGGTACAATTTTTAGCATCTTCTGTTAACATTAAAGATATGAACTATGCTAAATAACTGAATTACAGAATCAGGAATGGAACATGTTTCTTGGTGCGGAAAGATCCTGTTACGAGCATTATCAGTATGTGTATAGGGCAGACACCCACTTGGGAAAGGCAAGGTTTCTATTTGCACAGACTAGTTTAAAAAGAATTTGAACCAAGTGTGAGGTAAAAAGTGGTACATATAGCTCTACAGTTTGGAGATCAGGGAGCTGTGCCCCAAAGAGTTCACACAGTGTCACACCCCAAGGGTCACAGTGCTGTGAGGGAAGGTGTGCTCACTCACTGGTAGCATTCCTCCCAATACCACACCTGAACGACATTCAGCTAGCACAGATTTTTTTTTTTTTTTAATAGCACAGGTGGATATTTTCTCAATTTAGCATTCTGTACTTTGGGGATGTTTGCATTTCTAATTGTGTTTCCACATTCTGTTAAGGCATTGTCAAATACACAGGCACAATCTATGTACCATAAACTAGAAATGATAGTGCAACTTAGAAAACAAGGGTAAAGAAAGCTTGGATGCAGGAAGATTGGAAGAACAGGTAGAAAAGAGATGCAGACAGTGAAAAGGTTATTTATATCTAGAGAGAATCTAGGTGTTTAAATTTCTAAATCTAAAACTTATTCTAGAATAAGATGGAAGTACAAGAAAAGATATATTCATGCAGCACCTTGCTTTTATAATACTTTCATTGTTTCCTCAGTATTTTCACAAGAAGTGTGATAGAAGGTACTTCTGCCCGAGTTTCTAAAACTGTTAGCTTTTTTCAACTTTTCTTCAGTTTAAAAGGTTTTCCTGAAACAGACTACAAATTCCATAGTACTGCCATTCTTTAAGAACAGTAAGACTATTTTTATTTGGACTTTAAAAAAAATGTACTTTCTAAAGAATTGTGTGTAGAAATACTAACTACACACAGAAACATGTTATTAATATTATTTTTTCTCATGCTATGTATCATTAGCATTCTTCTTGTGTAATGAAACATGACTAACTATTCACTCTGGTGTTTTTAAGTGCCTAGTATTACCTTCTTGTTCATAAGCTGAACTTCAGGATTCAGAAGGTAAGCATCAGGCTGGGAAGCAGAAGTGACACTTCTCAAGATATTGCAGCTTTGGGATTTTTAGATGCCAGTTCTTAGATTCATGAACAAAATGCATGGGCCACTCAGAGATATAGTAGCACAATTTACTAACAAATTTAATGTTACATGCAATTTTCCAGTGCCTTTGTAATCAAATTTTTCAAACGTTTACTTTTTTTTTTTTTTTTTTTTTTTTACATTTTATGCTTTAAATAAGGCAGACTCTTGGGTTTCAGTCAAAGTTCTGAGGATGACAACCAAAATTGCCATGTATACAATTCACCTTCTTAACATATTAAGACCTTTTAATGTAGTTTGATGATAAGTAATAGATCCCTTAAATAAAACATATCTACTTCCTTGAAGGATGCCAGTAACTCTTCTTGGTTGCATTTTTTTTTTAATTTTTGAGGAGATAAAAACCCAATCCTAGTATTAGGATCAAATAATCAGTTTAGTAGAAATTATCTTTTGAAAGTGTCGGTAACTATGCCAATTTAGTGAAAATCAAGTTAATTTTGTTCTTTGCAATAAGAAATGATCACTTATTACAAAAATTGGGGTCTGAAATAACTGAAAAAGCTAAGACTAATTGTGGAAATTAATACAGGAATATACTTTTAATTCTATAAAATTCAGTGAGAAATCCAGGTTTTATTGGTTAATAAATGAAAATGCTTTGAAATACTTAATATTCTGTAGTAACTGAGAAAAATGTTGAAGTTGCACTTCTTTCAGGAGACTGACATAATTGTTTTATTGGGATAACACAGTATACTTTTCATTTAAATTTAATTACACATTGAGAAAATCTGATTTTATTACACTCACTATAGAGATTATCCAAAATTTTCATATATAATTTATCTAACTCATGTCTGAATTACCCAAAAGAAAGGTATAAATAATAATTTTCATATACTTTTTGGTTTCTACATTTTACAAACTAAAAGTGTGACCGGCCAAGCCACTCACCCCTACTAGCATCCCAACTCAGCAACCCAAACAGCAACCCAAATGATTTGGGACTTATAAGACTTTGCAGGAGTTGTAAAAAAATAACATGTATATTTTACTTGTATGGACTTCTAAGTACTTTTTAAAAATTGACAGAAAAAAGTTTTTGCTGTGTGATACACATATTAATAGCATCTTTTTCATGAAATATGTCTTTTAAAAGTGGCTGAAACTCTTACCATCTCAGAAGCAGGATAAGATTTGTAATATAATTTTGTAGAGTTTTCAATAACAGGGCTCTCAAATTTCAGCAGATGAAATGTAAGTTTCCTATTTCAACACCCCCTCCCACCCCCCGGCCCTGTACTGGGATTAAAGGGGCATTATTCTACCTCTGAGCTATTCCCATTTTTTTTTTTTTTTTTGCAGGTCTGGGGAAGGAACCTAGGGGCTTCGACCCCGAGGTACACCCCAGGTCCTATTTTTTATTATTTTGAAACAGGGTCTCATTAAGTTGTGGAAGGCCTCATTAAATAGCTGAGGCTGTCTGTGAAATGCCATTCTCTGGTCTCAGCCTCCCGAATGCTGGGATTACAAGCGTGCACCACCAAGTTGTTTTTTTTTTTTTTTTTTTTTTTTTTCGTGGTGGTACTGGGGTTCCTGAAAACCCTTCTACCTCAGGGCTATACTCCCAGACCTATTTTTTATATTTTTATTTGGAAACAGGGTCTCTTAAGCCAGCGTGTCTGGCTTCGAACCTGCATGATCCTCCTTTCTCCGCCTCCCAAGCTCGGGGATTCCAAGTGTGTGCCACCACGCCCTGGCATTTTTTTTTTAACAGTGTCTCACTAGGTTGATGAGTCTCACTACTTCCTGAGGCCATCTTGAACCTGCTATCCTCCTATCTCAGCCCCCCAAGTACTGGAATAACAAGTATACGACACCATGCCCAGCTTCAAATTGTTTTTGATTATATCAATTTCAAATGAAAATTCTCAAATGAGATTATACATTTACAAACTAGTTGAATTACTTAGCAATAATGAAATATGAATTATACTTTGGATAAAACAGATCACTGATCATCACTTAAAGCTGTTTTCCAACTTCTTTTGGTTCCTTTATTTTAAACTTATATTTTCAAAGTGGATCAATTTTGAGGCATTTTCGGATGTGGTAAGTAGTTGATCTTTGAAGGGAGAATCTCTAGCTTTATTCAACCTCAAACTGTTGCTTCAACCCAAACATTAGCACTCTCCAATCCTACACATCTAAATCCTATCCCTATACCTATGTGACCTATGTGGTGGATTTTTTTTTTCCCCCAGTACTGGGATTGGAATCCAGAGTCATTCTATTTCCGAGCTATACCCCCAGCCCTATTTTTTTTTTTATTGTTATTATTTATTTTTGAAACAGGGTCTCACTGAGTTGCAAAGGGCCTAAGTAGCTGAGGTTGATCCTGAATCTGTTATCCTCCTGTCTCAGCCTCCCAAGAACTGGGATTACAAGCTTATGCCACCACTCCTGGCTAGTGGTGGAATATTAATTAAAAATAAGCACTATAATAAAAAAGTTTTAATTCTAATTTGTGCTTGGCATGATGATATTCAGTTATAAAAATCCTTAAATAGTTGGAGACTTTCTAAACAAATAAATGAATAAATACCTTCTTGAAAATTATACTTTATTAGAGAATCTAGCCCAAGTGTGGAAAATTTAAAATCACTCTATTTGTCAAAACTGACTAACAATAAGCTTTCTAGAAAAAAAATAACAATGATCAGTAAATACCTACACTTAACAGTCTTAATTCTGGGATAGAATTTTAAGATCCATGGTGATGTACTTGCAAGATAAATCTCTGTTTAATAAAAATACATTCTCAGACTTAATACATTGTTTTTGCCCTCATATACACATTAAAAAAATTGAGCCCTGTCCTAGAAACATGTTTATAATTGTTATATTTAATACTGTGAAATAAAATCTGAACAAAATTTTATTCCAACAACATTTCTCTATTTTAAATCATGTTTATTGTTAAAAGTTTTTTTTTTTTATCACAGTGGAGATGCTTAATCAGTCAGTGCCTACTGTCAACTTCATCAAATTCCAAAAAAAGTAAAATCAACTCATTCATACACTCCAAGTCCTGTTACCACCCCACCATTCATTGCCTGTGTCTCTTCCCCTTTTAACGGCAATGCTGTGATAAGATTGTGAAAAGGTATAACTAATAGGCTTATATGTATAATACCATTTCTTCAAGTATTCAGAGAGCAGTACGTTTGTCTGCACTGTACATTAGGAAACTATATGTGACATTATTTCTAAGTATAGGAGAGTGGCTCCTGGTGGGAGTATAATTAAGTTGGATGTCACAGTGTATGACAAGGATTTACAGCATTCTAGAATTTTCACAACTCTTCCATGTTATTGAATGACTTTAAGTGAGTATATTTTTCTACTCTTAGGTGTCAGCCATGGGATTTCAAACTACAAATAAAAAAGCAGACACTCAACATGTGTAGTGCAAACACTAAGTAAACAGAATGACATGTAATGAACTTATACTTGCCACCATGTGAATGGGTCAGCAGAAAGGACTTTATTTTATGGAGTCTGTGACTGAATCCCTTGTTCTACATAAATACTGTCACTGTTCTAGGTCAGCCACAATGACTGGAAAAGGCTGCTGAGGTGCGAATTAAGGAGTAAGGAGGGAAACAGAAACCTTTCTTGACAAACAAGTGGTACAATTTCTCCGTCATGTCTGCGTATTAGGTAAAGTCTTACTTGTTAACAAAACTTCAAACTTCTGCAGACAAAGCAGGTTATCTATAAGGAGAACTACAATTCTGTTTAATAGAACTACTGTTGGCACCTCTGTACTATAGATTGTGTGGTCCAGACAATAAAAGGGATGAAGAAGATGATGTTTTGAGTTAAAACTTTACATTTGTAACCTCTGAACATTCAAACTCATATCATAGAAAAGCCATCAAACAGTTATATGAACATTCAAGTGGCAGCCCTGTTGAAAAGTGCCATTTAAGCAACAATCTCTAGTATTTTGAACAAACGTCAGAGCTTTGTTGCTTTGTCTTAATTTTGCATTTAACAAAATGTCACTCATTAAAATAAGTTGAAAAAAAAAAAAACCAGAATTCTTCCAAGAGAAAATTATTGGTAAGGGAAAAACTAAAGTAAAATATGACAACCAATTCATATATTTTTAATTAGATGTTTTCTCCCAGAAGTATCAATAGTCTATTAGAAAAAGAAAACAAAAACTAAAAAACTAAGTAAACAAAATGTACAAAAACTGCACCATTTATCTTCTAATATTCTTCCTCTGCATTCAGTTTTGAGGGAAAAGTGTTCTTTCATGGTAGTGTTCTAAGTGTACATATGTTAAATGTTAGAAGCATTTGGATCCTGACTTTTCCTTCTTCATCCTTGAATGTGTCATACCCTCAACAAACATAAGAAGCCAGCTAATTTTTTTGATTTAGTGGATACACACACACATACACACACATAGACACCTTATTAAGAGAAACCATTCCTTCTCTGTGACAACACACATCAACATTTAAAATGAAGGCCTGACATGGTCACTTAATTGATTTAAATAATTAAGGCTTCTAAAAGGTTCAGTGCCAAAACTCTGAATCAGTACTTGAATAAAATTTTTTTTTTTTCATTTAAGGTTTGTGCTTTTTACAGCCATCTTAATTCCACAGAATTTCATTAGATCTGATAAGGGAGTGTTAGATCTGTTAAGGGAGTTAGATCTGATAAGGGAATGTTAGAGCTGTTTACTGACATTTTATTTTTAATAGCTGTTAGACTAAATCAGAGCAATAAAAATTCAATGACTGAAGAGATATGCTTCTATCACCTGGTACTGGCTCACTTAACCTTCTTTTCGTGTTTAATATGGCCATTTCTTTTGTATTTGCCATTGAGGATTCCATTGTGGTAATGTCCATTAACTGTGCTATGCTTATTTATAGACCACAGATTTTTGATTTTTCTGTAGATACATTTTGTGACCCAGGACAAGAGGAAGTAAAACAAGATAGCACCAAGCAAAAGCACAAGGGCAATATCCAGTAGAAAATATTGACAGAAAGAGATTTGGTGGACTGCAGCACGCAGGTGATGGGCTCCATTGTAACGAAGAATATAATCTATCCAATAGATAGTCCGGTTGACAGGGTGGCCGGGTTGATCCCTGTGAATTTCTGAAAGCTTCTGAGCCCTCTGACGGTAGCTAGGGAGAATGGAGAGAATACAGCATGATCATCACATCTGGATGTATAGATCTCTCAATTTAAAACTGAGGAAAATAATAATGGCAATCCTTTATTATGCATCCTGTATGGTCCAGGCACTGTGCTTTAAGTGCACTGTCTATGTTAACCTGATAAAATACATTTCCAACAGGTAAAGAAAATGAAACCCAGAGAGACCAAATAACTTGAAAATGATTACAAAGTTGATATTCAGACTCAAGCTTTTCTGACTCTAAACCCTGTGGTTCTATACTACCAGCACACATGGCCCTTCTGTCCACATTCTTTTAAGTATTCATAATCAATAGCTTCAACCAGCAAAATAAGTACATTTATTAGATTCAAAAATTGAAGCGTAGAATTTAAAAAATGCAAACCTTTGTTCTACTATTTTTTTAGGCGATGACATTTAAATTTAAAGCAAGATTTAGTGATGGTACAAGAATATTAGATTAAAAGATATACAAGCTTGAAAAACAGTACTACAAGCTACATATTACATGTAGTACATATGTGACAGTATATGAGTGTACATGTATATAAAGAACACACCCTCATAAATTGTTTATTTAGTTTAGAAAACCAGCTGAAGTGGTAAATATAATGAAAACATTTTTGACTTAAAAAACATGTAACTGAAACAAAATGAATTTTGTTTTAACTTAAAAATAAGTAACTGCACCTGTTTGGTGGCAGACACTTGTAATCCCAGTACTTGGGAGGCTGAGACAGGAGGATTCGGGTTCACGGACAGCATTAGCTACTTAGTGAGGCCCTTTGCAACTCAGTGAGACCATGTTTCAAAGTAATGAATAAAAAATAGGACTGGGACATAGCTCGGAGGTAGAATACCCCTGGGTTCCAAACCTAGTACTGCCAAAAAAAGTAAAAAAAAAAAAAAAGAAAAAAAAGAAAAAATTATGTAACTGTACAGTGACAATCTTTGATAAATGGCTAGAACCCTTTTAAACATGGCTTCCTGATTGGAGTATACATTTTTTGGACATAAAAGATAAGTTCTACCTGGAAAGATTAGAAAATATAGTCAGGTGTGATGGCACATGCCTGTAATCCCAGTACTTGAAAGGCTGAGAAAGGAGGACTACAGGTTTGAGGACAGCCTCAGCAAGACTGTTTCAAAAAAAAAAAAAAAAGAAAAAAAGCTGAGTGTATAGTTGGGGTAGTTGGGGTACCTTTGAGTTCAATCCCCAGCACCAAAAAAAGGAAATGATAAGAGGTATAACCCCATGTACTGATCCTGGGGTCTTGCTGAGAAACAAGTGCTTATGTGTTATGTTGAAGTGCTGGATCTATGCCCACTTTAAAAAGCTTCAAGGTCTCTCATCTGATTTCCAAGTGTTTGATCCATCTTGACTTGACTCTTGTGCAGGGTGAAAAGGTGGGGTTTATTTCCATTTTTCTGCATATGGCTAACCAGTTTTGCCAATGCCATTTGTTGAAGAAGCTGTCTTTTTTCCAGTGTATGTTTTTGGCTCCTTTGTTAAAAATCAGTTGGCTGTAAGTGTGCAGATTTGTTTCTGAGTCTTCTACTCTTGCTCATTTATCTGTCTGTTTTTGTGCCAGTGCCATGCTGTTTTTATTATTATGACTGTGTAGTATAATTTTAAGTCAGGTTTTATGATGCCTCCTGAATGATTCTTGTTGCTGAGAACTACTTTGGCTATTCTAGGTTTTATGTTGTTCCAAATGAAATTAAGGACTGATTTTTATTTTTTTAAAAATTTTTATTGGTGCACCGTGGTCATACATCTCAATGGGGTATGAAATGATGGAGGCATACATGCACACATCACCCAATTAGCCCTTACCCAATTCCCACCCCATTCTCCCCCCCCCTTTTATGTTTCACTTAGTGATTGACATTGATATATTTGTTAAAGTATATCATGTGTATTAGAAAATTTCTCTCTTTCCCCTTCTCATCCCTTCAATTAGGTCACCTTATTTTCTCATGTATAGGATCTCCTTCTTCATCTAGTGTTCCTCCTATGACCCATTTTCTCCCTAGCTTCCACATATTAGGGAGAGCATTCAATTTCTTATTTTTTGTGACTGGCTAATCTCATTTAGCATAATGTTCTCCAGTTCCATTAGTTCGGTAGTTTTGTTTCCATTCTTTTGGGTAGTTACCTAGAAGTGATATTGCTGGATCATACAGTAAGTCTGCTCCCATTCTTCTGAGGATCCTCCATACTGTTTTCCAATACCTGACTTTAAACTATACTACAAAGCCATATTAATAAAAACAGCATGGTACTTGCACTAGACCAATGGAGCGAAATGGAAGACTCAAAAACAAAGCCACATACTTATGGCCAGAAGGGGGCCAGAAACATATATTGGAAAAAAAGATAGCCTGTTCAACAAATGGTGTTGGCAAAACTAGTTAACCATATAAAGAAAAATGGAAATAAACCTAACTTTCTCACCCTGCACAACAGTCAATTCAAGATGGACTGAAGACTTGGAAATCAGACCAGAAACCTTGAGGTTCCTTGAAGAGAGAATAGGTCCAACACTGCAATACATAGGCACAAGAAACTAAAAGGCAAATCAATACGTGGGATTGCATTAAACTGAAGAGCTTCTGTACAGGGAAGGAAACGATCAAGAACCTCAATCGAGAGCCAAAAGAATGGGAGATTTTTGCCACCTACTCCTCTGATAGATGACTAGTATCTAAATATACACAGAACTCAAGAAACTCAGCACTAAAAAACAAATAACCCAATCAAAAATGGCAAATGAACTAAACAGACATTTCACAAAAGAAGAAATTCAAATGGCCAATTAATGCATGAAAAAATGCTCAATATCATTGGCAATCAGAGAGATGCAAATTAAAACTACCCTGAGATTTCATCTAACTCCAACTAGAATGGCAATCACTCAAAACACAAACAACAACAAATTCAATCACTCAAAACACAAACAACAACAAATTCTGGTGAAGATGTGGATAAGTGGGAACTGTACTACATTGCTATTGGGATTGCAAATTAGTGCAACCACTTTGGAAAACAGTATGGAGGATCCTCAGAAGAATGGGACCATATGATCCAGCAATACCACTTCTGGGTATCTACCCTAAAGAAAGGAAATCAAACTACCAAGCTAATGCATGCATATCTATGTTCATAGTCACACAATTCACCATTGCCAAACTATGGAACCAGCCAAGATGTCCCATCAACAGATGAATGGATTACAAAACTATGGAATATGTACACAATGAAAAATACAATAACATCATTTACAGGAAAATGGATGGAACTGGAGAACATTATGATAAGTGAGATTAGTCAGTCACAAAAAGTAAAAAATCAGATGTTCTTCCTAATATGCAGAAGCTAGGGAGAAAAAGGTTCATAGAAAGAACCCTAGATGAGGGAGGAGAAACCATAGAAGAGCAAATAAGGTTACCTAACTGACAGTGATGGGAGGGGTTAAGAGGTAAATTCCCTAATGTACATGATGTAAATTCACAAACAAATCAAAGTCAATTACTAAGCCAAGAGAAGGATGGAGGGGGAGGGAATGAAGTGGGAACTGGGAAAGGGCTAAATGAGTGATATATACATGTATGCCTCTACCATCTTATACCTCATTAATAGCTATGACTATAATCACCAATAAAAATTTTAAAAGAAGAAAATGATAAAAGACCCTTAATTGAATCCAGAATTATATAGGTAAACTACTTCATTTTATATTAAATAATTTTTCTTATTGTTGGTGTTCCTTAGAATACAGCGGTGTTCTCATTCTAATGTTAAGCCTTATCCTCTGGGTATTGTATACATATTCCATCATTTGAAATGCCTGATATATTAAACAATGTCTTAAAATGTGAAAAACTGCTGCTCTGTCTTAAAACTACACATGCCGAGCCGGGCATGGTGGTGCATGCTTGTAATCCCTGCACTTGGGAGGCTGAGACAGGAGGTCGCACAAGTTCGAAGCCAGCCTCGGCTACTTAGTGAGACCCTGTTTCCAAATAAAATATAAAATAGGTATAGCCTGGAGGTAGAAATCCTCTGGGTTCCACCCCTAGTACCACACACACACACACACACACACAAAAAAAAAAAAAAAAAAAAAAAAAAAAAACTACACATGCCAGCTCCCCATGCTCTGAGATTCATTTATAAAGTGGCTTCACTCAGGAAACATGGAACAATTAAAAACCAAAATTAAGAAAGAAAAAAAATATTATAATTCAATATTCCCATGAGTCAGTAAATCTCAGCATTTTAGCAATTTCTGGTGCCAGAAAACCAGCAGCACCAGGCTTAGCATGTACTATACAGAGCTCTGGCTTGGGAACCAGACAACTCTGGCTTCAATCTCTAACAACTATGTGACTGTGGGCATATGACTGAATCTCTTCGTATCAAATGCCTCATCTATCATGTGTAAGAAAAACTGTGATATATGGCCACAATGAGTACCTTTATTTCATTAGGAAATAAAAGACACAACATTTTAAGGACTCAATGATTGCTTCCATTACAGTGTCTCCCTCAGCTTGCCAAATCCTGGTAGAATATTATTCAAAGTCATAACATGGTTGGACAAGTAATTGCTATTTATATTTTGTAAATTATAGAAACTATGTATAAGGAATTATCACAACAATCTAAAGGAGATTTCTATATAGGTTTACTGGTAATTTATTGATAATAACTGGCCACTGACAATATACAATGATATATCTCATTCAGTATATAAATAAAATTTAATATTAATTACAACCTTACCTGGGATTATTGATAACCTTCACCAAAGCTTCATATAACTCTCCTTCAGTAACTGTTTTCCATTCTAGCAATATCCCCATGCCTTTTGCTTGTACACGGGTCATGGTATCATAATGGTCTCCAAAGAGTGGGATTCCAACTACAGGTACACCATGATACATAGTTTCAAAAATACTGTTCAAACCACCATGGCTCAAGAAGGCTCTAATATTTGAATGCCCTAAGGAAAAAAATAGAAAACAACATATTATTACTCTAGATTTTTTCCAGAAATTTCTTAAACATCAAAACTAAATATACATTTCAGATATAGGATTTTTAAAGGTATAACTAATCCTGCTGTACACCAATTTAAGTATTTGTTATACAAAAAATTATCTGATTTGTATAAATCAATGGAAAGATATTTATAAGTAACTAAAATATATAGATTTAAGCACCAAAATATATTACTACTTTCTCTTAAACAGACATTACTTAAGTAGCAACATATTTGAATGGCTAATGAATAGGAAGCCAAGGAAAGCAAGAAATGCCAAACAATACCAGGTAAAACCACACTTTTTCTTTACTAAAAATGGAGATCATTTCCTGGCTACTCAAGCATTTATCTATGTTAAAGTCAAACACGTTTTGTTAAAAAAAAAAAGTCAGTATCTAAGGCTGTATTCTAGGAGTTAATGAACAATTCAGCACTTATCCAAGGAGGGACACTGTGTACTAATCACCATTTACAACATTCAAGTTCCAACAGCAACAATGTTCCATAATTTTAGGGTTCTATTATATATTTTAGGGAAATTAACATCTAGAGACAGATATTTATATAAAATCAGCAGCAAGAAATGGGACATCTTGTAACATCTAGTTTCATGAGAATAAAAGAGATAACCTGTCAAGATTTTAATTAAGTATTTCAAAATCTGTATTTGCCTTCCTAGTAAACAGCCTGAAATCAATGACTAATATCAAAAGTGTAAGAGAAATAAACACTGCATTTCAGGAGATGTATATTGGCCAAGAAAGAATTATAGCTTGCAGTAATATAACTCTTTTAAATATACATACACGAAGAACAAAGTAACCTATGTGTGAATCATGGTTTCTATGGGGTCCCAGACCTGTACCAAAGCCTAGTGGAGTTGGCTGGTCAGTATCCCTAACCCTTACCTACAAGCAGCTTCTCAAACCATCAGGCCCAACCAACTAAAGGATCAACCCTAGAAGTGTATTTCAAAATTTCTTTATAGCAGCAGAACCCTTTCCCTGAATAAAGCCCAGTATTGAGAAATAAGGCAGAACTGGAGTGTGGAAAGGAGAAGAGCATTAAAGACTGATTTGGTTTCTACCTGCCCATAGTTAGAAAATCATCATAGGATCTCAGGATGCTGTATCTTGAATAAAAAATGATATTTATCTTTAAAAAAAAAGTCAGAGAGTTGACTGGAGGAACCCCTGAGAAGCCATGGACTCGATGGGACTCTCAGGCAAGGACCTCTGAGACTCCTTGCCAGGGGCCGCACACAAAGAAGTTTAAAGACCCCTAGATCACAGTGTCACACTAATGCTAAGACAGTTGGTTGTAAGTTATCTTATTTAATGCTTCCATTTCTTTCTTGCCTTCTTTGGAATCTAAAGTCATAATAGTAGACAGAAAAAAAAAGGATGTATCACAAGAAGAAAATTGCCTGTGGTCATTTCACCGCAGTTTTATCACTTACAGAATAATCATAACTAATTTTTTGTCTACAGAACTAGATAAAAAGAAATTCTGTATGTGAAACTACTGTTTTGTAGTTATAAAATTCAAATGCTGGTTTTTAGGAGGATCATTAAAGCTTCTGAAAACTTAATTTTAAGGGCTTATTTTTAAGAGTATAATTTAAAGCTAAAGCCACATTTACATAATGTTACATGTCAGTTTTGAGCAAATAAATGGTGGTCAATACTGACAAAAAACAATAACTTTTAAAATAATTTCCTAAATATATGCTGAAGAATAATATGGCATTATGTTATTCTAGGAACTTAATTAACATTTTTACAATCTGTGCTTATTAAACATAGTTAAATTATTTAAATTTAAAACAAGATATATGCACATAATAATAATAATAATAATAATCTAAATAAATAAATCAATAAAATACAGTGTTCCAAAAATGCATAGTAATTTAGGAAGAAATTCAGGCAGATAATCTAGTTAAAGTTATGATCTACTATCCCTAACTTTCTGCTTCTCTTTGGTTTCAGACAAATGGATGACTTCTAATTTCTGAGTTGTCAGAAAATTCTATAATAAAACTATAATACTACTTTGTATTTTCACTTTTAATTTTACTACTTTTTACTTATAAAACTTCACATAATTAGCCTAATCTTAAAATAATTAAGTTTTACCTAATCAGATATAGCTTTATTCGCTGGTAATTTGTATAGTTTATTAAGTATATTTCCAAATAATTAAAACTAGTGACTGGTCTAAAACTTTATATCAAAAGCCACATTGATTACATTTTACAAATTATTTTCCAAAACAGATTTGAAATTTTGGTCTGAAATTTAAGAACTGAAATATTAGATAAAAAAACATAATGACTCCATCATAAACTCTACACATAGCCACTTAAGTACAAAATTTAAACTCTAATATAGATCCCACATGTCACCAACTTACCGAGCAGGTCATTTTGTGGTAACCACTCTATGAGCTTAGTGTTGTTTCCTAGATTCTTTGGTTTAGTTCCAGAAAACCTAAAATGTATACCAGACGAATTTTTCAGAAATCAAACCTTACTCATGGTATAGCTCTCTTGTTATATTTTCATACTTGAAAGTAAATCTATGATTATTTGTACATTCTTAAACATTTGTACATTTGTCCATGCTAAAGCATGATTTTATACAAAAACTTAAGTTTTTGTAACCAAAAATCTTTCATTCATTGATGGGCAATTAAGTAATGTGTACATATAAAGGTCAATTTTCCATTGCTTTCTCTTATCTAAACACAGAGGTAAGGGAGAATGCAAACAGACCTAGAAGTCATTCCATACCAATACCCAGGGCTGAAACAGGAAGGGACAGGGAGAGCTACCACAGCATCACCAACCCTAACCCTTGACACCCAAGAGTCCAAAGGAGGGCACAAGTACTGGAAGTTTAGGCCCAGAAAAAGGGGCTTTGCAAAGCAAAAAAATGTAATTAGGCTGTTTCATACCTGCCTGATTGTTAAAATATAAAGCCATAAAGGAGCTTAACAACTAAAAGAATGACAAGACTGTGAATTGAACAGACACACCTGTCATAAATAAAGCTGAAGAGAAGCTTTCAGGGTTACGCCTAATAGGGGAAATTCAATGGAACTCCAATCTTAAGGGAAAAGTACCGAACACTTAGAATAAAATATGTGTTCATTTTATAGCTCATCCAAGAGAAGAAATGGGAGGCTATCCACATAGAGTCATTACAAAGAAAAAAACTTATGTGACTCAGAATGCTTACAGCAGCTTGAGAGATACTTTCCTTCTAATTGTGGTAGAAAGTATGGGGCCAACTGTGTTCATTACTATATCTTTATTGCCCAAAACTAGCTGCATGTATTGAATCAATACATGCCAAATAAAACACTCATGTCTGGTTTCTTAACATTTGATTGGAGATTCTGGAGACAGACACATGTTGGCATTGCTTCTAAAGGAAGCCAGGGTTGATCTAGGGGGTCTATCTAGTAAGTTACTGAGTTTTTAGAGGCCTAGTGTATTAAATTTAAAAAAATTAGAAGCATTTGTAAGGTAAAACAAAGTAGGAGCCCAAGAGTATAAAAGTTCATGAAATATTTTACCTATTTATTTATTCATACATCATTCTCTAATTCACTCCAAAAGTGACTTAAAGGAGTATATATAGAAAGGCATACAATTACAACTAAGTTTTTTGAAAATGAGAAAATTAAAAGTAGAAATCTGAGAAACATAAAAATCCATCAATATAGGAAAAAGTCATTCCATATCTTTCTTTCTTCTTTCTTTCTTTCTTTCTTTCTTTCTTTCTTTCTTTCTTTCTTTCTTTCTTTCTTGTTGGTACTAAGGATTGAAGCCAGGGACACTCTACCACTGAACTATACACCCAGCCCTTTTTTTTTTTTTTTTTTTTTTTTTTACTATTTTCTTATTTTGAAACAGGGTCTCACTAAATTGCTCGGGCTAGACTTGAATTTCCAATCCTCTGTATCAGCCGCTCAAGCACTGTGATCACAGGCTTGTGCCACCATGCCCAGCTTATCTCTTCTTCCTATGCTATAGATCAGAGGTCTCTTTATTTATCATAGAGTCTTATAAATTCTTAAATTTCACTTAACTAAAAACAAAAAACAAAACAGGAGAATTCAGCTAATCTTGCCAGTGAATCAATATGCAGGGTTTTATTGGAACCCACAGGCTCAATAAGGGGTTATTGAAAAATCAACAGCAAGAAAATAATGATTAGCTTACCTCCATATCACTTTTTGTGGCAATCTCCCCAAAGCTCCTGCCAGTTTAGTAGCAATGTCTTCTGATAGATACTTGACACCAGCTCCGAAAGACACCAGGACAAAGCCATGCTCATTAGCACCACTGACCCACCTCTGAAGATCCTGGAGAGCGAAATATGGCAGTTCATTTTTTTGGAGACCAACAGCCCAGTCAGTCTCATCAACACCCCAATTTTAAACAAGCCCTTAGGTGATTTTCTTAAGTAATTAGAAAGTAAAGAAGAGCATATGGCATTTTCCTTTAAGTAACTGCTTTTGCTTCAAGTACTTTTCTTTTTTGGGGGGGATACTT
Organism: Muscardinus avellanarius; assembly: GCF_963383645.1. Lineage (NCBI taxonomy): Eukaryota > Metazoa > Chordata > Mammalia > Rodentia > Gliridae > Muscardinus > Muscardinus avellanarius. The sequence continues at coordinate 37,748,929 of NC_137791.1, forward strand.
AGATTTTTTTAATTTTTAAAAATTTATTTTTGCATTGTATTTATGCATCATAATGGGGTAGAAAACTTGTGTAGACATAAATGCACACATCACCCAGCCAGCCCCCACCCAGTTCCCACCCCACTCCCTCCCCACCCCTCTGTCCCATGCTTGGCTTAGTGGTTGACTATGATATGAATAAGTACATCATGTGCTTTAAAGAGTTTCCTTCTTCCCCCCCTCCCATCCCCACAGTTAGGTTGCCTTATTTGATCCTCTATAGGATTCCTTTTTTACCTGGAGTTCCTCCTATGACCCATTTCACCCTAGCTTTCACATATTAGGGAAAGCATCTAATTTCTTACTTTTTGTGACTGACTAACTTCTCTTAGCATAATGTCTTCCAGGTCCACCCATTTCCCTGTAAATGCTTCATTTTTTTTTTTTTTATGGCTGAGTGAAGGCGAATCAATACGTGGGAATGCATGAAACTGAAGAGCTTCTGTAAAGCAAAGGAAACTATCAAGAACCTCAATCAAGAGCCAACAGAATGGAAGATGATTTTTGCCACCTATTCCTCCGATAGAGGGCTAATATCTAGAATATACAGAAGCACTCTGGAAAACAGTTTGGAGGATCCTCAGAAGAATGGGAACAAATCTACCATTTGATCCAGCAATACCACTTCTGGGTATCTACCCAAAAGAAAGGAAACCAAACTACCAAACTAATGCATGTGTAGCTATGTTCATAGCTGCACAATTCACCATAGCCAAACTATGGAACCAGCCAAGATGTCCATCAACAGATGAATAGATTACAAAACTGTGGGATATGTACACAATGGAATTTTACTCAGCCATAAGAAAAAAACACAATTGCTGCAAATATTTTCATCTGACAACACTCACTAAAATAAGGACGGCTCATTTTCTTTTTCCTGGTAAGATCAATAAGGAACAACAATATTAAAAAAAAATCAGTAGCTAATTACCCAAGATCTCGAAGATCAAAAAATTAAAACAATGATATTTGATACACAGGAATAATTATATTCAGAGATATGAGCAAAAGATGTAAAAGGAAAGTATGAAAAATCAAATTGGCAAAAATTTATTAATGTGTCTTTGACAAGTTTTTGCCAGTATGATTTATATTGAAAATGAAAGCATTTCATTTCATGGGATACAAACTGCTTTATTTTATTTTATAGGCAAAATCTTTACCCTCTGTGTGTGGTACCAGGGAATGAACCTATGGCCAGTCTACCCAATCAATTCCAAACCACACAATAAGAAGTTTCAGAAGGCATCACTGCATATACAGGTATTTAAGTGCAAAGTTCAGAGTTGGGCACCATGGCTCACTTCTGTAATCCTAGTACCTGTGAGGCTGAGACAAGAGGATTGCAGGTCTGAGGCCAGCCACAGCAATGTAGCAAGACCCTAAGCAACTTAGACCCAGTTTCAAAATAAAGAAAAAAATGACTGGGGGTGTAGCTTAAGTCCCCAGTAGGCGGGGAGAGGAGAGGAGAGGGAGAAGGAGAGGGAGAGGGAGAGGGAGAAAAAAGAAAAGGGGAGGGGAGGGGTAGATAAGGCCTAAGTTTTCTTGCCTTTCTTTTTCCCTTCTTTTTATTTAATGGAATTAGCATTAACTCCATCTATGGCATCCATCATTATGTCCCAAGTGAATTATTATGACCACATTTTATGTGAATCATTATGACCACATTTTATGTCCCAAGTGAATTAGTGCATACCTCAACACTTGACTGAGGCTGTTTGAAAGGAGGTACATCCTCCTAACTACTGGATGAGTTAAACAGGCTACAATTATTTGGTAGAAAAGAATATCCGACCAAAATATTATTTTTCAGGAAACTCTATTTATAATATATAATAGAAATCAAGGCTCTATCAACTTTAGATTAAAACTATTAACTTATATTCTGCTACATTTACTGAGCATATCACATGTTAAAAATTTAAAGGTGTTATCTCTTAATTTAAAGTGAAAAAAGAGCAAATCCTTTTAAAAGTTAAATTTTATGTACAGTTCTATACCAGATGTTCTTAAACACAAATGCCACATGATAGAGTGATTTGAACACATATGACATTTTTCTATAGTTAGTATTTAAATGATTTATCATCTATTAACCAGTCTCCAAAGATGAAGCTTTCAGGGTCAATATTATGTACGAAAAGCATATATTAAATATAGTAGACCTTTTTGTAATAATATTTTCCAATTTTATTTAATAAAGACTTAAAAGAACTTTTAAGTTTCAACAAACTCCACTATAAACACTTCTGTGGCTATTTGTTCTTGTTGTGCATGATATAAAACAAAACTCAAATGCCTATTTTCCAGCTTTTCCTTACCATAATCATTAGCCATTACAAAAATATTTTTCAAGTATTTAGCCTTTACTAATATGCCAGCATGCAAAAAAAAAAAAAATCACTATTAACTTCAGGAAAAGTTCCCAGTAGTTTTATAAAACAATACTCTACTAGAAGGGAGATCAAGGCCCTAAAGTGATATCTGAACTGCTATTTCATTGGCAGGAGAGATGGAGAAAGATCAGAATAGAGATATGAAGCCAGTGGGCACTAGGGTATTTCCGGACATATGTCCCTTTACCCACATTGTCTCCAGTCTCCAGCCTAAATGCATGAAATGTTTGGTATAACAAATATTTTATGGGAACATCAAAGGGATTGGGTTTTGGGATTTGTGCATGAGCAAATATAAGAACCAATCCTTTGTTTAGCTGTATGCACATCCCTCCACTAGATGGCAGGGCAGGCCTAGAGCAGGATGCCTGGCTTCAGCCATCATCCTGAGTCCAAACCCGGAGTCCATCTCTAGGGTCTCAGAGTAGTCTAAACCCCAGAGGAAGAACTCTTTTAAAGTAGATGAAAAACAGATGATCAAAATAATGGATCAAACATTTAACAGTAAATCAGCAACATTTGTGGTGCTTCCCTCACTATGTTAGTATGAATAATTCCATTCTTATATAATTTAACTAAATCAGTTTAGTTGTACACTTATACTTTGCATGTGTGCACTCAAACATACACACATGAAAAGACAACTTCACAATAAAGTAATTATCTTATTTCCTTACAGAGTTAATTGGTTTGTCTTATTTTCTTACAGGGTTAAATGGGTTGTCCTAAGTCCTTTGTAGAAAAGGTAGCATTTAAATAAAAAAAAGGCTGGTGCATAGATTCAAGGCCAGACTCGGGAATTTAGTGAGACTCTTGTTTCAATATAAAAAATTAAAAAGGACTGGAGGTGTATGTAGCTCAGAGGTGGAATGTCCCAGGTTCAATCTCTAGTACCAAAAAAATAAGTCAATAAAAAATTAAAAATAATTATAGAATGACTAAAAGAATAATTAAAAGCTGGATGGTACAGACCCACCAATATCCTCATTATTCTTGATTCCGAAGACATCTAGCTCTCTAGAGAATCAACAGGTGTGAGGCATGGGGACAGACTGGGCTGGCCCTAGATATGTCCTGAGGGCACCCTGTATCCCAAACCTACTCCTTTCTCTCCCCCCAGAATGGAAGCCTTGAGAGGGGGTCTGCATAGGCAAGAAACCAACAACACTGCATCCCTTGTCTGCCCTTCCATTCCGAGGGAAAGAATGCCTGGCCTGTGAGAGAATCCTACACAGAGATGGGGATGGGAGCCCAGGGACAGGGTGTTGGGGCTGTTTTTCTTATTCCTAACATGAATAAGTCTCTTTTCCCACTTGAAGTTGTCTGATATAAAAAATGTTCTGCTTAGGTCAGATGGGCTCTAAGAATTAAAAGAGTATTCTGCAGAATTCAGTAGGTAAAATAAGAGCAATTTGATAAAAAACATTTTAGAAACATCTTGTGATATTAAACTTAGTCTTCGACCATTGTCAAGATAGTTAACCAAGACTTATTAAACAAACAAAAATCAATAGACATTGATTCAAAATGAATATGTACCAAGCATTGTTCCATTGTTTTCACTGATCTGTTTGGCAGGAGATTTCCTCAAGCCCCAATTCTACAACTTTACTGTGTGATTATAAATCAAGATGGCCTATTCTCTGTGAGGCCCAGCTTCCTCACCTCTATAAATGCTGCAGATACATCACAGGATGTTGTGAAGATTAAATGAGATAAAAAATATAAAAGTGCCTTGTCAACTAAAAGTCAAACTGCTTTTTTTCCTAGGCAGGATGTTTATAAAATAGACTACGGGCTGAAGTGATATACACAGAGAAAAGAAAACAGAAAGCAGTTATTCAAAAGAATTTTGTTCACCATATATATATATAATTTTTTGGGGGGGGGTCTGGGAATGGAACCCAGGGGCATTCGACCTGAGCTACACCCCTGTCCTATTTTTTATTCTTTATTTTGAAACCAGGTCTCACTGAGTTACAGAGGCCCTCACTAAATAGCTGAGGCTGTCTGCGAACCGCCATCCTTCAGTCTCAGCCTCCCAATTGCTGGGATTACAAGCTTACAAGCGTGCAACACCACGCCTGGCTTGTTCACCATATTTTAAATTATTCAGAATAAAGCCATTTATGGTATCTAAATGAAAAGAAGTACAAAAGATGTTTTACAGGTATTATCAAGTCTTGTCAATTTCTCGGAAAATTCCTATGATTTCGAAGACTATTCAAAGGGGTTAAGCTAACAACTAACCTAAAAAAGTTATATAAAGATTACTGAGGAGGAGGGGGAGGGGATAGGGTGAGAATTGGGTAAGGGCTAATTGAGGCATGTGTGCATGTATGACCTCTACCATTTTGTAACCCATTAAGATGTATAACTACAATTCACCAATTGATGGGGAATGTGCTGGTATTGGGAAATGGCTTTGGTACTAATTTCAAAATGTATTGGAAAATAGCTTTGGTATTAATTTCAAATGTAAAAAGTAATCAGAGCCTGGGTGCTGTGCAGGCACTCCGGCAGGGAGAAGAAGCAGCTATTACAATGCAGAGTTCAATACACAAGAGTTGTAGCCCAGGGCCTTCATATTTTAAAGACAAGTTTACATAATAAATAACTTCTAGCAGATAGACTAAAACTCTCCAAGGACATGAGAGGAGAGGATGGTACAGGCCTTTCCTTAAAGAAGGCAGATACCATGTGAGCCCTGACTTTGTTAACCAAGTAATGCATCTTGGTCATAACAAAGGCTTGGGTGGGCCCATACCTACAGGAAGGCTTTTGGTCAAGCAAGATATGAGATAGTAAATCCTCATAATCATATCAAAAGGCTTGTACCAGAGATAATGGGCGGATCCACACCTAGTCAGGTCAAAAAGACTATTGGTTAAACAAGATGGAAGATAATAAATCTTCATAAAAACTTCAGTGTCTTACCTTCAAGGCATTCTCTCTCTCTCTCTCTCTGACATAGTGCTTTAATAATGTTTGTCCTTTCTTTCTACCTTTGTAATAATAAAAACTGTTTAAGTTTGCAGTAGTATAGTTCTAGCTACTTTTTTTCTAAAAATTAGCTAAGAACAAGAACCCACAGCTCCATCTCACAGTTACACCAATAATAAAATTTTAAAAAAAATTTTTGAATAAAAAAATAATAAAAAATAAAGATTAGTGGAAGTGTAATGGTTCTGTTTAACAACAACAGCAAACTACTGAGGAGGTGCTTAACAATTCTGTGCACATTTAAGAGACTGAAAGGTACTCAGAAAAAAAAAAGTACCTTTATACTGGGATTCTGCAGGATCTTTTTTTCTTTTTCATAGACTTTTCATTTTTGCCAATACAGTTACAAAGAGAAGTAAGCAGAATTTAAAACCCTAACTTGACTTTGAAGCATAAAACTTCCAAGGTTCCAAAGACCTTGAATAAGGTGCATAGACGCAGTTAGGATGTCCTAAAAATATGAGTATGGCAAGTTACTAAGGTGCTAAGAAAAGTACCCATTGGGCATAAATAAGGACAGAAATATTAAGTCTAGAAACATTAAATATTAAGATGACACTCTCACCTGAAAAGAAAATATATGCTCCAAAATGATACCTAAATTACTCATATGTTACAAAAAGAAACTAAAATTTCAGAGGTTTGGGGTGAATAGAATACAGCTAAACAATGTTTATTTGAAATGAGAATTGGGGATGTGTGTGTGGGGGGGTTATAAAAATATAGAAAGAGGAGGAACACAACTTCTCTACATATCTGAATAAACTGCATAAGTCTGTAATCCTGGAATATTCTTTCCTTAATGCAATCAAGCTAAATGTCAAAATTTTTCTAGAAATAAAAATGACCACTGTTAAAAATAATCAACTATTAAACAGTGTCCCAGAAAGTAGGTGGGCTTCCAAGTCTCTTCTGTAATTCAACACACACCTAGCATCTGCTACGTGCTATACCTGACACTCTCTAGACACTTGGGACATAAAGAATAAATGAACACAAATTCATCTTCAGAGAGCTTACAATTAGCTATGTGGCCATACCTAAATTTCTACCCTAAGACTCATCAGGTTTTGATACTTCACCCACATTCCTTGAAATACAGCCTGGCCTCTGGTGCCTGACACGTCTTTCTCAGATCATAGCTATTTACCAGATCTCCTCTGCTAGGGCACCTAACTCATTGCTTGAAGCATGTGAGCTTAAGCACAAGAATTTCTCCTTCCTAGCTTGTGAGACATATTAGGTTCTCAGTTCTTGTTTCTTTTTTTTATTAGGGGGGAGGGGGGCAGTACTTGGGATGGAATCCAGGGGCATTCTACTTCATAGCTACACCCTGTTTTTAGAAAGCTAATAAAATTTGCAATCGTTAAACAGAATAAGTCCATTGGAGTATTTTTCTATTCAGATAATTTGGTAAATAAGAGTATCTTTTCCTGGATACCTGAAAAAATATTTCATTTTAAAAATTAAGTTTAGCTAATAAATTACATAACTTGCCTAGATGGAACTAGATGGAAAGATAGGACAGTCTTATCGCTTTCTTTCCTTCCTTCTAGGAGAAAAAAAGAAAGAAAAACAATCACCTTTACTTTATGATCTTCACAATGTTATGTCATAAAAATATGGAGACTGATGAAGAATGTTTACATAACTTCAAATTCTGACTGATATTCAGAATAAAATTAGTAGCTTGAAAGATATTATAACACCTTAGTCAAATGATCAAAGTAGATGCCATCAATAATAAAACAAATCAAAACCAGATATTTTCTATCTCTGACACTTCTGCCAACATAACTTGAATACAGTTATGAGGAACAGAAGATAAACTCAAACTAAGTTTCATTCTACACCATAATAGGCCTATGCTCTTCAAAAGTGTCAAAATCATGAGCGTCAAGAATAAATGTTTAAGAAAGAGCCTAAAGGCGCATATTGTAAATAAAGAAAACATCTGGTTCTGTACTGGATTCTTTCCTTATAAAGGATATTATTAGAGAACCTGGCAAACTCCAATGAGGTAGGAGAGTCAAGTGATAGTAATATATCATGTCATTGCTAACTTCCTTATTAATATTTTGCTTTGTGGTTATGTATGAGGATGTCTTTGTACATACAAAATGCATCCAAAGATGTTTGAGGGTGACAGGGTATCATGTAGAAAAATTAGGATAGTAAGGTTGGAAAACACTGAACTGTACTTGCAAGCTTTCTGTATAGTTTATGTTTAAAAAATAATGACACAGCCAGGCATAATGCTGCATACCTATAATCTCAGTATTGGGAGGCTGAGGCAAGAGTATAACAGGTTTGCAGTCAGTCTCAGCAACATAGTGAGGCCCTCAGCAACTTAATGAGACACTGTTTCAAAATAAAAAATAAAATTGGGCTAGAGGTGTAACTCAGAGATAGAATCTCTGATCTAATAATACTAGAATTAAACTTGAGTTTAATCCCCAGTATCACATATACTGAATAATAATAAATGAATTTGGGGATTATTATATTGGGGGAAAAAAACAGCATTCAATTTGACAGTTCCATGCATTAAGATTAGGTTAAAAAGACAGGTTTTGTTTTGCATGTTTGTAATCTCAGTAACTGAGATGCTGATACAGAAGGATAGGAGGTTAAGCCGGGCGTGGTGGCGCACGCTTGTAATCCCCGCGCTTGGGAGGCAGAGACAGGAGGATCGCGCAGGTTCGAAGCCAGCCGCGTGCGCTGGCTTAGGAGACCCTGTTTCCAAATAAAAAAAATATAAAAATAGGTCTGGGAGTGTAGCCCGGAGGTAGAAGGGCTTCCAGGAACCCCAGTACCACCAAAAAAAAAAAAACAAAAAAAAAAAACAAAAAGAAGGATAGGAGGTTAGAGGCCAGTGCAGGGTAACTTAGCAAGACAATATCTCAAAATAAAAAATAAAAAGAACGTGGGGTATAACTTGGAGGTAGAAAGCCCCTGTATTTAATCCTCAGTACCAAAAAAGTAAAAGAAATTAGTTTAAAAAAAACCAAATACCCAGGATTCTGGGTGCAAATTAAATAGAATTTTATTTCATTGTGGATAAATATTTCTAGGCAATCTATTTATTTTTTATTTAAACTCATCAATTTCAACATCTGGTTAACATATTTAACTGCATTTTTGTTAACAATTTAGATGCAGAAAATTCCAAAAGTGTCTATCTGATAAAAGCAAAGTAAATACATATAAATTGTTAATCATAACTGAAAATGGGAACCCCCAGACCATGTGGAACACAGAACAATAATTTCCCCCAATTTTCTGTTTGAATTCATCACCAAGGGCATAACTAATGGTTGGTTTGCTTGTTTGTTTGTTTGTTTGTTTACTATTTGTACTAGGGATCGAACCCAAGGGCATTCTACCCCTCAGACCTTTTATTTTGAAATAGGGTCTCCCTAAATTGCTGACTGAGGCTGGTCTCTAACCTGTAACCCTCTCTTTTTCCAGTTTCCTAAGTACTAGAATTAGTAACAGGCATTCATCACCAACCCCCTTCCCCATTTAATAGTTTTTAAATGCTACTAGGTTGTCACTAAATTTTCACAAATTTAGAGGCTAGAATTTCTCAGTGTCTATCTTCATTTGGTTCCTTTTTCAGGAGTCACAAATGGATTTTACAAACAGAGCTAAAAACCCTGAGGTGGCTCATGTCTGCGATTCCAGTACTCAGGAGACAGGAAGATTGATCACAGACTCAAGGCCAGCCTGGGCAACTTAGGGAGACCCTTAGCAACTTAGTGAGACCCTGTTTCAAAATAAAAAAAATCAAAAGGGCTGGGAGTGAAGCTCAGATGTAGAATGCCTCTGGGTTTAATCCCCAGTACCAAAAAGAACCACAAAAAATACAAACAAAAAACAGGATGGCTAAGATATCTATATAAAAAGATGAGGCAAAATAGAAAGTAACCAACAGTCTCTAAACATGTGACTTTATGACTTTAAACCCATTTAAGTTCTCTCTCTCTCTCTCTCTCTCTCTCTCTCTCTCTCTCTCTCTCTCTCTCTGTGTGTGTGTGTGTGTGTGTGTGTGTGTCTCTTCTTCTTCTTCTTCTTCTTTTTTTTTTTTTTTTTTTTTTTGCAGTACTGAAAATAGAACCCAGGGACATTCTACCTCTGACCCAGCCCTATTTTTTATTCTTTATTTTGAAACAGGGTCTCACTGAGTTGCAAAGGGCCTTGCTAAGTAGCTGAGGCTGTCAGCAAACTGCGATCCTCCTGCCTCAGCCTCCCAAATGCTGGGATTACAAGAATGCGCCACCATGCCCAGCTTAAGTTACCTCTTCTAAGAAAACAAGATAGTGAATAATGATGTGGCCAAATAGTACCAAAGAGCCTAGTTCTAAGCCATGAATCCATGGTCCTCAACAATACTGTAGTTAAAAAAAGAAAAATGTAAAATAACCTGTTATCTTTCCAAATTAATTGATAGTCACACTCCTTTTGTTGTCTACTGATATTACCTGCTGAGAGAGTACAGTGACTTTATTTAACCTGTTAGCATATACATTTCATCAATAATCCAATCTCAGTTAAACAAACTTGTACTGGTCACCTTTCATGAGCCAGGCACATGGAGGCAAGAATTCAGAAGAGCAAGATATGGTTTTCCTGCCCAGAATCTCCTAGTCCATTTCAGACCTGTAGCCTTCATATCTTCATATTAACATTGCCTTCACCCTATTTACTCTTGCATGCCTGGTAAATGGAGACCTGGAAAAAAAAATAATAAACTTCTACATGATTAGATAAGCTAGCTAGGATGGGAGGAGGGGTTGACCTTCTTGAAAGAAGACACCTTGCCACACCTTGCTGGGGGAGGAACCTTACAGGGACATTTACAAATCAGAATTAGGTAAACAAGATGGAGGTCATGGGTATAAAAAAGCCGGTCATGCTGTATCTTGGGTGGGGCATTCATTTGAACCCCCCCATGCCATTCTGGCATGGGGCTGTAACTATCTTCTATATTTCTATCTTTTTAATAAACTTCTTTAAATCTTCAGCAAGAGTCCAAGCTAACATGTTTTTACCCTTAGCTCATGACAAGAACCCGCGGTTTTTCTGTTTTTTTGTTGTTTTGGGTTTTGTTGTGGTTTGAGGGAAATTATGTCCGGGACCCTAACAGGGGTCCCCGGGAACAGTTACCCCACACCCACAACATTCCCCCACCGTAACATATTTCACCGTAACATAAGTACATTTATATTAAATAGTAGAAGTTACATTCCAGTTTTCTCTTGATTTCAGAGTTGCATTTCCAAAGGGAGAGTCTGATGAAAAGCAAGTAAATGTTGTACACTAACATTTCCAAGACCAGTTTTTAAAAAATCTATAATCAGTTCAATTAAACAAAATGTCAAAGAATCCTGGGCAACCAAAGAAGGCTTTCTCAAAAACAACTCTCTTTTTATAATATGCAGTATTGACATTTGGTGCTTCTCAATTATAAACCTGTACAGAGAAAAAACGTAAAGAATTTGTCTAAGATTAGTCTAATTTGTTTTATTTTTAAAGTAAATCATTCAAATACATCTTTACAGATCAACAACAACACTTATGTCAGCTTTTACCAAGTGCCTAGTGACAAAAGTCACAACATGAAAAAATGGGATATCTCTCGTGGGCATTTCATTAGCTCTAGTGTTTCCATCTGATCAGCATAAATAGCATTTATAATGAAGGCAAAAAGTGAAATCTTCAATTAACTTGTGGAGTGAGCAATGATACAGACTAAAAAAAAAAAAAAAAAAAAAAACTAGTATATGATCTGATTGTCCTCCATCTCACTCTTCTTTAGATAATATATTTCTATGATAATTAAGGAAGTAAACTCCTCCAAGTCAATGATCCAGAATGGCATGAGTAGTGGTGCATTGGTCCTGGGACACTCCTGGGTCATCTCAGGGAATGCATCTGTACTTTGGGCAGAAACATTCAGAGCCATGGGAACAGATGGCTAGACTGTGTGCACTTCCAAGTACTACCTTATATAGACAACCTGCAAGGACAATATAAATGAAGAATAAAATCAGCTATCAAACACAGCCATTTGGGGTGGCTATGTCTTTCAGGATCCCCTCTGGCAAGAACACTTAGCACATTATAACTGCAAAGCCAATCCTATAGCACTAAAATTTCTATTCAACTACTTTCCTTATATTCCAACATTATACCTTCTTTCCATTGATATGATTAACCACTATTCTCCTATAGCAGTCTGTGGCAGACATGTATCTTTGAATAAGCAACCAAAATGTGTTTTCTTACCTATTTCCTTTTATATAAGTTCCTGGGCTATCTCATGGATCTCATGGAAGTTCACTTTCCCATTTTGGAGGGGGGCATTCTGGGGATGGAAACCAGGGGCATTGGACTTCTAAACTATACTCCCTGCCCTATTTTTTATTCTTTATTTTGAAACAGGGTCTCATTAAGTTACAGAGGGCCTCACTAAGTAGCTGAGGCTGTCTGCAAACCACGATCCTCTGATCTTAGCCTCCTGAATGCTGGGATTACTAGCGTGCACCACTATGCCCAACTCTCACTTTCCCATCTTAACCAGTGCACTCTCCACTCAATGTTCAATGCTCAGTTTATCAGTCCTGATTTCTTATACTTTTTTACTTAACTGAAAAAACTCTTAAAAGTGTCATTGGTCCAACTCCCAAATAACACCCAAAGCCCATCTATTTTTTTATTCCCTACTCTGAATGACACTGGGTCATTCTACATTTTCTTAGCTTATCCCACCCGTGTCCAGTCTGATGACTTTGTTCACTCATGTGACACTACTTCCATCTGTCCATGTGAATAGGCTTTTCAAGGTCAGCTCATGTGCCATCTAATACATCAATCTTACCCCAATCTTGCTGAGTTTAATAACTCATTATTTATTTCTTTTTCTTGGTAATAATTTATATTTTGTATGACTGCTCATATTTGAACATGTAATAAAATTTTTATATGCACGTCATTTTCTTTAGCAGTCTATACCTTCCTTGAATTCAAGGCATACCAAATAGTGCATTGCCTATGATTCATGTACATTCAATAAATTCACTGAGTATCAATCTGATAGATTATATTATATTCTCATTATTGCTTTACCAAACTTAATTTTTTAAAACCTATGCAAATACTTATCGACTGATAAATGAATTTATTCCAAAGGTTCATTTGTAAATTTTCTTTCTAGAAGACTATAAATTTTCCTAAAGGGTTATTGCTACACACAGTAATTTAGGACAACTAACCTTATACACCTCCATACTTATGGCATATTATGAATTATTAATGTAAAAGACATTTGGAAGAAGCATTAAGAACCTCAGGACAGCGAATTCATGCTCTCTACTCTCATTCCTGGGCATCAGTGACTGGTAGACCCACTGCAACATTCAAAAATTCCCTCTTTGCATGTGCTTCACAGTGAGTGCCTTGAGGAACCTCTGGGTCTGAGGTAGGTTTAGCAGCAGAGCGGCAGAAAGGACATCCAAAGCATTTCAGCATGAAGGCAGAAATGATGCATATACAGAAAAACAGCTTGCATTTTGTCTTGATCTTGGCATTGTCTTACATTTCCCATAAAATTAAGAAGCGATGTGAGACTTTTCTGATTATAAAAGAGAAACATGACTAAAGAAAAAAGCTTAAGCAACATTTTTAAGAAAGGAGTACTTCATGCATTCTTAAATGAGGGAAAAATTGGAAAGAAACAATCATAATTTAGCAAGTCTTTTCAAGTCATTTTGTTTGCAAATTTCATATTACTGTATGGATCCAAAAAAATAATTGTCTAGAAAAACTTCCCATTAGATTGAGAAATTGAGAATAACTGTGAGCAACTTTTCTCCTCTAAACCAACAGGGCTGTAAGGAAAAAGTATGCTAGCAATGATGTCAATATCTCATCAGGTTATGAAAATCTGAGACTGGGCAACCTGAGAACCAAAGTACAGAAGGAGTGCCGAGTAAAGTGGAATCAGATTCGATGAGGATTGACAGGGTCAGGAGTTTTCAAGAGATGAGTTCCAGGCAGGAAAATGTATGGTATTAGAGACAAGAAGTAGTGGGATTAAAAAAAAAAAAAAGAAAAATGGGGCAAAAGGAAAGATAGATCTAAGAGGAAAAAGTATAAAGCAGTTGAAGAATAAAAAGTAAACTGTACCAGAGAAAAACTTTTCTACAGAAAAGCAAAAACTGAACATGATCAGTTAAAAAAAAAAAGAGCAAGTGCCAGAAGGGCTCAAAGGCTAACAATCAACACTCCTGAACCTGAATTTATTAAAATAAAGCTCAGTCTGGATTCCTGTTACCTGCCAGTTCATTTAAACAAACTGAGTAAGCTTCAAATTAAATTGAAAACAAACAAGTCAAAATCACCACCAGGAAAGCAATTCCTTTTTAGTGGAACTAGAGGACATAGTCATAACACTGGACTAAGTATTTTATAAATATTTAAGAATGCATCTTTATATATCATTTTAAGTAAAAACTGTCGAACTGACAATGCATTTGTAAGTTGTAAGAATAGATAGTTTCAAAATATGAGCCTTTAAAACATAGCTCACACCAAAGAGGGGTTTGAATGTGGAAAAATTCAAGTGCAGCTTGTAATGTTCCGGAAGGAACAGCAGATGAGGAGAAAACCAATTAATTCCAACTCATTTTAGAATAAAGCCACTCCAAAGGCAACAAATGTGATGACACGATGATGACACAGCTGGAGTCACTGCAAAGAATGTAGCACCTGGAGAGGGGACTCAGTGACCCTAACACACAGCAGGTGCCCCAGGGCAAATGCAGAATTCCCATGTAAGCTCATTTGGGAAAATCCATGCATGCCAAATCAAGGGTGGTTAAAAACCCTCTGGACCAAAGCACTGCTGCTGTTAATTAACAGTTCACACACAATTCTAAATCACTGTTCACTGAATTTAAATACTCATATATTAATCATTCTCAAAATGGAGAAAAGCAAAGGTATAACAAAGAATGCTTATTATAAAGCCAAAAGAATTACTACAGTATGTTGGGATGTTCATTCTAATCCATAAATAAAGTTGGAGTTCTTTAAAAAAATAAAACAAGCTAAAGTATACCACTATGAGATATTTAATAATATTTTTCTACTTCCTTAGTAACAATTTCCAACTTTTGGCTGGACATATCGCAGCCCAGGTAAAGACAACATTTTCCAGATTTAGCTGAAGCTAAGCATGCACATGTGACTAGCCAGTGCTCTCCAAACAATGAGATGTAAGCAAAAATGAGTCTTCCAAAGGCTGGAACACACCAGCCATCCTGACCATGAGGAATGCTGCACGGCAGGGATGGTACAGAGAGTGCTAAAGGAGTCTGGATTCCCACTCACTTTTGGGAACTGCCACATCACCTTCGACTGGCACTCCCAGATATTCTTTGAAGTGACAGAAATAAATTTCCATAGTTGTATGGCTACTTATTTACTGTTATCTGCACTAAAACATAATTCAACTGGGTGTGGTGGCACATGCCTGTAATCCCAGTACTTGGGAGGCTGAGACAGGAGGATCTTAGGTTCACAGCCAGTCTCAGCAACTTACTGAGGTATTCTGCAATTTAGTGAGACCCTGTTTCAAAATTAAAGAATAGAACAGGGCTAGGGTGTAGTTCAGAGGTAGAATGCCCCTGGGTTCAATCCCCAGTACCACTACACAAACAAACACACACACACACACACACACACACACACACACACACACACACATTCAAATGATGCAATTATGAAGAATTTAAAACAGGGGACTTCAAATATATGTCAATATCAAAGGCGGAACATACATGTCTTTCTCAGTATCACATAGGTGATCAAATTAATTCCTCTGTGGTTTACAGGTTTGAGAAACATTACAATGTAAATTTTAAAAATGAAACTAATTTTTGGATGATCTGGGCTGTTTCAAAATTAGGATATTCTATTCAGGCTATGTTAGCAACTTCCAGCACTCTACAGATCAAAAGTTACTCCCAGAAATCCAACATCATCTCTAGCACCATCAATTTTAAATAAAAGATAAAATTATATTGTCCTAATATTTATTTTATTACTAAAGACACTGGAACAAGGCATTAACTGACAGGAGATAATAAGCACAGCCAGACTTTAATTACAGAGCCCTCTATTCCAACACTAAAATTGTCACACTGTTTCTAGTTGTGTATTCTTTTACAAACAGAATCAAACCCCTTTAGAATGAATAAGTCATAATAAATCTCAGGGACAGTAAAGTGTTTCTTTGCCCTAAATCAAGTCAGACAGGCTTCTGAACTCTAAAGGATTCTGCTGTCTCAAAATGAACTGTTACAAAAGCCTGTTGTCACTGATGGTGAAAATGTGTTTCTGCAAGGCCATATTGTGACATGAAGCTGCTGGTGATGTCCAAACAACCACTGGTCCAAATTTACCTGAAACAAGAAATATTTTCATTTCCAGGCATTTTGAAAATGTCACAGCATGGAGGCCTATTTCTAGGGCTCCCTTCACATGAATACTAATCTGGATCCTAAGTCTAATGCCTTCTGCAAGTCATCCATTGTAGGTAATCAATTAACTTCTCTTGCAGACAGCTGGGATGGCACTAGCTCTGTGCCATCTTTAGAACTAAGAAAATGTCATTCACATCATTTTCTGTAGAGCTTCTCTCATGATGCCTCCATTGAAAAATGCTGATTTGGGGGAAATCTTTCATTAAAACAGTGTTGTGTCCCATGGTACTAATGCTGCTGCTGCTAACAACACCTTTGTTTACCACATCATTTCTCTCACACTGATGCATATTGAAATGCTTTACTTTGAATATATATACATACAACATGTATATGTGTGTTCATCTAATTTGCTTAAATTGGCAGCTTTTTCACAGTGAAATTCAAAGAAATAGTTTATATTGTCCTTTTCTGCAACAAAATATACTTGGATTCTAGGTTCTCTTAATTAGCAATATATAAAATTGTATTCCCCCTAAATGGCACTTTTATTTTGCCACAGATAAACCCTGTGGGAATCTTTCTTTAATTATCATATATATGAAATTTTCTAAAAGAGTATATTTGAGCACATCTGCCAAAGCACCTGTGAGTTAATTCATTTTGAAAAATCAAATGAGAACTGATAGTCTGCAATATTTAATACATGCTAAATAAAATGATAATGAAAAATGAAAATAAAATTAGAAAGATATTATCTCTGTTTGTTTACATGTATGCTAAGAAGTATACATTCTTATGTTCTTGATGATTGTCATTTTAATTGGAGTTAGATGGAAGCTAAGTGTAGTTTTGATTTGCATTTCCCTGATTTCTAATAATGTTAAACTTTTTATTATATATTATTATTCTCGTTTTAACTCACTGAGCTTTTGGGATCTTGTTGAGGAAGTTTCTAACAATACTTATATGTTGGAGTGTTGGTTGTACACCATTTTCTAGTAATTACAGTTTCTGATCTAATTTCTAGGTCTTTGATCCATCTTGAGTTGACACTGTACAGTGTGAAAGGTTGAATTTTAATTCCATTCTTCTACAAATGGTTAAGCAGTTTTCCTAACATCATTTGTTGAAAAGGCCGTGATTTCTAATCTAGGAGGGAAAGATAAATCAGTATATCATTGCTATTCAACATGGTAGGCTAACATAGATTATGGAATCAGACAAAACATCAAGGCTTCCTTTCAAATGAAGTGATTTTAAAATGGGGAACAGATCGCTTGACATGAAGTGAATAATTGTGAGGACTAAAATCAGTAAGCAGACAAACATGATTCCAAGTCTCAGCAATTTTCAACTAGATTATTTAAATAGGGGATCCACAAAGAATCTGTCAGGAGAGACATAATGTACCAGGTGCTCTACTATTTGAAGGTGAATCAGTCATGATTTTAGTGAAGATTAGATTCAAGGCAGAGGGGCTGACTAAAAGGTGAGCCTGGGAAGCAAGTCAGTGTGTCACATAAAGACATAACCATTTGCAGAAAATGGGAGTGGAAATAAAATGGAACAGAAAAGGATGGATGATACTTCCAAAAAGGAACCATTAGTATTTGCTGACTCCAGAAAGAAAAAAGCACTGAAATAATTCAAGAGATATATATTTCATTTTTGATGGATCATGAACTTTGAGAGATTTTAATAGAATATTAAACAAGAATTCCTATGTTAGCCAAAGTGATTCCCTTTCTATAACTTTGCTGTGTAATCTGCTCACATTCTTAGTTTTTCTACCATTTGAAAAACTGATTTAACATCACCAATGCACTCATTCATCTAAAAGAAATTCCCTGAATATGTACTGTGTATAATGCCAAAATACTGACTTCAGCACCATAAAAGAAAATGCAGTTTGAATGATGTATCTTTTATTTGTGTAATAGGACCTTACTCCAAACAAAATGCCCTGAAGTTATTTAAAGGCTGAATATTATTAATCTCAGAAAAATGTGGTAAGTTTTACTAACTCCCACAAGTTCCTCTTTAACAACACCACATTCTTCCGGTTGAAAAACCAGCCTTGGGATTTTTCAAGGTGAATTCCCCCAACTGTAATTGTCCCAGCTATAACTCAAGTGACTGATTTAGGTACTTCAACATTCACTAAATCTGTGTAACTATTAAAGTGTAAACCTGTTTTTACAGAATTTATTTTCATCCGCCTGAATATAAGATCCCAACTGCCTCCATAAAGCCACTGTCATACATTCAGATTTTGTTTTCATACTGTGTGTGCGTGCGTGTGTGTGTGTGTGTGTGTGTGTGTGTGTGTGTGTGTGTACTACTGGAATTGAACCCAGAGGCATTCTACCTCTGAGCTATAGCCTCAGCCCTATTTTATTTCTTATTTTGAAACAGAGTATGAACCTGTAATCCTCCTGTCTCAGCTTCCCAAGTACTGGGATTACAGGTGTGGGCCCCTATGCCTGGCTTGTGTTCATATTTAATATAAACAAACCCAAATCAGAGAGAATGTGACTTGTGTCTCTTAGGTCTGAGCTCCTTTCTGCCCTTTCACAATTTCTCCCTTTCGGTCCTTAACCCCAAATTATACAAATTTTTAAAAAATCACTGAAAAAACAAGTCAAAAAAGAACTTTTGTTCTCATTGTTCGAAGGAGACTTTGTTTTAGTTATGTTTTACAGTTTAAATAGGATAAAAGTAAGGAAAGCACTTTATTTCATACCATGCCCATGACATGCTAGGACATAAATCAGTAGCTATTACTTCTACCAAAATAAATATATGATTATAATTTCTGGTTGTAATTTTAATTATGTGTGCTTTCCAACGAGATTGTTCTACTAACCCTGTTCTTTTAATCAACTTTTTGAGTTGTGACTCCTCTATATTCAGAATTCTATGTATTCATTTGTATGAGCACTTGTATATTGAGTCACCCAGCATAGACTCATAGATAAATTCATCACTTCAGCAAATAAAACTTCCTTTCATTTATTTTACCTTTTTTTCTCATAGTTTGCTATTTGTTTCAGTGATGAAGAATAAAAACATTTATTTAAAAAAATACGTGGAGCCAGGCATGGTGGCACATGCTTGTAATTCCAGCATTTGGGAAGCTGAGACAGGAGGATCAGGGTTTGCAGCCAGCCTCAGCTACTCAGTGAGGCCCTCTGCAACTCAGAGAGACCCTGTTTCACAATAAAGAATAAAAACTAGGGCGAGGGATGTAGGTCAAAGGTAGAATACCCCTAGGTTCCATTCCCAGTACTGCAAAAAAAAAAAAAAAAAAAGTGGTAAAGACTCTTAAAGGGGTAAGTCATGGAAAAATTATATAAAATAGGGTGGAGTTAATTTTTCTGTGGGCATATGGTTCTAGGGATTGAATCCAAGGACATGCTACCTATTCTACCTTTGAGTTGCACTTCCAGCCCTATTTTATTTTTTACTTTAAAAGGTCTAAGTTGCTGTTCCTTGCTAAGTTGCTGAGACTGGCCTCAAACTTGCAATCCTCCTGTATTAGTTGCCCAAGTACTAGCATTATAACTACACCTGGCTAATTGTTTTAAAGATACTATTTTCCTCTTGCACTTAAATAAATTCTTAATGCAGACATGATGCTTTTACCTTATTAATATAAGTAATCCTCTCAGATAAGCTTTGTTATCTCTGAACAGTATCATGCCTCAGTCAGAACAGTATCAGAAACAGTAATTTTGTGAGTTTTTCTTCAAAATGAGAAATTGTTTTTCTGGAAGGCCCAATAGTTCAAAGATACAAATGGCCACCAAACAACAACCAAAAAAAAAAAAACTTAACCAAGGTTAATATAACTTGAAAAAGCTCATGCTCCATCAGCCAGTCATTGCTACATGGTACTTTATAATTCTATTAAATACATGAGGGTCATGTTAACAATTTTAATAAGAGGAGACTATTACTCAGCATATAGGCAGCACTATCATCTCTCATACCTTACCAGCATAATTAGCCTCCTTTCTTTAATTAATGTTGATTTCTTTCCTTTTAGTATGAATTCCAGTTAATTCATACTATTAAATACACTGTGAAATATTAAATTCTATCATAATATTTCAAATTAACTTTAAAAACTATTTCAAATTATCCTTAAAAACTATCAGTCAGCCAGGCATGGTGGCACATACTTGTAATCCCAGTGCTTGGGAGGCTGAGACAGGAGGATCCCACAGGTTCAAAGCCAGCCTCAGCTACTTAGTGAGGCTCTCAGCAACTTAGTGAGACCCTGTTTCCAAATAATGTATAAAGAGGTCTAGGATTATAGCCCGGAGGTAGAAAGCCCCTGCGTTCCACCCCCAGTACCACACACACACACACACACACACACAAAAAAAAAAAAAAAAAAAAACATCAGTCAAGTTAGTGCACTGGTGGGTAGAGAAATATCTACAAGCCTTTTCTTTCTCTGTTGAAATGAAAAAGAAGATGAGACTAATTCAGGCAATGAAGAAATTCCTTCAAGTTTAACTGAGTCTGTTTCGGGTTCTAAATATCTAATAAAAATTTTTTTAACATCATCGTCTCATTTTTCTACAATTTACTCCAGTAGTTTACTGTATTAATTACCGCAATCACTTTACTGTAATAGTCAATCCCACATTTATGAATCAGTAAATGTCACCAATATACCAAGGGTCTTAATATCAACAATATCAACATAACTATAGTTAGGCAAATGTTTAAGAATAAACATATAGGGGTTCAGTGGTACAAGCCTATAATCCCAGCTACTTGGGAGGATGAGGCAGCAGGATCACAAGTTTGAGGACAGCCTGTGTGACTTAGCAAGACCCTATACCTCATAATTAGAAAGGGATGGGGATATAGTTCAGTGGGGCATACTTTGCTAGAATGCATGAGGCCCTAGGTTTAATACTGAGGAATGTGCGCGCACACACACACACACACACACACACACACACGCACACACACACACACACACAGAATAAACCTGTATAAGAATAAACCTGTATTAACATATACTGGGGTTTGGAGACACCAAATATTCATATTTTCCCCCTCCCCCTTTTAAAACTGAGAGAGAGAGAGAGTGTGTGTGTGTGTGTGTGTGTGTGTGTGTGTGTGTTTATTTTTGAAACAGAGTCTCATTGAGTTGTAAAGGGCCTTGCTAAGTAGTTGAGGCTGTCCATGAACTGCGATCCTCCAGTCTCAGCCTCATGAATGCTTGGATTACAAGCGTGTGCCACCATGCCCAGCTTAAAATCTAGTATATTACTAGTTTTCTAAGTTTCGTGTGTGTGTGTGTGTGTGTGTGTGTGTGTGTGTGTGTGTGTGTGGTTCTGGGAACGGAACCCAGGAGCATTCTATCTTCAAGCTACACCCCAGCCCTATTTTTTTTTTTTTTTTAATTTAGAAACACTGTCTTTGTTAAGACAAAGCTGGCTTTGAATCTACAATCCTCCTGTCTCAGCCTCCCAAGTACTGGGATTATAGGTGTGGACCATTAAACCCAGCTTAACATTTTAAATTATAAAATAGCTTTCTCATGTCTCTTAATACTTCTAAGACCTGGAATCTATGATTGGGTCATTCAGGGCAGTCACCGCACTCAAATTTAATATAACTTGAGTTAGCCAAGCATGGTGACACATGTCTATAATCCCCGGACTTGGGGGGCTGAGAATGGAGGAACTCAGGTTCAAGGACAGCCTCAGCAGGTGTGATATTTTCATCAACCTAATGAGACCCTGTTTCAAACCAAAAATAAAAGATAGGGATGAAAGTATATATATATATATATATATATATATATATATATATATATGTGTGTGTGTGTGTGTGTGTGTGTGTGTGTGTATTCTGATTTCAAGATTGCTTGGATTGTGGGAACAAAAACAAAGTGAGGATAGAACTCTCACAGTACTGGAGGAAAGGGAAGGAATAAACTAATAGTAATACCGTGTTTCTAGAAGACAGTAATGTCACCAACAGTAGGGTTTTTGTAATATTTTTTCAACAACTTATGTCCAGGCCCTCATGGCACATAGGATGTACTCCTTGTTTTCCTTCACAGAACTTTTAAATGTCAACTAATATGCTGAATATTTTAAAGTTTCCATCTGTCATCAAACTTAAGTTTTCTGAAGGCAAAAATCAAATCTGTTTTGCTAGATCCTGTGTTCCCACAAGAGCTAACATGGTCTCTGGATTGAGAAATTCTCAACATATATTTGTGTTCATATATGCCTCTTCCATCTTGTACTCCAGTAAGATGTATGACTACAATATGCCAATAAAAAAAATTTTTAAATATAAAAAAAAATGAAGCTCCGGGAAAGCCTTGTAGACCTCCAACATCTTCCTCTCCATCTGTCTGTTATTCAACCTTTGAAACTAATTTCTTTGAAAATGAAAGCCTTTCTCCTTTTTAAACAAATTTCTTCATTGTATGCAGATGTACCTGAGATTTTTAGTGAATTAGCCACATTTATCAAATTACTTTGTTAAACAAGCTGCTAGTATAATTTCAACATCTGGGATTTCTCTGGAATAATTTAATTTTGATAATACAAAGTATGCACATTCTGAATAATCTGAATGACTACTTTATAAATACTCTTTTCTAATTTAAAGCCTGAATTATTATTTCTGTTAAAAATAATTAAAATTTTCTGTGTGCTATTTCCTGGTTTGATCATAATAATAAAAGAATTTTGGGGAAAGCTGTTTTTAAGTATCTAAGGCAGAGTACCACTTATCATCATATTTTGAAACATGATCTAAATTACCATTCACTGGCCTGGAATCTAAGATCCTCCAGTCTTCACATTCCAAGTACTGAGATAACAGGTGTACACCACCTTGCCCGGCTTGAAACCATTCTTTTCTGTCTTTTAATAACCAGACTAGCTGGGCCTGGTGGCACATGCTTGTAATCCCAGCACTGAGAGGCTGAGACTGGAGGATGGTAGTTCGGGGACAGCTTCAGCTATTTAGTGAGGCCCTCTGTAACTTAGTGAGACCCTGTTTCAAAATAAAGAATAAAAAAGTAGGGCAGGGGGTGTAGCTCTGAGGTCGAATGCCCCTGGGTTCCACTCCCAGACCCAAACACACACACACAAAAATAACCAGACTAATTATGCTGCTGGCACTGCTTTTTCTGATTTATACCTGTTATGGGACCTCTGATTCAATATAAAATGTTCACTACTTTTTAAAAGGTAATAAGTTAAATTGTTCTTAGCTGTTAACTGTTGCACTGGACAAATATTTTTATTTTCATTCTTTGTTACAGTTTACTGCATCCAAGGTTTAAAAACAAGATGTTTGGGCATGAGAAGGGTGCTGGGAATTGAACCCAGGGCCATTATACCTCTCAGCTATATCCCTACTCCTTTTTATTTTTTATCTGGAAACAGGGTTTCACTAAGCAATGGAGGACTCATTAAATTGCTGAAGCTGGCTTGGCACCTGTGATCCTCCTATCTCAACCTACCAAGTATTGGTATTACAGGCATGCACCACAAAACCTGGCTACAAGATGTTTTGCTTTTGATTTTGGTACTGAAGACTGAACTCAGGGGCATTCTATATCTGATCTACACCCTCCAGCCTTTTTTTATTTTGAAACAGGGTCTTGCTAAATCTGTGATCCTCTTGTCTCACCCTACTAAGTACTGGGATCAAAGGCGTGTGCCACAATGCCTGATTGACAGGTCTTAACAAAAGGAGAAGAAAAAAAAATTGGAGCAGCCAGTAGCTTCAGTTAACCGTGGTAAGGTTAACAGAGGATGCCATGGTAAAGTTCATGGCTATAGGGTTCCAATTAGGGTAGCAAAAAGCAGAGGGGGAAAAACTGTAAGAATTGTATATGTGTACTTGTGGAAAACTGGAATGAAAGAAAATGAAAAAATAGAAGCTGAAAGGCCAAAGGTAAGCTTTGACATTTTCACTAAAGCTAGTATATTTTAAAGAGAATATGGATTTCTGTAAAAGAAGGATATTGATAAATTATTCCTAGCAGATTAACACATTTTATTGAAGACTGCCTGTTTTCCATACTCAGCACAAATGCTTATTAATGAAACCACTACTGCGTAAAGATTATTTATATTTCCTAAACAAAAATAGTATTGTATCAACTTCACTGGGTATGCTTTGTCCAGTTTGGTTTTCTAATTAGCAATTCTCAGCATGATTAAATGCTAAATACACAGCTGTGTAAAGCATCAGCTGGTAGTAACCAGTAGTGCCTAATACTGACTTTTTAAATAGAATAACAAAAGTACTCAAATACTGGATATAAAACTTTTGAGACCCTATTCAACTGAAACAAGATCTCAATATAAGCACTTGTTGTGTGAATAAAGCTAAGAGCTGTATAGCATTTATCTTTGCTGAAAGCTACATGAACAAGATAGAAAATAGTCCTACCTACCCTAAAAAGCATATTCAATTGAAATTACTGATATATTGGGAATGATTTCCATTAAATCATAATTTAAGTGAGTTTAAATTTATTACTAAGCAAGTCTGGCAGGATAGACTATATAAAACATTATCAGCTCATAAATATTTTGAAAAATGAAAATGGATTTTGCATTCAACTGAAAAATAAGCTGCACATAATCCAACATATAAGCAAACTCTCCTTTTAGCTTTATCTTTCTTCCTCAGAACATCTAACATTTTATATAGTTGAAAATAATAGAGACTTTGGTGTCTTCATAACAGAAAACAGACTCAAGTTATGTATCAGTATAAATTTGTTTTTTTAAATCTGTAAAGCTAGTAAACAAGTCTCATTTCAAGCTTTTTATTTATCAAACATGTTGCTTAAAAATTGTTTGAAGCTTACTTGAAATCAAATCTGAAAAGGGTTTTGTTCTGTGTGTGTGTGGTGAGTGTGTGTACACGTGCGTGTGTGCACGTGTATGCACACTGGGGATAGACCTCGAGGACATTCTACCTCCAAGCTACACCAACTCTATTTTATTTTTTTATTTGGAAATAGGGTCTTGCTAAGCTGCTGAGGCTGGCTTCAAAGCTGTGATCCTCCCATTTCCACCCCCCAAGTACTGGTGTGCACCACACACCTCACTAAATTTGAAAAGATCTGAAGCATTTTCCTATGGTATCACTTTTTTTTCCTTTTATAAGATACATTTTACTCCCAGGCATGGTGTTACAAGTTTGTAATCCCTGCACTCGGGAGGCTGAGATAGGAGGATCTTAGGTTTGTGGCCAATTGCAGCAACCTCGTGAGGCCTTCCACAACTTAGTGAGACCCGGTTTCAAAATAAAAAATAAAATCCTCATTGCCACTAAAAAGTAGACATTTTATAAAATCTTATTTAAAATATCTCTGTAAAATATTTATATAATTTTAAAAAGGATAAACTAATGGAATTACATATATATGGTTTGATGAGCCCTAAAATTTAAAATTTTCTGTAAGATTGCAGTTCAAGAGAAAAATGTTTTAAACACAGTGTGGTGATGCATGGCTATAATTCCAGTACTTGAGAGGCTAAGACAGGATGATCACAGGTTTAAGGCCAGCCTCAGCATTCAGAGACCACCAGCAATTGTTTTCAAAATAAAAATATAAATGTTTCAAAATAAAAAATGAAAAGGGCTGGAGGTGTAAGTTGGAGGTAGAATTCCCAGAGTTTAATACCTAGTACCAAAAAAAAGTTGTTTTTTTTTTTTTTTTTTTTTTTAGTGATACTGAAGATGGAACCCAGGGTCATTCTATCTCTGAGCTATACCCTAGACCTATTTTATTCTTTTATTTGGAAACAGGGTCTCAGTAAGTTACAGATGGCCTCACTAAATTGCTGAGGCTGGCACAAACCTTCAGTCCTCCTATCTCAGCCTCCCAAATACTGGGATTACAAGTGTGTGCCACCACACCTGGCAAAAATTAACAACAATAATAACAGTAACAATAAAATTTTAATTATATCCTCTGGTGAAAAATGTACTTTATTGTGCAACATAAAACAAAATGGTGGCTTGAATCTTTAACCATGAATTATTTTTTAAAACAAATGTTATTTGTTTTAATACTATCTCTAATTGTTTATTTATTTATTGGTACTAGGGATTGAAACCAGTAGAATTTACCTCTGAACTACAGCCTCAGCCCTATTCCTTTTTCTTTGAAACAAGGTATCACTAAATTGTGGAGGGCCTTGCCAAGCTGCTCAAATTAAGTGGCCTCAAACCTGTGATCCTCCTATCTCAGCCTCTCAAGAACCAGGATTACAGAGTATGCCACCATGCCTGGCTTACTATCTCTAAATGCTTATAATTTTCTAGACAACCAAAGTACATTTTTCTCTAGTACATAAACTGTAATATCCGTAAGGGAGCCTTTCATGTGCCTAACCTATGCAAGGCTCAACTTTTATGAACTATTTGAGTCTTCTTGGCTTTCTTTCTGTCAACCAGAAAAAAGAATATTTTAGGTTGAAAATAAAAGTCTGTATTTTAATATATGTATGGTGATTAAAATATTCCTTTTCAAACAGTGAAGAAACTTTTAAAAACCCACCCAAGCTTTACCATTCTCCCACCCTCAATCTAATGATAAAGGTAGTGATCTTTCTCAAGAGCTGGACTGAGATACTAAATGCAATCACCTGGTTCCCACTGGCGCCATCAACTCTGCCAATGACCGGGGCCACAGACCTAAGTGCACTCTTAAAAGTGAGTGTGAATTTAGTTGTTTGCTGTCATTGATCTATCTACTTAGAAACACTTAAAATTGTCTGGAGACACATGACCACATGCTTCTGTAACTAACAATTACAAGGCCAAGCAGTACATGGTCCTAAAACACCACCTTTTCTTTTTCGCTTTTTTTTTTTTTTTTTGGTGGTACTGTGGGTGGAACCCAGGGTTTTCTCTACTTCCGGGTTATACTCCCAGACTCATTTTATGCTTTATTTGGAAACAGGGTCTCACTAAGTTGCTGAGAGCCTCACTAAGTAGCAGAGGCTGGCTTCCAACCTGTGAAATCTCCTGTCTCAGCCTCCCAAGCACTGGGATTACAATCATGCACCACCAATCCTGGCTATACAACCTTTTCTTAGTCATGAATTCCCCCAGTCCTTGAAGCCTCCTCTTCCTTGACTCAGTCTCTAAATTGTAGTATCTGGGGCTCTGTGTCTTTCTGAAAGGTCGTTTATGTCCATGGCTTTAACACAATCTCTTGAAAAAGAAGCCCCACATCCAAATACCTAGCCTCGGCCTATCCTATCAACTTTATGCTTCTAGAATCCAATGCCTTCAATAGGTACCAAACTAAACGATATATTTGCCCTAAAAATTTGTTGTCCTTAAGTCTTTCACATGAAGGAAATGCCATTGACCATTGCTCAAGCAGGAAAACAGGCTGTTTTCCACCAATCCTTACCCAGCTCCAACCCAGACAATTCTACTCCCAAATATTCTTGAAACCATCCCATTTCTCACCATCTCTGCATCCACCAACCCACCTCTGAGATACTGCAACTTTCACCCAATTAATTCTCCTTATTGTCTCCTCTATTTTTAATAATACTTTCCTTACAAAACAACTAGTATAACCTTTTCTAAAAGCAACCCCAATCTGTTGGATTCAAAGCATTGGAATGAAACCCAACCATTTATACCAGGCCTTGCATGATGTTTCTCAGATCACTTTTTCCAACTTAGCTTAGCCACCTTATCTCACCCCATGCCCCATGTTATCAGCTCTTCAGTGCCTGGTCTTTCTCAGGTCTTTTAAATGCTGGGTCTTTCCCACTTCCAGATGTGTTGCACTCTCTCCACTGGCTTGGTCTACCACTCTGAGCATCTGGGCAGATTTTTTTTTTTAATCGTCTACCACTACATCTTTCTGGTTCCTTTTACAGCACTTCAGCACTGAAATTATGCTTCATACTAATTTGTTTACATCTTTATTATCTATTCCCAGAATGGAAGTAGTATAAAGAAGCTATACCTTGTACTTAACACTGTTAGCTCAGAGCTCAATGCCTGCGGCATACTGGGTCCCAATAAACTGCACATACTATGAAACTAAATGGCTCTCTATCCCATTTTTGAGTAACCATCCCTTTAAGGTTTGCAAAACTTATGAAATGGTTTGCTACATGTGTGAAAAAGTTCTAGAAGGACATTTAAGTGACAAAGTAAATGTCAAACCAGTTTAGCTGTTTCTCGCCATTGACAAAAAATGGTAAGAAGAGGATTTTATTTGGGCTCAAATTTTTAACAGTATTTAGCAAGCCACTTGACTTGCTTTATACTGACAAAAGGACTGGGAATTAAAAGTGTAAAGAGAAATTTATCCCAGTTTTGCAAAACAAACTGGGCAAGTGCACTGGCTTTCTTTTTTATGTGGCACTCGGATTAAACCCCGGGGGCATTTTACCTTCGAGCTACACCCCCAGGCTTATTTTTTATTCTTTATTTTGACACAGGATCTCACTAAATTGTGGACTGCCTCACTAAGTAGCTGAGGCTGGCCGCAAACCTGGGATCCTCCTGTCTTAGCCTCCTAAGTACTGGGATTACAAGCCTGCACCACCATGTCTGGCTGTGCATTGGCTTTTAAAATGTGAAGTTATATTAATTCCATACATTGCAGTACTAGGTATGAAAGTGGGTAGAATGCAAAAGATGACTCAGCTCTCAAATAATTTGTTTTCTCCATTATTCTTCCTAGAAGAGTTAAAGTTTCATAGAACCTAGTGTCTTTCATAAAGAATTATGTGAATTAAATCATTTCAACAACTATAAAAAGGCCATTTCTCTGAATCTAGTTGAGTAGTGAACAATTCAATTCAACATTTATTAAGCAGTTGCTATATTCAATGAAGTATAAAATCAACTAAGTTTACTTTGACAAGTTTATTTTTACTATATTATAGATCGGCAGGGTAGGAAAACAGAAGCAAATTGAGATAAAGTAAATAATATCTACAACATGGCATACGTTTCCCCTCTTGCATCTGATTGCCATAATTCTGAAGAGCCACTCCACTGAAAGCAACCCATGTGAAATACTATAGGCATGAGCTAGTGACCACTCTGATGCAACAAAGTCTTCTCTGAAGTAGAAAAATATTTTAGGAAAAAGGAAGACATGCCTGTTTATCACTCTCATACCTCAGAGAAGTTTTACCTCTTAGCAACTTTTTGGAACAGATGCTCTGTTTGTCAACTAAGTAAATGACTGCATATTAATAAGAGTCAGAATTCTTGAATCTCCTACTAATAATAGTTCCTACAAACAGCAGTAAATGCTGCTTTGCTAAAATACACCTTAACAGAGAGCCCAAAGCAAACAGCAGAAGTGAATGAAAATAGGGAGAAGAGTTGAAAGGCCTTAGTTCTGAGGTCCTTACCTACTATTAACATGACTGAACACAAAGATCCTCTTTAGTTCTACATATTTAGGCAAGGGTCAAAAATTCAAGTGTTAAGCATCATTTGAATTTAACAAAATGGAACGGTAAGGTAGTGATCTATCTGGACATGCAATGAAATTCAGGACTTTTCTAGTTCTTGAAATCTAAGTATATACACATTTATTTTGATAGAATTTATACTAAAAACAATTATCTAGAATAAGATAACCTGTAATTACCAGAAAAAATATTTCTCATAAAAACCATATTAAATAGCACTATTAAAATTTCTTGATCACAGGATTGTTTGAGTCTAATCAATCACTCTTAAAGAGTAGTTAGTTGGCCCTTAGGCTAATACCATCATATCACCAGGAAACTCACATAAATTATTAGGCTCATCTCAGATCTACTAAATGGCCTATAACTGAGTGTGAGTGCCATAGGATTCTGGTCTAAACAATAGGAAGGAAAGTAAATGAGAGTACTAAGGACACAAAGGGGCATCCTAAACAGATGCAGAAAGAAGTCAGAATGAAGATATGTTGGTTGCTGTGTCTACACCCTCAATAGAAAATTTTAAAAAACATTTTTTTAAATGTTGATCAGATATCTAGGCTAGAATCATCGAAGTCTACATATGGAAAATAATCTTGGCAGGATCACCGGCAAGAAGGAAATTAATCATTAATTAGCCTAGAATTTCCCATCAGCTTCCTTGGGAATGAGAAGCACAGAAACAGACAGGTGCCAGAAAAAGAGGGGTTGCAGTCCCAACTCTACTCAAAGGCCTAAGAAATCACAGATCCTATCATTGAAGCTAAAAAAGCCAGCATCCTGAAGCAACACAGAGCTACTCCCTTAATTCTTCTTTCGACCCTTGAGAGGCCATTGCCACATATCATTTCTAAGACACTCCATACAAATGGTCTAAGAACCACATATCTCATTCACTTGTCATATTCCTTCCACTTCAGCAAGAAAAAGAGAATTAGGAAAGACAAATAAAAACCCCAAGATGGAAGAAGAAGTGCCAGTATCAACCACTATAATGAACAGAGGTGAGGCCATAGGTGCTTCTTCCACATCCTTCCTGCATCCACTCGCCTGAAATCATTCTTCTATTTGTAACATGGGGAAAAGGATATGATCAGTGATTCAGTAATCATATTTCATCTTTAATTACAAGACAGCAATAATAAGAGCAACAACAACCACCACCAGGTATGGCCATGACTTTCATTTACCAAAATGCTGTAGGGTGAGTACTGCTATTCTCCTGTTAATAAGGCTGACACTTTTATCTAAAAGTCACAGGAAGACCAAGATTGAATGCCAAGATCAGTTCACTTAAAATATATATATATATATATATATATATATATAGAGAGAGAGAGAGAGAGAGAGAGATGTAGATATATATACACACATACATAGGCGCGCGTGTGTGTGTGTGTGTGTGTGTGTGTGTGTGTATTTTTTCCCTTTTGTAAAATGTCCAGAATATGAAAATCTGGGGAAAAAATTCCAAAAAAAATTCCATTAAAAACAAAAACCTAGCCTAGGGGTGGCACATGCCTGTAGTCTCAGGACACAGGAGGCTAGAAACAGGAGGAGAGCTGGTTCAAAAATAGCTTCAGCAAGTAGTGAGACTCTCAGCAACACAGCAAGACCCTGTTTCAAAACAAAAAATTAAAAGGGCTAGGGAGTTGTTTGGAGGTAAAATATCCCTGGGTTTAATCCCTAGTACTGCAAACAGTAACAAAAATATTATCTTTGGTGTCACTGGTTATTCAAAAGCTTATCCTCTCTGTCAAAAGCCACACTCAAGAAAAGACCTGGCAAATGCACTGGCAGGAATAACTTTAATTTCCAAATTATTTAGCCAGGCATGGTGGCACAACACATTTGTAATCCCAGTACTTGGGAGGCTGAGACAGGAGGATTCCAGGCTCCAGTCCAGCCTCAGCAACTAAGTAAGGCTCTCAGCAACTCTGTGAAACCCTGTTTCAAAAGAAAAAATAAAATAAGGCAAGACAAGTGTGGTGGCGCACACTTGTAATCCCAGTATTTGGGAGGATGAGACAAGAGGATCCCGGTTAACGGATAGCCTATGCTACTTAGTGAGGCCTTCTGCAACTTATAAGACCTTGTTTCAAAATAAAGAATAAAAAACAGGCCTGGGGGTGTAGCTCAGAGGTAGAATGCCCCTGGATTCCATCTCCAGGACCACACACACACAAAAAAAAATACATAAATACATACATACATACATTCATACACACATACAAGAGGGCTAGGGGGTATAGCTCAGAGGTAGAATGTCCCTGGGTTTCATCCCCAATACCATACATAAACAAACATATAGAATTATTTGGCTTAGAATGAGAAGTACTTGTGAAAAAATGTCATACCAAGGAATTGGTATCAACAGAAATTTAATTGCAAAAATTGTCATCTGTAGAAATGATCAGCTAAAAATATTTCTCTTGGCATTGCCAGTGTTTGAATTAATACTTAAATGAACAATTCTCCAGGGTATATTAGAGCCTAAATACTTAACAGCAGAGAAAGAAAAGTATTTAAAAATCCTGTCATACCCTGCAATACACATTATCAACAAGTTTGAGTCTGGTTATGTATTTGGATCTCTTATATCAGGAAAATCCTTTTAAGCTCATGCCTACAGAAGCAATAGATAAGCTATAAAACTACTATGCTGCTTCGAAAATTATCCAAGTTACTGATGGTTCCAACAGTGCCTGATGTACTTCCTGGACAGATTCACTTAGCAAGGCAATTTGGTTTCTTATTACAAAATAAAGACACAATGTATGATCAAGCTACAAAATTGCATAAATATCTATGAGAACATTTTTTTTTAATTGCGGGTCTGGGAATGGAACCCAGAGGCATTTGACCTCCAAGCTACACCCCTGCCCTATTTTTTATTCTTTATTTTGAAACAGGGTCTCACTAAGTTGCGGAGGGCCTCACTAAGTAGCTGAGGCTGTCCCTATACCATGATCCTCCTGAATGCTGGGATTACAAGTGTGCGCCACCACACCTGGGTATGAGAACATTTTATATTAATGAGTTCCCACAGTGAATTTATCATTTTGTGAGAATATAGTTGTGTCCTTTCTGTCAAAGGAGTAGTTTAAACTGAAACCACCATTTTGTAATCTGATAGTCTTAATAATCCTTTGCAAAATTAGCATCTCTTAAGAGACTGCAGGTAATGATCCCCCTCCCATCTTCCTCTGTAGTTGACTGGGAAGAATGTGAAGCTGTAACTCCCATCAACAGGAGTTCAGCCCAGGAGCATTGCATCAGGGATATAATACATATCTGGTTCTTCCTCAGGTGTGCTCTCCTGCTTACCTGGGAGCACCCTTTTTGCAAAAAAGTAAAATCAGCTTGCCAAGCAATTTTCAACCATATGTCTTAATGCCACGAAAAGTTATGACTAACAATTTCTAACAATCATACTGTGTTGAATATATGAACTCAGAATTAATAAACTGAATTAAATTATTAATCTCTTTCAGATTATAGTCCTCAATTTTCTGATTCTCAAATAGCTACCAACATAGCATAGATGAAGACATTCTATAAAAGCTCTTTGTAAGTCAGGCGTGGTGGCGCACTCTTGTAATCCCAGCATTCAGGAGGCTGAGACCAGAGGACTGCGGTTCAGACAGCCTCAGCTACTTAGTGAGGCCCTCCACAACTTAGTGAGACCCTGTTTAAAATAAAGAATAAAAAAATAGGGCAAGGGGTGTAGCTCAGAGGTCGAATGCCCTCCTGGGTTTCATCCCCAGACTTGTAAAAACAAAGAAACAACAAAAAAAAAAAGCTTTGTGAATGTTATCTAAATTAAATACAGAGGATATATTGATTCAATGATAGGTATTTAAAACTAGCATTTTAATCAATATGGTACAGTAGTTATATCAAATCTCCAGCTTTCAACTTCATGAGAGCTAAGAATGGTGATGCACACATGATCACAGGAGGATCACAGGTTTCAGGACAGCCTCAGCAACTTAGCAAGATCCTGTTTCAAAATAAAGAAAATAAAAAGGGCCAGGGGTGTAGCTTGGAGGTACAATACTCCTGGATTCAATCCCTAGGACCCACAAAAAAGAAAAAGTTTATGAGATAACATAAATTAGAAATGCAAGATGGGCATGGTGGCAAATACTTGTAATCCCAGCGCTTGGGAAGCTGAGACAGGAGGATTACAGAGGTTCAAAGCCAGCCTCAGCTACTTAGTGAGGCTCTCAGCAACTTAGTGAAACCCTGTTTCTAAATAAAATATAAAATAGGTGTGGGAGCATATCCCATAGGTAGAAAAGCCCCTGGGTTCCACCCTCAATACCACCAAAAAAAAAAAAAAAAAAGAAAAAAAGAAAAGAAATGTAACATTATTAAAGTGGCCCTAATTTTCCACATAGACTTAAACCCTTAATCAACCTTACAGCCATATAGATTCTGGTCCCATATCCCACCCCAAACAATATTTATTAGTGGTAAGATCAGCTTTCAGCTGTCATACATAATAGTAACAGCTCCATGATCGAAAGTGGAATATGGAAAGACACTGTGTTCTCGGTTTTATTCTTCTTTTCACAACCTGATCTCACAAGTGGCTAATCTACTGTATTTGTGGCACCTTTTCTCATTTTCCTCAGGACTTGGCTCTGTGAGGCAGTTCTGGCAAATAACAAAATAAAAAGCAGTAGCTACCTCATGGCCCTGTCCTTAATCCTCTTTTCTTATCTGTATTTCTCCCCATGCCCCCCTCCTTATTAAATTAACAATGTCTCCAGAACTGGTGATGTGAGGATGCCCTTAGTATTCCTTACCTGGCAATAAAACATCACTGAGAGGCAATAAATTAGTATCATGCACCTAAAATCATCAAGACAGCAGTCGGTAGCCTATCTTTGACTACTGTCCCTGTTTACAAGCATATTTGCAACAGAGTAAAGAACATTTTAGTTGACCAACTGGGTACTGTATGGTAATCTCTTTTTTTCCATATCAGGGGCATTAGAGTAGTTATTCTAATTCACTAAACTTGGTCAGAAATCTTTGACTAATTTATGGGTGGGATGGTATGCTGACATAAATTTGGAAAAAACAAGTATCAGTTATAATATTAACAACACTGTTGCACCCTTTGAGGTGCCCACATTCTAGTAAGAAAGAGGGGCCTGTGAAAAACCAATAGTGAGCTAGTGTGATGGTGCACACCTGTAATCCCAGTGCTTGGGAGACTAACACAGGTGTCATTCTTCGCTCACCATAGACAAGCACCCAGTAAGGAAACACTGAGTTTCTTCTCAAGAAACTCCATTTCATCTTTGATGAAACTCCAGGTTTCTTCTCAAGAAACCCCCTGCTTCATCTTGGGGGCTCAGAAGAAATCCCCTGTTTCAACATGAAATGTCTTACTTTGCTGGGTATGGTGGCACACACCTGTAATTTCAATACTTGCGAGGCTGAGACAGGAGTATCCCAGGTTCCAAGATGGTCTCAGCAAATAGTGAGACTCTCATCAATCTAGTGAGACCGTTTCAAAATAAAAATAAATTAGGACAGGGGGTGTAGCTTAGAGGTAGAATGTCCCTGGGTTTAATCCCCAATACCACCATCAAAAAAAGTCTTAATTTAATAACTGATAGGCTGACCAAATAAACATGTTATACTTGGGTAGTACTGGAACAAGGACTTAGACCCACTTTGATCTACAAATGTTTTCTGGTAGCTATAGGCAAGATTAAAGACCTGGCATCTCTCCATCTCCCTGTCCCTTTTGCATCAGTCTCCTTGGCCCTGAGTTACCTTAAATTTCAAGAACAAGAGGTTAGATGGATAAACATGTTGTGCTGAGCAGAAGCTACCCTTTCCTAATAGCAACTTTTTTAGGCCCCACCAGACCAATTCTGAGATAAAGATGAACAGGACTACACTTGATCGAGACCAGCTGTTTTGTAGCTATAGCTGTGAAAACCCTCAAGGGATGCAAAATCTCAACTTCTGCCTTCATTCTCTACCTATAAAACCTCAATATAGTCTTCAGCCCCAGGGAAGATAGGGCTAAGGGCCTGGGTCCTCTTGTAATCCTAGTACAGCTTTCCTCATTATCCTTTTTGTTTGGGTTTTAAGAAGTGGCTAGATTTGATTTCTTAGCTTCCTAGAGCCAGACCCAGGTCTCCCTTTTACAGTTATTACTCTCCAAGAAAACTACTACAAACTACAGTTAGTCCCTAATAGATGTCACCATACCATTCAAATATAATATATAAAAGGCCTATTCAAATAGGGACCTGTTTAAAGACCTCCTTCACCAGCGCAAACCCCCCCTTTTTAAAAATTTGTACCCATGTTCTCTATTGAACAGCAACAGCATAGCAGATAATCCACTGGATGGAAGTCATCTAGCCCAAACCTCTTCTCCTTATTAACATGTTTTATCATCCCTACTGTGGATACCCAGGTAATTGATAGTAAGATGAGTGGTTTCTCCAGGCACAGTCACAACTGCATTTTATTTATTTATTCATTTACTTTTATTTATTTTGGTACTAGGTATTGAACTCAGGGACATTCTATCTCTGAACTTCACTTCCAGCCCTATTTTTATATTTTATTTGGAAATAGGGTCTCATAAGTTGCTCAGGCTGCCCTTGAACTTGTGATCTGATAGGGAATGTGCCGGTATTGGAAAATGGCTTTGGAAAATGTACTGGAAAATAGCTTTGGTGCAGTGCAGATTCTCAGGCAGGGAGGGGGAGGCAGCTATTACCCTGCAGAGTTCAGGCTCCAAAAGTGATTGGCAAGAACACAAAAGAGTTGTAGCTGAGGGCCTTCATATTTTAAAGACAAGTTTACATAATACATAATTTCTTTGTGTGTTGCCAGGGGGTCAGGGGATGGAACTTAGGGGCATTCTACCTCCAAGCTATACCCCCTGCATTACTTTGTATTCTTTATTTTGAAACAAGGTCTCACCAAGTTGCAGAGGGCCTCACTAAGTAGCTGAGGCTGAACCAGGATCCTCTAGTCTTAGCCTTCCTAATGCTGGGATTACAAGCATGCGCCACTACACCTGGCCATAATAAATAACTTCTAGCAGATAGGCTAAAACTCCCTAAGGACCAGGAGGAGGTTATCTTTGACTTTATTAAACTACTGGAGACAGGGTGTCTACACCCTGTGGACTATTTTGCTATTGATTAGTTTGTCAAGGTGCCTGTAACTTTTGTCATACATTTTAGTTACTTACATCCTATAATTGCATACAAACTATGCAGAGATGGCATTTTCTCTGATCTTATTTATATGATATCTCAATATTAGGAATACTTACTATGAGAATCAAATGACTCCTACTTTTTGGATTCTTAATGTCAGGAGCAATTGAAAAGACTAAACAGGATATAAAATAGTGAATCCTCAAAATCACATCAAAAGGCTTGCCCTGGAGTAAATAGGCAGATCTACAACTAGTCGGGTCAGGAAGACTATTGGTTAAGCAAAGATGGGAGATAATAATCTTTATAAAAACTCTTCGGTTATTCAAAAACTTCAGTGTCTTACTTTCAAGGCACTAAACTATGTCACTCTCTTTGATGTAGTGCTTTATAATTTCTGTCCCTTCTTTCTACCTTTGTAATCATAAAATTTCTTAAGCTTGCAGAAGAACAGTTCTGGCTATTCTTTTCTAAAAGTAGCTAAGAACAAGAACCTGTGGCTTCATCTCACACAGTTACAGGATCCTCTTGTCTTAACTTCCCAACTACAGGGATTACAGGCTTGCACCACCAAGCCCAGCTCTAACATTCATTTTAAAATGACTCTGCCATCAAGGTATTCAATTTCTTTGCTCTACACCAACACATCAAATGCACTTAGATTTAGGTTAATTTCTATTTTCCAATCTCTAAAGCATTAAGAATCCAAAAAGTAGAAGTCATTCAATTCTCATTGTAAGTACTCCTAATATTAGGATATCAGATAAGATCAGAGAAAATGCCATCTCTACATAGTTTCTATACAATAATAGGTATGTAAGTAACTAAAATGAGTAACAAAAGTTACAGGCACCTTGACAAACTAATAAGTAGCAAAACAATCCACAAGTGTGTGTTTGGCCTTGAACCAGCTATTTAAATTTTTTATATTCACTAGGTAATAAACAAACGGACTATATTCTCTGTCTATTCTATGTATTTTGAGGGAAGAAAAATTAAATGAGTAGAGCTGATCTGTTTACTCTTTAGAGTTGCTTTAGGCTTGAGCACTATGAAAGCTCCTAAAAAAATGTCTTTTAGAAATTTTTTCTACCCTTTCATCCCAGGTTGTGAAATTCAAATCCTTCTGTCAAATCATTTCCAGACATCTGGAAAATTGAATCCATTCCCAGGATAAGAAACCAAAGCAATTAACAATTAAGCCATTATTAGTGAATCCTGAGTTCTCAGTGGATACTTATTTGGCCTTCTAGTTTTAGTGTCACAAAATCAGGCCTAGTATAATAATACAGATATCTGAGAAACTTGTTAACCTTTAGAACCCTAAGCTATAGTTTATTATCTCAGATAAATCTACTACAGAAATCTCATTAGGAATATCTGCATTCCTAAACATATAAAACCTCAACAAAGTAAGGAATATCTCAAAAAACAAGGCAAGTCGTTCTTCAAAATATTTTCTACTAAAAAACAATAGATATGCTGTAATGAAAATTGCTTCTCACACTTAGAATTCAAAGCTTTCAATGATAAAATGTATCTATTCCTCACATAACAGGTATGCACACCCGACATATATATAGGCAAAAAGCAATCATTGCAAATAAAAAGCACATTTGCAAATAAAGCATGTTACAAATAAAATAGCACAAAGTATTATTCTACAGGTATACTATGTTGTTCATCAACTTCTTGGACAATGTGGTTAAAGAAAGAAGACCTCACTCAAGCAAAAATCAAAAGGAGCTGGTAAAGGGCACTGCTCTCAATGGGAAAGATGAAGATCTGTAGAGAAAAAGGTTGATCTGTGTAACATTATAAATGACTCTATTAATGTAAAGACAAACTTGCTTACCA
This sequence comes from Muscardinus avellanarius, assembly GCF_963383645.1. Lineage (NCBI taxonomy): Eukaryota > Metazoa > Chordata > Mammalia > Rodentia > Gliridae > Muscardinus > Muscardinus avellanarius. The sequence continues at coordinate 37,787,406 of NC_137791.1, forward strand.
AATCTAGAAGCTGCTTTCAAAATCTGATTTTAGCTTTCTTTAGGAAGAAAGGTAACACATCACAAGGTGACTCTAGCAGAGGATCCTTATTTAAGGATCCAAATCACACTTGGATAAATTCCTGAGTGCCTGAGATAAGCTAAGGTTAATTCCTATCCTTCACAATTGTCAGAGAGCACAAAAGGGTCCTGGCAGCCTCTGGCAGATACGGCAATTTAAAATGCTAGTACTAGCAGAACATGGTGCAGGTTTGTAATCCCAGTACTTGGGAGGCTGAGACAGGAGGAGCACGGTTCAAAGCCAGCCTCAACTACTTAGTGAGGCCCTGTGCAACTTAGTGAGAGCCTCTTTCAAAATAAAGAATAAAAAAAATAGGGCTGGGAATGTATCTTGGAGGTAGAATGCCCCTGGGGTCCACCCCCAGTGCCACCAAAATAATGGTCATAATAACAACAACAGCTACAAGCTAGTGCTATGGCATACACACCTATTATCCCAGTACTTGAGAGGCTGAAACAGAAGGAGCCCAGGTTCCAGGATAGTCTCAGAAATTTAGTGAGACCCTACTTCAAAATAAAAAATAAACAAAAAATTAAAAATGCAATAAGTAGAATACTGCTAGATTCAATCCCTACCACCAAAATTTGTTTTTTATAAAAGCTAATGTTAGCCGGGCATGGTGGTGCACGCTAGTAATCCCAGCATTCGGGAGGCTGAGACCAAGGATCACAGTTCGCGGACAGCCTCAGCTACTTAATGAGGGCTATGCAACTTAGTGAGACCCTGTTTCAAAATAAAGAATAAAAAATAGGGCAGGGGGTGTAGCTTGGAGGTCAAATGCCCCTGGGTTCCATCCCCAAACCTGCAAAAAAAAAAAAGAAAAGAAAAAAGCTAATGTTGCACAGGACATGCATTTGGCCATTTCTGTTTCCAAATTACATGAAATTCTCAAGTATAACTATAATGGTTGTATTAGAAAGTCTATAGATGCTATATTCCACTGACATTGCAGCATGAGAAAATTCTGTTTGGTGATTATTCTTATCTGATACCTATAGGAGAAAATACGGACTTATTCTTCATCAAAGCACTGATAGACTTGTTTATACATAGTGCCTAGAACTGAAGAATCAAGAAATTGGCAGATTTGTTGTGGATAGCTATTTTCAGAGGTAAGAGTAGAAAGAGTTTCAATAAAGAAAAATTTATAACAAGTCCTAAGCTTCCAGGAAAATGGCATCAAATATTAAGTCAGTCTGAAGTTAGAAAACACACTACAATAGGTAACATGCATGGCTTCTACTAATTTAGGATATCCAATTAAAAACAAAACAAAACACTAGGATGAAGAGTAGAACACTAAGGCTCATCCATCAAAAAATTGAAGTTTGACAGTGAACAGATTTTCTTGAAGTGACATTTTGTCTCTTAAATGAAACTGCACTAGAACATGATTTCTTCAAAAGAGTAACATTTAGCTGGGTGTGGGGGCACACACTAGTAATCCCAGCATTCGGCAGGCTGAGACCAGAGGATGGTGGGCAACAGCCTCAGCTACTTAGGGAGGCCATCTGCAACTTAGTGAAACCCTGTTTCAAAATAAAGAATAAAAAATAGGGCAGGGGGTGTAGGTGAGAGGTCGAATGCCCCTGCGTTCCATCCCCAGACCCGCAAAAATAAAAAATAAATAAATAAATACATAAAATAAAAGAGTTACATTTTCTCACTAATGTAAATTAGTTGAATGCCTACTTTGATGGACATTAAGTACTTTCTAGTGGTTATGACTTCCTAAAGATCCTTTATTCAATCAGTTTATATTGATTTGAGTTTAATAAACATAGAGACTTGTGATTGTGCTATTTGAAAACAGAAAAGACTTTAACTAAAAGCAAAATCATGATACTCAATAAAACTAACCATCTGACTATATTCTCTTCACATACTTTGGTTATTACTTAATCAAAAATCTATGTCCCAATGTACTGACCACCTGATAGAGTGGCCTCTGTATTTAGAAATATTCAAAGCAGGGATGTTTTCGGAGGAAGTACAGCACACACAAATAAATGCAACCACCATAGGCTCTGTTCTTAACTGCTTTTTAGAGTAGCCTTGGTTATGAAAACAATCTTATCTCTTCCAGAAATCACCATTCACCTTTATATTTTAAAAAAATTTACCAAGGTCAGCAAACCTTACTTCTGGTAGTGGGCTGGCTGGTTTGGTTAGGATTCCTCCCACATACACCACATTAGGCAGTGTGGGCCTTGGGAACTCCAGAGCCACATCAGTACACAGCATCCAGAGGCTAGACCCGTGAACCAACTCATACATGGACTTCTCCGGCAGCAGCTTGTACTTCTGCATTATCCTTTCATACTTGGGAAGAACCAGAAAACTGACCCCTAATCTGGAAATGAGGTAAACGCCAGTATTTTTCATCCTCTGCAGCAAGTTCATGCGGTCTGTGAGGAGTGAGTTAAACTCTGGGACATAAGCTAATGGAGCTGGAGCTCCCACTTCAGCAGGATACCAAAGGCCAGTTGAAAATACAGCATACTTAACCCCTAAAAGATGGGCTATTACAAATCCACACATATCATTTGGGTCCACCAGCAGCAGGTCAAAATTTTCTTTCTTCAGACCCTGAATGAGGCCTTGGTTGCCAACCATCATGTCACAGTTCTTAGTATAATGATCCAGTATGTCGAACAGTTCTATTGCTGTCAATCTCCCAGAAAAAATATTCCGCATTTTGGACTGCAGGAAAGCATCCGAGGTGGTACTGTTGAAGATCCCTGGGTAGCGCTGGAGGCTGTAATGATTAGATGGGGCGATGTCTCTACCTTCTGAGAGGAGAAACACTGTATGGTGGCCTCTCTCGTGCAAGGCTGAGGCTAATGTCTTGAAAATGTACATATGGCTTTCAAACATAATTGGCGGCACAATGATGATTTTTGCAGCCCTCGCTATCCCAACAGCACTCCACAGGAGCATGAAATACGGAGTGTAAGACTTCATAGCTGTAATGACAACCAGAAAACAACTTAAAACAGAATCCGAGGCTGACCATTCAAAATACTCACAAAGCTTGTACTTTTCAAAATATGTGAAGTTCTAGTACTTTTAAAAATTATCCTAATACTTGATATAATTAAGCCTTCAGTTTTATAAGATAAATTGTTGGGAGATAAATGGTTGGAAGCAAAGTTGACATACAGAAGCAAACTAGGATCAGTCTGGGAGGGTGCGATTGCATCAATAAACTTGGTTTTAAAATTTTGAAGTAAAACTTCATAAAGGTTGAATGACATGAAATTTCTTCTTTGAATAATACCTATGAAATACTATGAAATGTCTACTTATCTTTAAATTGAACATCAATGTTAATTCCAGGAAGAAAAGCCAAGATTTTATCTCTTAATTAAATCATTTTGTTTCAGCAGTCACATTCCCAAATCTGACAAAAGCGTAACAAAGAAAGAATGGTTTAGAAATCAATTATTTTTAAGTAGTATTACTGTGAAAAAAAAAATTTCCCACAGAAAAATTATCCTTATAGTATATTTTTCCCTTTACTAAATACCTTATGTATCCTGTTCAAAATGCTGGTGCATCTTAGGACATTTTAAGAAACAATCTTTTAATAGAAAAGTTCATGAAGGATTACATTAGAAGAAGAGACTGATGAGTGAATCTATCCCAGACCACACTTCCTGTGTTCTTCCTTTAACTCAGGTGCAATGGCAAGTCAGATGATGGTGGTATTCCTAAAGGCTAACATTTCTCCTCTCTTTCCAGTGCAACAAAGTTATCCTCTATTGTTTTCTAGAAATAATCACACTACATGTGGGGGCTATACAGAGTATAAACATCCCTTGACCTACTCAACACAATTAATACTTATACTCTAAATTAGACCCCCAATAGAAAAAGAGGTCTAAACAACTGCACATGTAAACTGGATTCTTTTACTTCAAGAAATAATTCAGCAGATTTATACATACATCACCAAATCAAAGCCTACTTTTACTCATTATCATATAGTAACCATACTATTTGTACAGAGTCTCAACATCTAAATACAGTTTAAACAACTACACTTTCTCAAAATTCAAATATAGCCAGTGACCTAAAACAAAATCATGATGTCAAGAAAAAAAAAAGAGGTATTCTCCCAATAATCTAGATTGAACTAGGCAGACATGGTGGTGCGTGCTTATAATCCCAGCATTCAGGAGGCTGAGACAGGAGGATCAGGATTCTCGCCCAACCTCAACTACTTAGTGAGGACCTTTGCAACTCAGTGAGACCCTTTTTCAAAACAAAGAATAAAAAATAGGGCTAGGGGTGTAGCTTGGAGGTAGAATGCCTCTGGGTTCCATCTCCAGGAGGTGGAAGACTAAGACAGGAGGATTGCAGGTTTGATGCCAGCCTCAGCAACTCAACGAGGCTTACTCAACTTAGACCCCATTTCAAAATAAAAAATTAATAGGGCTGGGATGGAGTTCAGAGGTAGAATATCCTCAGGTTTAATCACCAGCACCACACACACACACACACACACACACACACACACACGAGAGAGAGAGAGAGAGAGAGAGAGAGAGAGAGAGAGAGAGAGAAAAGGAAAGAAAGAAAAGGAAGGAAGGAAGGAAGGAAGGAAGGAAGGAAGGAAGGAAGGAAGGAAGGAAGGAAGGAAAAAAATAGTAGGAGTAGATTCATGGTTTTGATTGCTTGGATAATAAGTTTACCCTGTTTACCCTGTTTAATTGTGTAAGAAACTAAAGAAATAACATTGCCCCACGTACTGGGATTACAGGCATGTGCCACTGACCTGGCGTTCTATTAGTTTTGAAACCCAGAAGGTTGGTAACAATTTAATAATTTCTTATTATTTCTGCTATTTAATATAATTCAGAATGTTCAAGCATATTATACAAAGTAAATAAGATATAAATATTACAAATCAGGGGACAAAATAAGAGTTACTGAAAGTAGTAAAAATTTTCTTTATGGAAAACTAATGAATCAACTAAACCTAACGCATGCATGCATGCATACACACACACACACACACACACACACACACACACACACCCCAAAAACTTTAACCATCAGCATAATGATTTATTCATATGTTAATTTATTTTTCAAAAAATACAGGGGATTATTCAAAAATACTTTTAAAAACAGATGCCCCTAAAGGTAAAAAATTATTTAAGCCTACTTGAAAATATGAAATTATAAGAAATCACTGAAATGGGAGAATAATAAGCTTCAAATTCAGCTATTATACAGCAGTGTTACTTTAGAATAATGTAACAGTAAAATAATGTAGCAATAATAGAAGAGGAGATTATACCAATGTAAAAAAGAAGGCTCAAAACAAGTATATATGTCTGTATAGTACTTGAATAAACATATATTACATTCAACTCAGACATCTATTTCAAACAAATGGAGAAAGAAAGAATAATTCAAGTAACAGGATTGTTCACTCTTTAAATACTTAGAAAAGAAGTTATAATCTTATTTCAAATTACAAAACAAAACAAATTTCAGCTAAGTTCTAGCTATATGAATACAATACAATAAAATAAAATAAAATAAAATATAAAACAATAGAAAAGGTTGTTTTGCAGCCACCAAACTGCCCTCCAAAGTATCTGTGCCATTTTGCATCCCCATCAGCAATAAATGGTGGTTCCTGTAGGCCCACATCTTCCCAAGCATTTGATGATGTTAGTGCTTGGATTAAAAGTAAAATGTACAGTGTAGAAATAAAAGCTTTATAAAGCAGTCTTAAGCAATCTAAATGTAAAAACTGACAGATTCAAAAAATTAAGAAGATAACTCAGATAAGAAAAAAACAACTTACAAAAGACATTTCTAAAAAAGTAGTGTTGTCTAAAATATACAAAAAAACTCTTACAACAATAAGAAAATAAACAACTAACTTTAAAAATGAGCAAGACCTAAGCAGACATCTCACCAAAGAAAATACAAAGATGGTTAATCAGCAAGTGAAAAGATTTTTGATATTCTATGTCACTAGGGAATTATAAATTCAAATAATGACATAACACTAACCACCAAATATAATGACCAAAATCCAAGCAGTAACATCATCAAATGCTTGGGAAGATGTGGGCCTACAGGAACCACCATTTATTGCTGATGGGAATACAAAATGGCACAGATACTTTGGAGGGCAGTTTGCAGCTGCAAAACAAAATACGCACTTACCATAATTGCAATCAGACAACCCAAAGGAGTTGAAAACAGGTACATATAAAAAAACCTGCACACAGATATTTATAGTAGTTTTATCCACAATTGCCAAAACTTGGAAACAATCAAGCTGTTTTAGAAGAATGAATAAACATATATCCACACATTAGAATATTATTCAGCACTAAAAAAGAAATAAGCTTTCAAGCCATAAAAAAAAAACAAGGCAGTAAATATAAATGCATATTACTAGGTAAAAGAAGCCAATCTGAAAAGGCTACATACTCTGAAAGGCTACATTCCAACTATTATGACATTCTGGAAAAGGTAAAATTAGAGACAGTAAAAAGATCAATGGTTGAGAGCTAGAGGTGAGAGAGGAGATGAACCTGCAAATCAGCAGGTTTTTAGGACAGTGAAGTTGTTTTGTTTGGTACTATAATGGTAGATACATGAATTTACACATTTTAAAAACCCACTGAATATACTAACTAAGAGTGCATCCTGCTGGGCATGGAAGTGAGGCACATACCTATAATTCCAGTACTTGGGAGGCTGTGACAGGAGGATCATAGGTTCAAAACCAACCTCAGCAACCTAGTGAGACCCTGTTTCAAAACAAAAAAATAAAAATATGGCTGGGATATAGCTCAGAGGTTAGAATGCCCCTGGGTTCAATCTCCTGTACCATACAAAAAAAGACTGCACCCTAATGTAAGCTATAGACTTTGGAGTGATAATATTTCATCAGTGCATGTTCTCTGATTATTATAATAAGTGCATCACTGTGGTGCAAATGTCCAGTGCAGGAATATGGAAAGTTTCTCTGCTTTCTGATCAATTTTACTGAATCTAAAAATCTTCTAAGAGACAAGTTTTGTTTAAAAAGCCCAGATTTGCTGGGCATGGTGGCACACGCTTGTAATCCTCGTGCTTGGGAGGCTGAGACAGGAGGATCGCGCAGGTTCGAAGCCAGTCTCACTGGCTTAAGAAACCCTGTTTCCAAATAAAAATATAAAATAGGTGTCTGTGAGTGTAGCCAGGAGGTAAAAGGGTTTCCAGGAACCCCAGTACCACCAAAAATAAAAAAAAATTACAAAGCCCAGATTTGTCTTTAGTTTAATATAATTATCTAATAAAGATAACATAAATCTTATTTATATTATTTATATTAGATAATCATCTTAGTACAATTGCAATATTATAATAGCTCAAAATATTAATATTTAGAGCAACCTGAAAATTTTAGTAAGAAAATAAGCTATGTAAAATAAAAGATATGTGAATTGAGTTATTTAGAAGAACAAAGAGGATTATTCAGTCCAAAACAGATGATGGAGCCTGGCTAGCCAAACATCTGACATTCGCAGTAGTACATTTAAGTCTCTCTGTTCTGCATGGATAACAGTATGATAAGCAAATGAACCAAACATAACTGCCATCAGAGATCAATTGTAGAACCATACAAATAGTACTGGAGAGGCTTCATCTCTTCAAAATACCCTTAATAAAGCTCAATGTGGCGGTGCATGCCTATATCTCAGTACTTGGGAAGCTGAGACAGGAAGATTACAGGTTCAAGGTAAATCTCAGCAACTTTAGTGAGACCTTGTTTCAAATAAAAAAATAAAATAGGACTAGGGGTGTAGCCCAGAGCTAGAATGCCCTGAATTCAATTCCCAGCATCAACAAAACACCCTCTACTTCAACAAGCCTTGGCAAATACCAACCAGCAAAATAATAATAAATAAAATCAATATGGATTGGACATCATTATGAGTTCCTGTGTGTGTGTGTGTGTGTGTGTGTGTGTGAGAGAGAGAGAGAGAGAGAGAGAGAGAGAGAGAGAAGAGAGAGAGAGTATGTATGTGTACACACGCATGTACCCAATACTGAGGGATTGAACCCAAGGCATCCAACCTCCAAGCAACACCCCAGCCCTATTTTATTCTTCATTTTGAAACAAAGTCTCATTAAATTATGGAGGGCCTCACTACCACTGCTGAGGCTGGCCACGAACCTGTGATCCTCCTCTCTTAGCCTCCCAAGGACTGGGATTATAAGTGTACACCATCATATCCAGCTATGAGTTTCTTTATATATACATTTTAATGCTTCCTGCATATAGCAGCACAATTCATATCTGCCAAATTATAAGACCAACCTGTGTCCATCAACAGATGAGTGGATAACTATACAAGTGTGGTATATACACACAATGGAATTTCACTGAGCCATAAAGAATGTCAAGTATGTCATTTGCATGGATGGAAGTAGAAAATATTATGCTAAGTGAGATCATCCAGTCTCAGAAAGTCAAAGGTCATATGTTTTACCTCATATGCCAGAGAGAAAATAGGAAGCAAAAAGACTTCAGAAAAATTAGGAAAGAGACCAGTAGAATAGTGACAGGAGACAGGGGGTGGGGGGCAGCAGTGGGAAGGAAAAAGGAGGACTGAGGAAGGGAACAGTTCAATAAAAGTATCTGTACAAGGTTTCACTACCAATCTCACTAGCATGTACAAGGAGGGGAAAGAGAGGGAAATACACCAAACACTTATATCACTTTGAATCTGACTATGATGTGTAATTACGTTGTACCAATAAAAGTGTTAAAATAAAAATAATAAAATGCATTTTGCTTTAAAATCTACTTTTCTATTTTTTTCACTAGCACAATTTTGGTTAAAAAAAAATTGGTAACAATTCTATTCTCATGGCCTAAGGATGTACTAAGTGCTCAGTAAATAGTAAAAGGCACTGAGAGAACAATTCCAATTGTGACTGCGAAGAAGGATCTACAGAGATCTACAGGACCTCCACCACGAGACGCATGATTATCTTTAATTTCAAAGACCTTCTAACCACAGTGAGTGCCTTACTTGGAACAAAATCCTAAGTCACAAGCTTTTGTCTAAGTCACAGACATTAGTTACACATGTCAACGAGACAGGCGTTTCTGGGGTAAAAAGGTGATGGGGATGGAGGAAGAAAATAAAGTCCAAGTGTAGATCTCATTACCGCCTCTCCTTGTGTCTAAATTCCACATTCACAGCAGTGTCATAAATGATTCAAAGAATCACCATTATATGCAATGACAACAACAGAATCAAAAAGGAAACAAATTTGTTCTACAGAGAGGCACACAAGAAGCCAGCAGTGGCACCTGTTCTCTCTTCCCAGAATGGAATCCCCTACCTACTTTAGCTTGACTTGTAGTCAAAAAGAGGAAAGACAACATTTCTCAGTCTAACAGGTAGTTAGTCATATTACTTCCAGAGCACAAGTGTTGTGAGCAATTTTTAATTTATGCCCTTACAAGTTTCACATTTCACCTTCCTGCCAGCTGGAATGAGAACAAGGTAATGATTAACATCCTGGACCTGGAAGACAGAAGCACAGCCCAGGAAAGATGTAACAACAAAGCACCTGGGCCCTGGCACGACAAATCCAGAAAGTCAGTCCACCTCCAACTAAAGTAACTGACCCTCCTCTTCTAAGCCACTCTCTCTGCTGACAGCACCAGAGTGAGCAACTGTGCTGGTGGACCGGGTGTCCAGGGAGTTCGCAGAGTGTGGAACTTTCAGTGCTGAAGTTGGGAAAGTGACCCTGTTTAAACCTTTCCTGCATTACAGACTTTGAGCTTTGCTTTATAGACAGACCATACATAGGCAAAAATCGTGCCCATCTTAACAGATAAGACTGAGAAGAGCCGGACGTGGTGGCGCACGCTTGTAATCCCTGCGCTTGGTAGGCAGAGAGAGGAGGATCGCACAGGTTCAAAGCCAGCCTCTCTGGCTTAAGAGACCCTGTTTCCAAATAAAAATATAAAACAGGTCTGGGAGTGTAACCCGAAGGTAGAAGGGTTTCCAGGAACCCCAGTACCACCAAAAAAAAAAAAAAAAAAAAAAAAAAAACTGAGAACTTGACAGTTATCTACTAAATTAATCCAGTTTTATCCTATCATGTGAAGAAAGTAAGAAAAAAAAAGAAAATATATACTGTAACTGGAAGAACTGAAAAAAAAACCTCAACTTTATTGCTACATAGTTATCAAACAGCTCAAGATTTAAACATTTATCCTTCATATCTAGGCAATATCTGATTTTTTAAAGCAAATTATGACTGGCTACTGCAAATAAATGGCTAAAAGCAAGGAGCTCCCTAAAATCAGGTTTTATAATGGGAACCTCTTAACTTGGAGTGGGGAGAGAAGAAATAATATAGGAAAGTAACATTACCTGTTATTGGCTAACCACCACCTTCAAACAAAAAAAGTTTGGTCTTGGTAAAAATCTTACACCAAGATAACAAATCATGCTGGCTCTCAGCAGTTAACAGATGAAGATAGATAACTCTAGATTTTCAAAATCTACCAGTCCACTAAGTTAATAGTTTTGGTTCACTGAGAAAATTAAAGAAACTTCTTTGTATGGGCATGCAAATTTTAACTGCAAAAATAAAAACAAATAATGCTAAATCCAAAAAAAGAAGAAATTTGATTCCATTTTCCAGATTTAATAAAATGAATTAATCCAAGGCTGCCTATTATAAGTTTTAGTCAAAATCATTTTTTTTCCCTAAATTGGTGACTCCAAGCTGGGCGTGGTGGCACATGCTTGTAATTCCAGCATTTGGGAAGCTGAGATGGGGTTCTTGGACAGCCTCAGCTACTTGAGGCCCTTTGCAACTCAGTGATACCCTATTTTAAAATGAAGTATAAGAAATAGGGCTGGGAGTGTAGCTTGGAGGTAGAGTGCCTCTGGGTTCCATCCCCAGTACTGCAAGAAATAAATAAATGAATAAATAATAAATTGGTGACTCCTTTATACAGAATGGTGGGATTCACTGTGACATAGTAGTACATATGTAAAAATACAATTTGACCAATTTCACTCCCTAATACCCCATATATCCTTCTCTCTTCCCTCCATCAGCCCCTCTCTTTATTCTAAGGTCTCTCCTTCTACTTTTATGGGGCCCCTTTTTTTCCCCTCTAGCATAAGATAAGATACTTTGCTCAAACTTATGGTTTCCAGTTTCATCCATTTTCATGCATGACATAGTTTTGTTCTTCTTTATGGCTGAACAAAACTCCATGTGACTTAATCACTTTTGCTTTTTTAAAATATTGTTTTTTCTAATAAACAAAACCTTTTGAAAGGGCATGATGCAACATACTGTATTCATATACTTATACTCCTAATACTAACATGTCTTATAGAAAATTAGATTAATAGGAATCCTTAGAAACACTACACAGGCATACCTTTTTTTATATACATGAAATATTGGAAGGAATAGACCATTAGCAATTTAAAAAAACTCAGTTCTGAACCTGGGACTCTGACAATGCTAAGGGTCTCCAAGCCCTATTCTTAAAGGAGAGGTTATAAAGAATGTTGTATAGCTTTCATAGCATCCCAAGCTAGCTGCCTGCACTTCTCACTGCAATTGTCTAGTTATCTCCTTTCAGACATCTACAGTACAGGTGGTGAAGCTGTAATGAGAAACTCAACCCCGTTTCCTTATCAGTGATAGCTGGCTCCTGCCCACCTGGAGAGTTTCTCCATAAACATCAGGGGGGAAAGTTAGATAAAAACAAAAGTATGGAGAGGAAAAGAAAATAGGATTGTACACAGATATCAACAATCATTGCATTCAGCACCTTATAACCAATTAATACTTGAAGACAGTAATTAAATTTAACTACAACACATAAGTTACTTAATGAAATGAACCTTGATTTTTAGAGTCCAGAAAATTCAACTCAAGACACCACAAATGCAGATTCCAGGGTCTCTTCTTAGATTTGGGGAGAAATCTAAGAATCTGAATTTTAAGAAGCAGTTGGAGATTTTCATGTAATTTTGTACCAGATTTCTAATACTTAAAATTATGAAAATATCATCTGAAATGGAAAATACAATGTTTCAATGTATCCCCAAATCAGTAGCCTTTGTAATTTAGACAAAGTTTATTTTTTTGTTTTGTTTTTATTGTCCTCTTCCTCCCTCCCCCTCCCCCCCCTCTCTTTTGTACTGGGAATTGTACCCAGGGGCACTCTACCTCTGATCTATACCCCCAGCCTGATTTTATTTTTTATTTTTAAACAGGGTCTCATTAAATTGCTGAGGCTGGTCTCCAACCTGCAATCTTCCTGTCTCACCCTCCTCAAGTGCTGAGATTACAAATATGTACCACCACACACAGTTTAGAGCAAGTATTTTATTTGTGAGTCTAATTTTCTTCACCTGCAAAGAGAACAGAACAAATTAAATGGTCTTGAAAATCTCTTACTGTTCTAAAACTTACTGAAAACTGGGTTTTAGAATGGGTTTTAGCTAGGCGTGGTGGCACACCCTTGTAATCCCAGCATTTGGGAGGCTGAGACAGAAGGATTGTGCAGGTTCAAAGCCAGCCTCAGCTACTTATTGAGGCCCTTTGCAACTCAGTGAGACCCTGTTTCAAAATAAAGAATAAAAATAGGGCTGGAGGTGTCGCTCAGAGGTAGAATGCTCCTGAGTTCCCCAGTACGGCACAAAAAAAAAAAAAAAAGAAAGAAAGATGGGTTTAATGGAGCTGGGAATGGTGGCAGAGGCCTGTAATCCTAGTACTTGGGAGTCTGAGACAGGAGGATAGCAGATTCAAGGACAGCCTCAGTAACGTAGTGAGGTCTCTCAACATATCACCAGCACGGAAAATAAATAAATAAATAGATTTAGTGAGACTGATAAGATTTAGTTTATAAAAGTAATTAATATCAGATCAATGGGGTACTAGGGAGAGAAAAGAAAAATAAAAATTCCTTTTGATTTCTAAATTTAGGTTTTAGAACATTTTTAATGGGAAGACAAATTTCATAGTTGATACTTTTGAAATAAAAATTGATCCTCAAACTGTGCATGGTAGCACATGCTTGTAATCCCAGTATTTGAGAAGCTGAGACAAGACGATCACAAGTTTAAGGCCAGTCTCAGCAATTTGGTGAACCTTCAGCAACTTACTGAGATCCTGCTTTAAAAAAAATTAATAAAAAGGGCTGAAGGTATATATAAACCAGAGGTAGAATGTCCCTGGGCTCAATCCCTGGTAAAAAAAAAAAAAAAGAAAAAGAAAAAGAAAAAAAAAACAGAAAAAGAAAATTAAAAAAAGAAAAAGAAAAAAATTTGAAGCTTAAGAGGTCTTTTAAAAGCTAGAGCTGAGCCAGGTGTGATGGTACAGAATTGTATGAAACAAGAGGATCGCAGTTTTGTGGCCAGCTTCAGCAACTTAGTAAGATCCTCCACAACTTAGTGAGACCCTGTTTCAAATTAAGAGAAAAAAAAGAAAAATAAGGCTGGTAATATAGCCCAAGAAAATGCCTCTTGGTTCAATCCACAGTAACCCCCACTACACACACACACACACACACACACACACACACACACACACACACATATAAAAACTAGAGATGCCTGAAAACCTGCAACCTCAACCTGGTCAACTTAATAAAAATTTCTGGAGACAAAGTTCAGGTCTTAGATTTTTTTTTTTTTAATGTTCTCCAGATGATTTTTAATTGTGAACAACTAGGCTTGGACACTGTCATAGAAAAATGAACAAAAATAACAAGTTCAACTTTTTTTTTTTTTTTTTTTTTGGTGGTACTGGAGATGAAACCCTCCTTCTACCTCCAAGCTACACTCCCAAACCTATTTTATATTTTATTTGGAAACAGGGTCTCTTAAGCCAGCTGAGGATGGCTTCAAACCTGAGCGATCCTCCTGTCTCACCCTCCCAAATGCTGGGATTACAGGTGTCTGCCACCACATCTGGCCAAGAACTTGCATTTCTAACAAGCTGTGTTGGGTGATGCTAATACTCCTAGCCCAGGAATCACTGCTAAGGAAAAAAGTTTTCAATTTAAAGAAATACAACTTTCCTTTTTAATAGAACACACTGTCATAAAACTCTTTAAGTCTTTATCACAGTCAGTAGTTTTAAAGTATGTGCATGTGTGTTTGTCCTATATAATGAAGTGTGGGTTTCTTTTTCTGCAATTCCCCTAATCCAGCTTGGTACGGTTATCTCCATGCAACTGTATCATGTGATCAACATTCAGCATATAATATGGAAGGTTATTTGTTCTGAATAGGATCTTATCCTTAAATGAGAAAAACCTCAATTGTCTGAAATTCTAACAAATATATACTTCTTAAAAATAAAACAATGACGCTGCATGTTTTAAAATGCTACATTATGACTTTTTATAACCTTTTTTGGGGGAGGGGTCTGTGGGTTGAACCCAGGGGTACTCAACCACTGAGCTATAGTTCCAGCCCTTTTTATTTTATTTTATTTTTAAAAATGATTTCACAAAGTTACCAGATGCTGACCTCAAAGTTTTGATCCTACTGTTTCACCTCCTAAGTACTAGGATTATAGGCAAGTGCCACCATGTTCAACTTTCATGAACTTTTAATTAGAATTTTAATCAAATTTTAAATGACATACAACAAGTATATCTGGAGGAAAATCAGTTGAAATTTTCACCTCCCACTATGTAATCCCTTTACAAGTGGGGGAAACTGCTTTTCAATATACCACTACTTAAGAGATTTTAAGGCTAGAAAAATTTATTAGGATCATAAAAGATTATGAAATTGTTTCCTCTACTTATTAAGAATATACTTTTTTCAATATCACTAAATGAATGTTTAATATAATCTACATTAGTAAAGGGTCACAAAATAAATTTTCATGTAATAATGTCTCAAACATGTTTTGGGGCCAAAATTTCTAGACAAATATTAATATGTACATAAACATGCGTGCATGCACGCGCGCGCGCGCGCGCGCACACACACACACACACACACACACACACACAAATTAGATATTTTACTGTTCAATTCCTTGGAACTGGAAGTCCTCACAAGTGAACAAATAACAAACTTCCCCACTGTTGCTCTTGAAATTTCGGTGCCATCACAATGAGAACCTTGTTTCAGACTATTAGATTAACAAATGGCAGTGATATTAGTCTTCAGAAGACAAAGACACATTTCTTTGATGTTCTCTCTTACAAGTAAAGTGTAATTTTGTGTCTTCTAGACATTTAGGATGATACCAGATATTCACCACAATAAAACAAGTGTAGAAGTCTTTTGTATATCATTGCCATTGTTTTGCAAAAATAATATATCTAAACGATGGCCCTTAATATGTTACAAATGATACCAAAAATTTTTTAAAAATACATTTTCATTTAAAAAGTAAATCAGAGACACAATTCAAAAAATAAATAGGTGAGTTCAAACCCTCACTTTTGTAGAGAAAGGAACAAAGTATCCAGGAAGTGGTTGCCTAGCATCACACAGCTAGTTCATAGTTACTTATTAAAACTGGCACTCAGGTTTCCTGGGTCCTCACCCAGTATCTCTCACCTATACCATATAAAGAGTCTCTAAGGTTGTCACTGCCAATATCAACATTTTCTTGAATTCTGGGACACAGAAATCAAAACAAGTTTTGGAAAGGTCTTAGTATTGGCCTTGTTAAACTTCTCTATTACAAAACTCTTAAATATGTATATTATAAAAAAAAATTACGAAGCCAATTGTGGTGACGCACACTTGTAATCCCAGTTCGTAGGAGGCTGAGCAGGAGGATCACAGGTTCATGACCAGCCATCAGCTACTTAGTGATGCCTTGCAGCTTAGTGAAACCCTGCTTCAAAATAAAGAATAAAAAATAGGGCTAGGGGTATAGTTCTGAGGTAGAATGTTCCTGGGTTCAATCACCAGTACCACACACACACACACAAAAAAAAAAAAAAAAAAAAAAAAAAAAATCACAAAGAACGTTGGCTGTAAGGCAGAAGAGTTCAACCATATTACAGGCTGCTTGTTGAATGAATTGCTGCTCAATTAGTTCTTAAATTGCAAGTTATTTTTATTTATTTAGTTAGTTAGTTAATTAGTGGTATTGGGGTTCCTGGAAGCCCTTCTACCTCCGGGCTACACTCCCTGACCTATTTTATATTTTTATTTGGATACAAGGTCTCTTAAGCCAGCACAGCTGACTTCGAACCTGCAAGATCCTCCTGTCTCCGCCTTCCAAGCACGGGGATTACAAGCATGCACCACCACACCCAGCAAATTGCAAGTTATTTTACAGAGCGCCAGGAAAACCGACATAACTGATTCAAAATGTCTCCCCTTCCATTCCCTTCTGGGCAAGGCTGCAGACAAAGGAATTGGATCACACTGAAATAGTATTAAAATAAGTTAATTTTCATTGACAAAAATTTTTTTTGTTCAGAAAGCATAAAGCATTTAGGGTCCATACTGAGGCTGAATCTCTCTATGTAGGATGATCTGAAACAAGCATTCTAATTGATGGACTGACCCCATCCTCTCCAAACCTACATCCACACCCCTGCCCTCATCCCCAATCTATAGAGTATTTGAGGTTAGAGGTTCTGGACTTAGTCCCTGAATTCCTAAAAAAAAAAAACTGGAATATTGTCAGCAGAAGAGTAGACATCTCTAAGGAGAGAGAAAGAAAGCAACAGAGAGCAGACAGGTTATGGCAGCATATACCTGTGTATTATGGACAGTTTAGAAATCTCAAGAAACAGTATATTCCAAAGTATAAGCTCAGATAACAAGCTAACTGAGCAAAGAAATTCAATTACCTCTCAACATCTTCAAGAGTGATCTAAAACTGGTAAATATCACATAAGCATTACCTCTTATTAATACTTTGTTTCTTTCCTGACTTTTCTTGTTTTGTTTTGTTTGTTTTTATGCTGAGAAAATTTTTTTCTTTCTTTCTTTTTTTTTCAGTACTGGGGATTGAACCCAGGGGCATTCCATCTCTGAACTACACCACTTGCCCTATTTTATTCTTTATTTTGAAACAGGGTCTCACTAAGTTGCAGAGGGCCTAAGTAGCTGAGGATGGCCACTGGCCATGAACCTGCAATCCTGTCTCAACCTCCCAAGTACTGGTTTTGCAAGTGTTTGCTACCACATCAGGCTTTGCTGAGGGAATTTCTTAAAATGTGTTGTTTCTATTGGTACTCCCACTGCCCTGCCCAGGAAGTGATGGAAAGGGTATGAACCAAAAGAATTCTGTCAATTATCAAAGAACTAGAAGGCTAAAACAAGAGGATCACAAGTTTCAGGCCGGCCTCAGCAACTTAATTAGTGTTTCAAAATAAAAAAATAAAAAGGGCTGGGTGTGTAGAATGCCTATGGGTTCAATCTCTAGAATCAATTTAAAAAAAAAAAAAAGAAAAGGAAGAACTGAGCACAAGTGAAGAAAAAAACATTGCTCTGCCTGGGCAAGTATTTTGAATCTACCTAGTACACAAAATATAGAAGACACTTGGCTAGAATGCTTCCTAAATCCTCTTCCTTGTATGTAAAAGCTCATTTCTCCAACTATATTTTATAGCTCAGGCATTCTTATATTCAACTGTAAATACAAAGTAAAAAATAAATACATTTTATCAATGTCATTACTTCTTCTTATTAGCCTTACCTGAAACTAGCTGTGAATGTGCACAGCAGAAGCCACAATATAAAAGAAAATCCTACTAAAACATTAAAAAATTTTAATAAAGAGTTCTATGTAATTATAACATGACCCTTCTACAGATCAGACTTTTCCATTGTGACTA
The DNA here is from genome assembly GCF_963383645.1 of Muscardinus avellanarius. Lineage (NCBI taxonomy): Eukaryota > Metazoa > Chordata > Mammalia > Rodentia > Gliridae > Muscardinus > Muscardinus avellanarius. Next base: position 37,805,314 of record NC_137791.1, read on the forward strand.
CTTGATGCTGCAGTTTGTGTAATCTGTATTGCTACTATACAGAACATTTCACATAAAAAGAAAATAGGGGAATATTTCAAGTTTAAATGGTGCAATGGTGGAGAAGGGGAGAAAAAGCATACATGTAGAAAATTGGAGATTTTCCCAACCTTCACTGCCTTGTGAGAAACTAAAGACTTCATTCAAGATGTTTGAACAGCTTATCTATGATAAGTACTGTTTGTCCAAGGCAGTATTGAGGGAAACAAAAAGCAATAGACTCTACCATCTAAGGGCTCATGCTATCCTTATAGTATGTGAACAAAACTACCATGCTTGGTGGTGCACCCCTATATTCATATTCGGAAGGCCAAAGCAGGATAACTAGAGGTTCGAGTCCAGCCTCAGCAACTTAGCAATACCCTGTTCAGAAATAAAAAAGTAAAAAGGGCTGGCAGTGTAGCTCAGAGGTAGAACAGCCCTGGGTTTAATCCTCAAGAAAAAAAGTGTTAAACTATTATTAGTGGGCAGTAAGTCTTCATCAGTCTTGATCCCCATAAAAATGGTTTTGGGGAAAATTTAGGAGTCGGGAAACCGATATACTTAGGGAAGTGGGAATACAGCTTAAGAGGTCATATAAAAGGAGTCACCCTCCAGTAAAAGGGTGTGGAGCTGTCCATTTTCTGGGAGTGAAAAACAGCATAGTCATCCAACTGGGACATCTTTTATCCCATGTGGACACCACCTTCCTTACATATATGCATTTGCAGTAGTCGCTAGTCCTTTCACTAGCCACAGCTTTGTTGGGCCTGTACCAAACTCATCATGTTGGGAACTTCCCTACAGGTGGTTCAGTAAAACCCAGGTGTATGTAGAAAGAGACAATAGAAAAACTATTACAGCCAGAGGCTATTTGGGGGCTTGCTAGAAGGTTGGTGTGCATGCAGTAAATTCAGCCTCCAGGTATCCCAACTGAAGCTGGGTGGGGAATTCCTATTTATTACTTCATGAGGACTTAAGATCCTCTTAGACCCACCCCTTTCTTGCTCTGACCTTCTCTTTCCATCTGCCTGCCTAACCCTCTCATGTAAAAGGGAAAGTCAAAGAAAAGTGGAAAAAAATCTGAGAAGCAATAATTTGAGGTAGAACTTGAGTGTCAGAAAGGGAAAAAAGGAACGGAGTATGGTGGCACACCCTTGTAATCCCAGTACTTGGGAGGCTGAGACAGGAGGAAGGCAGTTTCTCCAAGGAGGGGGAATATTTCAGTTGGGAGCAGGGAGATAAGAGTGCTCATGACCAGCTAGAAAACAGTCCAGAGGGCCAGGCCACATGAGAATGAAGGGCATGGTCAAAGACACTAGCATAACTGAATGACATGACACTAAAGGATCCAAGGCCAAGGGAATAGAGAGAGAGAGGCAAGAATGCAGTCAAGGTCAAGCCAGCAGAAGGTGAAACAGAGCTTCAAGCCAGGGCTCCTTGAAGTGGGAGTCAGGGTGAAAGTAATTCTTCTTATAGAGCCTCCCTGCTGTCAGGGGGTATAGTAGTCTCCTACTCCACTGTCTGGGTCTCCCATTCCACTGTTGGTAATATTGGAAGGCCCTTATGTATAAGCAGTGTTAATCTCGTAACATCTATTTATAAATTAAAATTCCAGTCCAGAAGCATGAAAACAAGGAACAAGTAGAGAGAAAAGTAGAAGTTTGGGGACAAAAAAAAAAGTTCTTAAAAACGCTCAGAAAAAGCAGGGCATGGTAGTGCATACTTGTAATCCCAGAATTTGGGAGGCTGATGTGGACAGCCTCAGCTACTTAGTGACACCTTCTGCAACTTAGTGAGACCTTGTTTCAAAATAAAGAATTAAAAACAAATGCCCAGAAAGAATTTAGGAGGGGGGAGTGGGAATTAAATTGAAGGCAGAGGTGTTATACCACAGAGCTACACCTCTGACACTGAATCTGTGACCCTGCTATCTCAGTTTACCAAATTCAGGGATTACAGGTTGAGCTCCTGAGCCTGACTCAGGGAGGTATTTAACAAAAGTATTTCCTGGAAAATGTTTTTTTTTTTTTTTCCTAAAGAGCTACTTCCTCATCCCTTCTCAAGCATACCTTTGTTTCTCCTTTAATTTACTTTATTTCAAAAAGTAACAGGCTTATCTTAAAAAAAAGATGCAAAATGCCCCAGTTGGGAAAGTCTCCCTTTGTTAGGAAAAGGATAAGACAGGCAGAGTTGAGATATCTAGAGGACAAATCTGTGAAAGTCCTGCCTTTCATCCCGCACCCCCCCTTCTCCCTCTCATAAAGCTTTTCAACACTCTTGACCTCTCCCCATATAGATGATGTTTTAAGACAAAACAGTCTGTCTCCCTCAAACTGCCTCCTGAGTTTTATTACAGGGTGAGTATAGCCTTCCTTCTCAATGGGGTCTCAGTCTCAGTGTTCCAGAAAATGAGGCAAGTGGTAAGATGTAGCTCAAACACAGTGCTATAAGCAAAAAGCCCTGGTTCTAACCCTAAATTCCCCACGGTATCCCCAGAAATGGCTTGACTCAGCTCCATACATCCCATCCTCACCCCATGGGTCTAATAATGCTAATACTTAGAAGAGAATCACAATTCTAGGCTAGCCTCAAAGACACCCTGTTTCAAAATAATAATGAAAAAAAGTTTTTAAATGGCTGGAGAGTTGTAGCTTGGCAGTAGAATACCCTGGGTTCAATCCCTCGCACCAAAAACAAATAACAACAACAACAACTGTACCAATGTTGGGAATGGCCTAGGAAGATTTGAGAAAGTTATGATTATTAATATATTCCAAAAATTGGGTGAGGGGCAAATCTGTGAAAGAACTTGGTTTCTGCCTAAAAGCAGGCAACTATTCCAATGTAAATTAACCTAGCTAAAGGTAATTAGCAAGTCTATAGGAGAGGGGAACTAGGACTTCCTTATCCTCATTCTAAAGACAGGTTTACATAATAATTGGATAATCTAGCTAGGATGGGAGGAGGGGTCAACCTTGTGAAAGGAGACACCTTCCCACACCTTGCTGGGGGAGGAAACTTACAGGGACGTTTACTACTTGAGGTTACGGGTATAAAAAGTCCGGTCCACATGTTGTATCTTTAGTGGGGCATTCATTTGAACCACCTACCCCATGCCAGAATGGCTGTAACTATCTTCTGTATTTCTATCTTTTTAATAAACTTCTTTAAATCTTTAGCAAGAGTCCATGCTAATGTATATTTATACTTAGCTCAGGACAAGAATCTGCGCTTTTTTTTCTCTTTTTCTGTTTTTTTTCTGTGTTTTGGTTTTTTGTGTGTGTTTTGAGGGAAATTGTGTCCAGAACCCTAACAGGGGTCCTCAGGGACAGTTTCCCCAAAACCATAACATTCCAAAACTGTAATAATAATAATAATAACAACAACAACAACAGCAAATAACAATAATAATAATAACTAACACCTTCTGGATAGTGCTCAGGAAAGAAGAGGATAAAATATAGGACGAACATATAAGAGATTGGCAAACCACAATAAAAGCTGTATAAATATTATATTACTGTTTAAGAGGAAATGAGCATTTCAAAGATAATAGTGTCAGAGAAGGTGACTAGGACATTTTCCCACCACTATTCCTGATGTACCTTCAACCCAATCTAAGATGGTGTGTCCTGCTTTGGATGCTCCAGAACACTAGCACATCCATGTTTTAGTTACAGTCAGCCTCAGAATATTATGGTTTCCTGCCATATGCATCCAGATAAAGCAAAGGCCAGACATGACAGGGAACAGTGGACTTTTCCTCTGAAATATCCTGACCCCCCCACTATTGTTTTCCCCTTCTTTTTATTATTCCCTTTCTTACTTCCCATATCAGGCTCCCTTACTTTCACTTTATCTCTGCTAAGACTTATTTAGAAATACATACAAAATATTTTCAAAGCCAGGAGAAAACAGAATGGGTTAAACATTAGTATTCTTTAAAATAGTTTCACCCTTGACCTTATCCATAACCTTCACTGTTTTTCCCTGTCAAATAGTAGCAAACCAGTTTAACCAGTTTCTTCCAAACCTGGCATTCCTGATTGGCTTGGTGAGAGCAACTAGACAACTTGTGTAGTATACAAATGCAAAATCTATGCAAAGTACAGGGCTTTCTCTCTCTATGCTATTAAGACAATCACTCAAGCCACTGCTAGTAGAAAAAGAAAAAATGTTTACATCTTCTTATTGAGGCTCTTTCTAAATTATAACTATTATAATGAGAGTAAAGTAAAATCAGGCTATGTTTAAATAGTTTTTAAAAATCTGATAAATGAAACTATATATAGACAGGCATGCTGTAATCCCAGTACTTAGGAGGCTGAGATAAGAGGATCTTAGAAATGTATGGAGATTATCAGTAACTTTGTAAGAGCCTGTTTAAAAAAAAAAAAAAAAAAAAAAGCCAGGGGTCCGGGTGTGGTAGCACAAGCTTATAATACCAGCATTTGTGAGGCTTAGACCAGAGTATTGTGGTTCCCACACAGCCTTAGCTACTTAGCAAGGCACTTCCAAACTCAGTGAGACTCTGTTTTAAAAAATAAAAAGACTAAAAAATAGGGCTGAGGGTGCAGCTCAGAGGTAGAATATTCCTGGGTTCCATAAAAAAAAAAAAAAAAAAAAAAAGGCTAGGGGTTCACCTTGGAGTTAGAATGCCCCTGAGTTCAATCCCCAATCCCCAATCCCCAAGAAGTAAATATAAAGGTATGCCCAAGTTTTCTTGTTGTTGCTGCTGTTGTGTGTTTGCTTAAACAGAGTAGAAAATTTTGCTTTTTTATTTTTATTTTTTTGCCAGTCTGGAAATGGAACCCAGGGACATTTGACCTCCAAGCTACACCTCCTGTCTACACACACACACACACACACACACACACACACACACACACAATTTTTTATTTATTTTTATTTTTTTTTTTTTTTGTGGGTCTGGGGATAGAACCCAGAGGCATTTGACCTCTGAGCTACATCCCCTACCCTATTCTTTATTCTGAAACAGAGTCTCACTAAGTTTCAGAGGACCTCACTGAGTAGCTGAGGCCTCCCGAATGCTGGGATTACAAATTTGTGCCACCACACCCGGCTTCCCTGTCCTATATTTTATTCTTTATTCTGAAACAGGGTCTAAGTTGCAGAGGACCTCACTGAGTAGCTGAGGCTGTCCGCGAACCACAATCTTCCTGTCTCAGCCTCCCTAATGATGCCCAGCTAAAATTTGAATATTCAAAACAGATTAATCAAAATAAAACATTATGTATGGAAAAATGTACGTGTGTGTGCGTGCGTGTGTGTGTGCGTGTGTGTGTGTGTGTGTGTGTGTGTGTGTGTGTGTGTGTTTGTGAAACCAATGAGATTCTACCTCTGTGCTACACCCCTAGGTTTATTTATTTTGAAACTGGCTACCATTGTGAAGGGCCTCACTAAATTGCATAGGCTGTCTTTAAACCTGTGATCCCCCTGTCTCAGCCTCCCAAGTACTGAGGTCACCACACCCAACTGAAAGATGTATTTTGATACTACTCTAAATAGGAAAGTAAATTTAACATATACTTTTAAATAATTACCTACTTTTATTTTATTTATTTATTTATTTTATTTTTATTTTATTTTTTTTGCTAAACTGGGGATTAAACCCAGGGGCATTCTATCTCAGAGCTATATCCCCAACACTATTCTTTATTCTTTAAAACCAGGTCTCACTAAGTTGCAGAGGGCCTCACTAAGTAGCTGAGGCTAGCCCTGAACCTGTGAGCCTCTCAAGTACCGGGATTACAAGCATACACCAACACAAAGAAAAATTTAACAATTAATGTAACAAATAGTTGTATAATCATCAGCTGTATTTTTAAAGTGTGTTTGTCTTATTCAAGTGTCTTGAAATTTTTAAATCACTTAAGTGTGATTCAACCTATAAACAGTAATTTTTTTTGGAGGGTAGTACTGGAGATTAAACTCAGACGCATTCTACCTATAAGCTACACCCCCTATTTTAATTTTGAAAAAGGGTCTTGCTGGATTAATAAGAGTTACACTATTTGCTGAGGCTCTTCTCAAACCTGCAATCCTCCTATCTCAGCCTCCCAAGTACTGGGATTGCAAGCCTATAATTACAATCCCAGTACCTGGGAAACTGGGATTACTGGGATAGCCACCACTCCTGACTAAAAGTGAACTTTTATAAACTCGTTTATAAACATCTTATCACAAGTATATTTGTACTCACAATCCTGTTTTCTAAATATGCAGGCACATATTATTTAAACTTAATACCTCACATGAGGAAAATCAGCCATTTAGTTACTGCTTACTAAAACAAGTTATAGCTCATGTACTAACTAAAAAATTATGACATGGTGTCTTAAAAATATTTCAAGCATTAAATTTCTTCAAAGCAAAATTGAAAGGAGCAGGATGATTTCACACATTTTATTATAGAATTATTCCTAAATCAAGCAAAATTTAACAACTGGGTTATAAACATAAATTGTTTAGTGAACTGAAATACTTGCAGAGGCACTTCTGTTATCTATATCAAGTCAATGGAAACTGTACCTTTAAAATAAAACCAATATGTTCATTATTATGAATTAAAATTCAAATAAATAGCACAAGGCTATAAGCAAAACACAGTCTCTCTGAATTGTTCCTACTACACATTTTTCCATCTAATCCAAATGTTGTAAATCTTTCACAAACCTCCAGACCAAAAATAAGAACTAACCTAGGCTGTCCTTGTGCCCTGCAATTCATAAATCCCAAAGTATAATTTTCTTTTTCTGGCTATGAATTCCCTGTGCCTACTAAGTGCAATGCTAGTGTCTGAATGTATCTCAACTTGGTACTTGTTATTTCTGTAAGGGAGTGCTGAGCATGACAAGATAGTCAATAACTGAGTTGGCACATACACAACATGGAACTGGAAGAAATCCTAAATGGAAAATCACCTGTGCAGATCACTGTGCTTTACAAATTCAAGGGCCATACACTGTGAAATACTAAGTCTACCAAAAGCAACAAACTCCACTCCAGCACAGAGAACTGCTGATGACAAAGTGTGGCTGGAGAATTTTAGGTAAAGAACATGACCCAATATCAAAAAGAGCTATATAAAGACTGCATTTCACCTTAAAATTACAGAACATTGAATGTCATCTACTCAACAAATATTTACTGGGTGTCCTAAAAACCATGTACTACTCTAAGTGCTATATAAACAAATGATAAGCAGTGAATAACAATAGAATGCACTGAAATAGACATATTAACTTAAACAAAAAATAATTATATTTGTAACCAATTAACCATCTTAAAAACAATTAGTAAATAATACGCACTATATCCAACTGCTGACTGATTGCCAAACCAGTTCCTGTATGTAAACATTTTCTCAAAATACCCACTAACTATAGGGCAAAATATTCATGTACATATTTTAAAATAGAAATTTAATTTTAAATGTGTATCATATACATAGAGCATTACTTCATCAAAATAAAGAAAAATCCTAAAAGTTGGTATATTGACATATTACCATAATTGTCTCAATTTTTTTAAGATGCAAACAAAGGTCCTGTGTGGTGGTGCACACTTGTAATTCTAATACTTGAGAGACTGAGACAGAAGAATCACAGAGTCCGGGACAGCCTCAGCAAGTAGTAAGACTCTCATCAACCTAATGAGATGCTGTTTCAAAATAAAAATAAAAAATAGGGCTGGGGTGTAGCTCAGAAGTAGAACGCCTCTGAGTTCATACCCAGAACAAACAAACAAACAAAAAAGCAAGCAAAGCTCTATGAATCAGCCCTTTTAATATTACACACAAAAGCCAGGCATGGTAGAACATGCTTGTAATCCCATTTGGGAGGTTGAGAACAGAGGATCAAGGATGGGGGTGGGGGGGAGCCTCAGCTACTTAGTGAGGCCCTCTGCAACTTAGTAAAACCCTGTTTCAAAATAAAGAATAAAAAATAGGGCAGAGGGTGTAGCACTGAAGTCGAATGCCCCAGATACACACGCACGCACACACACACACACACACACACACACACACACTACACACATTAGCCATTAGTTTTCACAATGTTGATTTTTAAGACCCTACATCATATGGTAGTGTCTTTTGAAATATTAAATTGTAGTCTGATACTGTCTTGTTTCTTGTTTTGTTTTCAGATCCTCCTAAAACAAATAATCAATGTCTTCATTAGATTATCTAAGGATCTAGAACATTTAGAATATCAAAATGCTTTAAGCAAGAATTTTCAAGTGTCTATTATTTGATTACCATTTGAAAAACTCCAGACTGATAGAGGTTTCTTCTAGAAGCCTACCATCTCCCCAGAGCTCTGGAAGCAACCTCTCTCCAAGGACCTTGTTCAGTGGGTTTCTCTGCACCCTTCAAAATGTTCAGTTGCTGCTATTCTACTGGCTTCTAACTCAAGAAGCTATATAGGGTCAAGTTTTCATTGTAAAAATCTTTTTTCAGTCACCCTCCCTAAAATCTGACAACTAATACTTTCAAAAGCAAAAAATCACTATGTGCTTCCTAATCACAAGTCCATGACTTGCTTTCACAAAAACAGTTCACATTTATTGAACACAAACCAGGAACCCTCCAGGTACTGTGCCTGACAGACTATGTATTTAATCCTCAATAGCCCTATAAAGTAATGATCCCATTCTGCAGATGAGAAAAAGGAACTAAATTATAAATCCCTTTGGACAGAGCTATTTGAGCACAGAATCAGGATTGTTTGATACTCCTCATTTTAGTGCCTGAACTCTCACTTCTTGAAATTTTTCTCCACTTTCAGTTACTAAAACTGCTTTCCCACTGGGCAAGGTGGCAAATCCTTATAATCCCAGTACTTGGGAAGCTGAGATAGGAAGATCATGGTTTGCAGACAGCCTCAGCTACTTAGTGAGGCCCTTTGCAACTCAATGAGACTCTGTTTCAAAATAAAAAATTAAAAAAAAAAAAAAATAGGGCTGGGGTATTATAGCCAGGAGGTAGAATGCCCCTGGCTTCCATCCCCAGAACCTGGAGGGGGGCGGGGGACAGGGATGCATTGTAGCTCAGAGGTAAAATGCCTGTGGGTTCAATCTCCTGTACCTCATTAAAAAAAAAAAAAAGATCAGCTCTCCCTGGTTCTCTACACCCCCCCCCACCACACCTGGTCTTGCTTCTCTTGCTCATGTAGTCTTATCTTTGCTGCTCCCTATTTCTGCGCCCAACTCTCAAATTTTAGTATCTCTCCAAGTCTCTACTTTTCTCTTAACTCTGGGTACTAGCCCTAGAAAAACTATCACCTTTCACTGTATATCATCACCTATATGCTAAAAACTGCTAAGTCCATCTGTCCATCCATCCATCCATCCACTCATCTATCTTCTATCTAGCCCAGGATGTCTCTGCTCAGAACTTCCATGTAATGACTCAATGAATACACACCTCCAGTTGGATTTTGTAGAAGCACTTTTACAGTCTACTTCACCCTTGCTCCTCAAATATGCATTTTCTTTAAGCTTTCTATCCCATCCTCCTCCTAAACCCTCCAAGCAACTCCACCACTTAATCCTAGGGGTTCCACCACTCGAATATCTGTGACCAAATCTCTTTCTTACTACTACTGTTATCACTTTGGTGTAATGTTCTTAACCTTTCTTAGTACAGGTCACCCCAATAACTTCTAAATGTCCATTCCTATCTCATATTCCTCAGATGTACCTTCTAGACTGGTGTGAGAACTAACTGACTTCTCATCATATCACACCTTTGTTTAAATCAACTCTGAACAGAAAATAGTTTGCATTCCTTGGGACAGCAAGGAGCCTTCTATGATCTTACTCTTGCCTGCAGTGCTTCATCTTTTATGTCACCTTGTAATGAAACCTTCTGAATCTTCTGCTCCCAAGTACAACTGGCCACTCCCAAAACCCTGCTCAGAATACTCTGAGCATTTCTGACTACCACAGTACTTATAGCCCTACTGTATACTTACTGAAGCTAGAGTGTTTCCTATCAGTCTCCCTCTCTTAAACCCAGAGCCCTCCTGGGGTCTTAACTGTCTGCACATCTCTAGAGCAGATGGCAGAGTACATAGTACAATTTTAATAAATATGTGCTGGATAAAAAATGTTTATTAATTACTTTAGATTAAAAAGATAAGATTATACTGTCAAGACTAAATTAAACTACTTTATTCCAGCTGATTTGATTATAGTTTTTTCCAAAAACAGGCATTCAAAATATTATTTAAATAATTGACTTAGCCTCCAAGATGATTAGCAGGAGTATCAAATTATATTTCTTTTTCCTGTTTCCAGAATAGAGAAATATTAACAATATTACAGAGTTAATTAATTCAATGGCACAATTATGTAAAATATCACAGAACAGATATTCCTAAAAATAAAAAAGACAACCTAGGCCTGCCATAAAAAAAAAGCAAACTTGAGAACTTTTTTCTTTTTTTTTTTTTTTTTGGTGGTTTTGGGGATTGAACCCAAAGGCATTCTACATCCAAGCTACACCCCCAGCCCTTTTACTTTTTATTTGGAAACAGGGTCTCATTAAGTTGAAGAGAGTCTCATTACTTGCTGAGGCTGTCCCTGAACCTATATATGATCTCAGCTTCCAAAGTACTGGTATCACAGACATGTGTCACCATGTCTGGCAAACATTTTTTTTTAGATGGGCTGTATTACTCTTAAAGATAAGCAAAGATTTTCTAGAAGACTGAACTGTCTAAAATTAAGACACTTTCCTTAAGAACTCACACACAAAATTTTCTATAAAAAATGCATTAAAGGACTGGGTGTGGTGGTACACACTTGTAATCCCAGCATTCAGGAGGCAGTAACCAGAGGAGGATTGTGGTTTGTGGACAGCCTCAGCTACTTGGTGAGGCCCTTTGCAACTCAGTGAGACCCAGTTTCAAAAATATAAAGACTAGCCAGGCGTGGTGGCACATGCTTGTAATCCCTGCTCTTGGGAGGCTGAGACAGGAGGATCGCACAGGTTCGAAGCCAGCCTCAACTACTTAGTGAGGCTCTCGGCAACTTAGTGAGACCCTGTTTCCAAATAAAATATATATAAAAAATAGGTCTGGGAGTATAGCCCGGAGGTAGAAAGCCTCTGGGTTTCACCCCCAGTACCACACACACAAAAAAAGTATATACATACATACATACATACACACACACACACACACATAGAGTGACAGACAGACACACACACAAACACACACACACAAAACATAGGACCGGGGGTGTAGCTCGGAGGTAGAATGCCCCTGGGTTCCATTTCCAGTACCGCAAAAAAAGGCATTAAAAACTTGTAAACAAAGTCCACCTTCAGTTCACTACCCAGTCGCAAATTAAAGCAAATGAACAGAATATATCTGTCACAAAATCCACAGGCTTTATATAAGGCAATAGTCCACAACATTTCATGGAAGGGAAAAAAAACAAACAAACAAACATAATATAGCAGCAAGAATCTGCTCTCAGCCTGACAGCAGTAGAAAGTGATAGCTGAAAACAGAAAGACGACCCAGGAAAAAACATAAAAAGAAGAATGGTACTTCTATCTCCATTCTAGTATTTCATCCCAGCAGGCTGAGACCATCTATTATAAACAAAAACAGCTCTATATACCTCAGCAAATGGCGCTATTCATTTTTTTATTAATTCATGCTCATAAAGACAATAACCATAAAATAAAATCCTCCAAGAATACATTTAGGATTTAGTAGTCGCTTATTTGTTTTAATGGCTATTTTTTAATTTTCAGTAATTAATGGTTTGAAAGGTGACCTCTAGAAAATGTGCATGCAAAGCTGGGCATGAGGGCGCACACTTGTAATCCTAGCATTTGGGAGGCTGAGACTGGAGGATCACCGTTTGCGGACAGCCTCAGCTACTTAGTGAGGTCCTTTGCAACTCAGTGAGACTCTGTTTCAAAATAAAGAATTAAAAAAAAGGGGGCTAGGGTGTAGCTAGGAAGTAGAATGCCCCTGGATTCCATTTATTAAAAAATAAATAAGAAAATAAACCTAGATAGTATCAAAGATACAATATTATAGATTGCATAAGAAATCAAAAGTTCTTTCTCCAGATGAATCTTGGCAGGTATACTGTAGAAATATAGTGCAAATTAAACAGCAACAAATCAATATTACTTGATAAGTAGGCACACAAGTTCATAAAGGAGTTTGAGGATCATGGTGGATTTTGCTGCAATATTTAAGTGGTAATTAAACTGATGGTTGTTCATGGGTACCTTGAAATATTTTTATTTAAATTGCCGAGGAATAGGAACTGTAAAACTCTTTAATTAAAAAATAAATTTTATATATTTATTGCAATCATTTATTTTAACAAGTGCACCAAACATAAATACAAGCATAAATTTTGGGCAATTTTAAATTAGAAAAAGTTCAAATCTCTACAGTATTTCTGGTAATACTCTACAGTAGTATTACCAGAAAAAGTCAGAGTGTAGTATTCAAGTTATATCCAAGTTCCTAATAGAATATCAAGATTTTCTACTGAATGTTTGTTGTTTTACCATAACTTTTTTTTTTATATTTACAAGCATTCACTGCCACATCTGGTTCTTAGTTTTTAATTTCAAACTGGATCTCCCTAAGTAGTTGAGGCTGGCCTTGAAATTGAGTATCTCAATCTCCCAAATACAGGGAGTCGGTGAGGGAACAGGCATGCACACACTGGGGATTGAACACAGGGGCATTCTATCTCCAAGCTACACCCCCAGGGTTTTATTTTTTGTTTACTGTACTGGAGATGGAACCCAGAGGCATTCTACCTCCGAGCTACACCCCCATTTTTTATCCTTTATTTTGAAACAGGGTCACACTGAGTTGCAAAGAGCCTCACTAAGTAGCTGAGGCTGTCCATGAACTGTGATCCTCCTGTTTCAGTCTCCCAAATTCTGGGATTACAAAGGTGCACCACCACAACCAGCCTCCCAGCTCTTTTTATTTTGAAACAGGGTCTCCCATAGTTGCAGAGGGCACCACTAAGTAGCTGAGGCTTGCCAGGAACCTGCAATCCTTCTGTCTCAGCCTCCCAAATACTGGGATTACAAGTGTGTTCCACCACATCTAGCTAACCATAACTTTTAAACACTACTGTAGTAATCAGTCCCACAACACTAGATGTCAAATTAACTTTGTTGGTGGCAGACAAATCAAACAATACTAGAATGTTTTCCTCTAGCACTCTAAAATAGTTGCTGGACAGAAAAACATTCCTAAAAGCAAAACCTCAAACTACCGTGAGATAGTCTCTACCAGAGAAAATCGGCTGAAAGCTAAAATTTAATTCAATTAACACAATGTTTTAGTTCTCTCTTGCCATAAAGTGCATGTTTTTTTAATTAATTTAAAAATCTCCAAGGGACAAAGTTTGGTTAACTTCGTAATACTTTTTAAATGCCTACTAAAAAGCACTTCCTATCTTTCCTGCAAGTAGCAGTCATTTTTATCTGAAGATGTAGGGGGATGAAGCACGTCAATTCCTTTTGGAATAAATTATGAGAAACAAAAAATAAACTGGATGTGGTGGTGCACGTCTGTAATCTCAGCACTTGAGAAGCTGAGATAGAAGGGCCACAGGTTCAAGGTCAGCCTCAGCAGTGCTGTGAGACTCTCAGTAACCTAGCAAGACCCTGCATCGGAATGAAAAAATAAAAAGGCTGTGAGCGTAGCTCAGAGGTTCGATATCCCTGGATTCAATACCTGGTACAAAAAAGGAAGAAAAGAAATAACACACTTGGCATCTAGCCAAACTGCCACACGTTCACGTCATTAATCTTGAAAAACTCCTTGTGAAGGTGACAGTCTCAGGGCGCTGAACATGCTAAGAGAAGTGCACTTTTATTCACCTTTCCGAAGGCGCACGGGGGCGGGGGTTCACACGCTCTCCGTCCCTCAACGCGGCGGCCCAGGTGCCTCCCCAGGTAAAGCTCGGCCTGAACCTCCCCCCGCCCGCCCGCCCGCCCGCCGGGCCCCTTCCGCCGGGCGCGGGCTCCGGGGCCGCCCTGGGATGCTCGGGCGCCCGCGGGGGGCGTCCCGAGCGGCAGCGACGCGCGCTCCCCCGCCCGCTCCTCCAGCCCTCGCGACGCCCGAGTTTGCACGGCCGAGGCCCGCGCGGCCCCTCACCTGCGCTCCGAGCGTCGGCCTCCCAGCCCAGCCTGCGCCAGGGGAGGCGCCCTCCGCCCGCAGCGGAGCACGAGGTCCGCGCCCGACGGCGCCGCCTCAGCCACCGCTACCCGCCGCCGGCGCGCCCACCTCGCTCCCGCCGCGCAGGTGTCGCCGCCTGGGCTCGGGCGTGAGGGCTGCGGCGCGCTCCCGACGCGCTCCCGACGCGCTCCCGACGCGCTCCCGACGCGCTCCCGACGCGCTCCCGACGCGCTCCCGACGCGCTCCCGACGCGCTCCCGACGCGCTCCCGACGCGCTCCCGACGCGCTCCCGACGCGCTCCCGACGCGCTCCCGACGCGCTCCCGACGCGCCTGCTCCTCCTCCGCGGGGACCCCAACCCGCCCCGCGGAGCCCGCCGCGCGCGCACGACGCCCTCGGGCGCGCGCCGCGCGGCCCCGGCCGGCCTCTGCGCCCCGCGCGCCCGCTGCGCCCGCCCGGCTCGGGGAGCTGCACCTGCGCGGGGTCGCGGTCTGCGCGGCGGGCGGGAAGCGCTGGGAAGCGCAGGGAAGCGCGGGCTCGAGGGTCCGGGGAAGCCGCCCGGGCTGCTGGGCTCCGCGGCAGCCTCCTCGGGGCTCGGCGGAGTCCGGGCGACCCCGCGGCGGAGCCTCGCGGAGCCTCGCGCCCCGGCCCACGCCCCCCACGCCGCAGCCGCGGGAGCCCAGGGAACCCGAGCCGGGCCGCGCTTTGCTCCAGGACCTACTGCGCTAGGCTTCCAGGCTGGCCGACTTAGGACTCTGCATGGATGCATGTTACGTGACACTAACGGAATCGCCTACGTTCAAACTTTCAGAAAGGGAAAAGTCAACTTGAGCTTAAATTCCGGAAGCTAAGGTGCCGCCGCTACACACAAGCACCTTATGCTTAAACATTTGGTAATCAGAGAGTGCCGCGTCCAGCCATTCTTTCCTTGCCCCAGAAAATAAAAGAAAAATGAGTTGGGACTTTCTGCCCTTACATAAGAAATAGGGAATTATATTTTATGGTATACATTACTTAACAACATACTAATATATACTGCTGTTGGAGCCTAAAGTTCATATACTCAAGGTAGATTAAAAATTGTACTTAACCTAAGGAGAGTCCCATATTGTATACTTCAAATTTAAATTAGACCAGAAAAAATAGACATTAAACATAGCACAGATAAGTCAGCAAAATGGAACTGAAATATTTTCTTTAAAAGCTCTGGATCAAAAGCCGGGTGTGGTGGCGCACACTTGTAATCCCAGCATTTAGGAGTCTGACACACGAGATCCCCAGGTTCTCAGACAACCTCAGCTACTTAGTGAGGCCCTCTGCAACTCTGAGACGCTGTTTCAAAATAAAGAATAAAAAATGGGGGTGTAACTCGGAGGTAAGTGGCCCCTGGGTTCCATCCAAGTACCGCACCAAAAAAAAAAAAAAAAAAACACTCGGTCAGACATGGTGACACACACCTGTAATCCCAGGAGTTGGGAGCCTAAGACAGGAGGATTTTAGGTTTGAGGACACCCTTGGAAATGTAGCAAGACTCAGGTACCTGGTGAAACCCTGTTTCAAAACCAAAAATAAATAAGGCTAGGTTGTAGCTTGAAGTTTGATTGCCCCTGGGTTCAATTCCCAGTAAAACACACACACACACACACACACACACACACACACACACACACACACACACACTTTTTTCAAATGCCAGGCTTTAGTTTTAAACCATTGTTTTTATAATGCATATGTAAGTTCTTAGTAAAACTTGATCATTTGACATTAAAGTAATAACCAGCTTTTATTTTATAAAAATCGTTCCAAAATTTGTGTCACATTCATGTGTTTATAAGATAATGTGAACTGGTTATCGAGTAAGATTTTTGTCAGATGCATGGATCTACAGAGCATTACTCTATGCGTGGCTATGTCCATACATAATTGTTTCTATGGTCTGGCAGTTGTCTTCCATCTCTTTTTTTTTTTTTTTTTTTTTCTTTTTTCAGTACTGGGGATTGAACCCAGGAGCATTCTACCTCTAAGGTACACTCCCACTTCTATTTTATTTTTTATTTGGAAACACTCTCAAGTTGCTGAAAGCTTCACTAAATGACAAGGCTGGCCTGAAACCTGCAATCCTCCTGTCTCAGACTCCCAAGTACTGGGATTACAGGCATATGGCTTCATGCCTGACTATATTCCATGTCTTTATATAATAATTATTGAATATCTCACAGCAGTGCACTGAAAGGGCATTCCATTAACTTAAATTTAAACCAGGCATGGTTGCGTGTGCCTTAAATCTCAGTACTTCAGAAGCTGAGAAAGGAGGGTCAAAAGTTCAAGTACAGCCTCAGCAACAAAGTGAAACTCTCAGCAAACTTGGAAGACCCTGTTTCAAAAAAATAAAATAAACTAGGGCTGGAGGTGTAGCTCAGGAGTAGAACACCCCTAGTTTCAATCCCTAGTAACACACACACACACACACACACATACACACACACACACACACACACACACATTTAAATTTAGTGTACAGTTTATTTTTATTTTGTAGTTTGAAACTATAAAAGCAAGAAACCAGTAAATTTTTTTGTTTCTTTGTCTCTGTTTCTCCCCCTTTAAACACATAGCACTCAGCACTCAGCAGTACTGGCAAAGTAGTTGAATAAAGTAAGTAATGAAAGAATTTGTTCTTTCATAGTCTCCTCTTTAAAGAAAGATGCTATTTTCATACTCCATCCATCCTCTAAGTTTCCATTCAAATTAACACAGGATTTTCCCTATCACCTTTAGTTTATAAGCTGTTGAACTGGACAGTGTTTCTGTATTAAGAAAGTTTCAGCCAATGTAAAATATGGGAGTAATAACCTCCCTCATTTCTATACAACTGAGCTTACTCAATTGTTATTTTAAAAAAAATGCTTGCCTGAATTCTTTAGAGATTTGAGTTTATATATTGGAAAATATCAATCACCATATGATTAGCCATTAACTTTGGAACCAGACTACCTACTAATTATTAGCTACTAATTTTGGAACTAGCCTATCTAAAGTTCAGCTTCACCCTTTATCAGCTACGTGACTTTTCCTGTACCACTAACTTTTCTGTACCTTGACTTCTTTACCTGTAAAATGAATCTAATAATACTGTCTACTTATTAAAGATATTGTGAGAATTACAAAGTAAAAAAAAACATGACTTGCACGGGACACAGTTCCCTGCACCTATTAATTTCTCAGTAAATGTTAATTTAGCTTTATCTACTTGTAACTACAAGAAGGGGAGAGTTAATCAGCTTTATAAGTTTTCTTGCAACTGTATATTTACTGACAAATTTATTAAAGGATCTTCGTATTACTAGAGGCAGCATACCATTGCATGAATGTCATGTTTTATGTTCTTTGCTATTTTTCGTCATTCTAGAACTGACTTTTCATAGAAGTTCTAATAAGATCAACTTTTCTAGTCTTTGCCTCCTACTATAACGTGTCTTAATATTTTTACCAACAGTTCTTATATTCATTTTATTGATCTAGTAAATATTTGTTATTAAACATCCAACATATACTCAATTTAGTATGTACTGTAGAGAATTTGTCCCCTTAATTCCTGGCAATTTTTTTTTTATGGTGGTACTGGGGTTCTTGGAAGCCCTTCTACCTCTAGGCTACACTCCCAGACCTATTTTTTTATATTTTTATTTGGAAACAGGGTCTCTTAAGCCAGCGCGGCTGGCTTGGAACCTGCATGATCCTCCTGTCTCTGCCTCCCAAGCGTGGGGATTACAAGTGTGCACCACCACGCCTGGCAACAAAAATTATTTTATCAACCCTGTTCTGAGCTGGGAAGAGAAATGACTTACAAACATTTAGAAAAATATATGAGTATATAAACATAGCTTATTTAAATATTATCAAATGAAAAGAACAGGAGCAGATTTATATTAGCTAGAGTTGTAAAAAAAGTATTCTGGCAAAGACTGTATTTCAATTAGGGCCTGAAGAAACATGATTTTAGTTCTTCAATTCAAAAGTTCTTTGTGAGAAAAAATGGTATATTATTAATTCTTTCTGGACTCTTATATGCCAGACAAATAAACTTACTCTTTTTAAGTACCTAATGTTAAAAACAAAAAGGTAAGTTTTATGTGTTGAGCTATATTGCTTTGTTCAGTTGTACTTCTCACTATTTCAATCCAAATGAACAGATACTTGGGCACCTAGAGGGAACCTACTAGACACAAATATGGATGTGATGTAACATGTTTCTTTCTTTCTCAATGAACCCAGAATTGTGGGGAAGAAGATTAAATCTTACATATAATCACAGAAGTGAGATGAAAGCATAGAAGTAATACAGAGAAAGTAAGATAACTCTTGGTGGAGAAGTCTGGGAAGACTTCACAAAGAACTGATACTTGACCTATGTTTTGAAGGATGCTTAGGAGTTCAATAAATCAGCAAACAGATGATTAAACCAGAGATAATGTTTCAGTTACTGAATTTCCCTCTCTCATTAAGTTCATCCATTTCTGCCCACAGTCACCTTAATCTTTGTCACTGACTTCTTCATTCCCTGATAAAATCACCTACACTGACCCTTTTTTCCTATTTTCAAGTATAAATAGGACAGAAAAAATCTGCTGAGGAAAATAATAACATGAAAGAAAGAGTAGAGCACAAGATTGTCACAAATATATATTATGTGTAACATTTTAAAGAAAAAAGACTGCAAAGATTTTAAGTGAAGATTCCTTGAAAAGAAAAGAGTGTGTTCAAAATTCTATGTGGATCACTCTAAACGACATTATAATGTGAGACTACAGTGTACTGATATACATATACATAATATATACATCATATATATTATACATATGATATCTATCACATGTGTATATATGAAATCTATGTGGGCTTTAGATATTTCACAGTAAATGCAACATGGCTTAAAAATTTTTTACTCATATATTAAAATATAATTATATAGCCGTACGTGGTGGCATATGCTTGATATCCCCACACTTGGGAGGTGAAGACAGGAGGATCGCGCGGGTTTGAAGCCAGCCGCTCTGGCTTAAGAGACCCTATTCCCAAATAAAAATATAAAAAATAGGTCTGGGAGTGTATCCCGGAGGTAGAAGGGCTTCCAGGAACCCCAGTACCACACACACACACAAAAATATATAGCCAGGGGTAGTGGCACATGCCTGTCATCCTACTACTTGGCAGGCTGAAACAGGAAGATCATTGGTTAAAGGCCAGCTGCTACAGGTTGGCAAGATTCTCAGCAACCTAGCAAGACTCTCTTGCAAAACAAAAACAATTAAAAAAAAAAAAAAAAAAGAGCTGGAGGTATTGTTCAGAGGTAAAAATTCCCTGAGTTTAATCCCTAGTAACACACACAAATACACACACACACACTCTGATATAATTACATAACTATAATTTTCATTATTTATTACTAATTTTAAACTAAGGTATTGCACAAATTGATACCACCATGCACTCTTGGGAACTTGGGACAACATGTTTCTGTGTGAAGAAGGTACTTGGATGAAAGCCTGCCGAGGGGTAAGGTCAATGCCGGGGACAGCGATCCCGGAATGAGAGCCTGCCATGAGACAAGGCCAGTGCAGGGTCCTCCGAGGCCAGGATCAGAGCCTGCCAGGGGGTTAAGCCAGTGCCGGGGCCAGCTAGGCTGGGATCTGAGCCTGCCGTGAGGCAAGGGCAGTGCTGGGGCCTCTGAGGCCAGGATCAGAGCCTGCCGAGGGGTGAGGCTGGTGCCGGGACCAGTGAGGCCGGGATTGGGGCCTGCCATGAGGCAAGTCAGCGAGGCTGGCATCAGAGTCTGCCGGGCAGCCAGGCCAGTGCCAGGGCCATCAAAAGTGGGATCGGAACTTGCAAAGCGGCATACACAGAGAAATATCACAGAAAATAAAAAACCAGATGCTTTCCCTAATATGCAAAAAGTAGGAAGAAATGGGTAATAGGAGGAGATCTAGTTGAAGAAAAGGCCCTATAGAGGAGCAATTAAGGTGACCAATCAGAGAGGATGGCATGGGGGAGGATGGAATCTCTCATGATGTACGTAAACAAATGTATCAAAGTTAATCACCAATCAAGCATGGGATCCAGGGAAGGAGAGGGAATGGGATGGGGATTGGATAAAGGCTAATTGGATGATGTGTCTTGTCTTCCATTGTGATGTATGACTACAATGCACCAATAAAAATATATACATATATAAAAAATTAAAAAATTAAAAATAAAGAGCTGGAGGTATTGCTCAGAGGTAAAAATTCCCTGAGTTCAGTCTCTAGTAACACATACACACACACACACACACACACACACTGATATAATTACATAACTGTAATTTTCATTATTTATTACTAATTTTAAACTAAGGTATTGTACAAATTTTTATTTTAAACATTAAAATGGTACCTTCTATGATCAGTTTAAAAAGTTTTATATCTTTGGGCACTGTAATATAGACCATATAACAAAGTAGAATACAGTAGATTGGATTTAAGTTCATCTGTAGGCAGAAGCATGGGCAGTTGTACATTCCAGTAACCATTAATTAATAGTCACTTGAGAACATTGTAAGGAGGTACCTGTGGCTCTAAATAAATTACTGACTTCACAAATCAACTCTGCTCTGAAAATCCTCTTAAGTATGATTTTTCTTTTTGGAGAGCTGAACAAACAGGGCTGAACATACACAAGTCTCATGATGTTTAATTTGATGCTGTTCTCCATAATAGTAATAAAAATAGAAATATGACTCCCACTTTGAGTCCTCAATAGTGTGATCTAGACACAACGCTAAGAATGATTCCATTTAATGGTCATAAAAAGCCTGGAAATCAGTAGTATTATAACTAAGTTAAGTAGCAGAAGGTTGAAAAATAAAACTTATCCAAGGTCACTATCTAAACAGCAAAACTGAAAATTGAATTGAGAGTATGTTTGAGTCAATGAAAAATTTCATGATGAACCAAGTTGAGTCAGCTGTAAGAAAGGTATGGGGATATCACGTGTTTTATATAAGCCAGTCCTTTTAGGACTGGAAAGTTTGTTTACTGGGTCCTTATTACAGCATGAACTGAGTTTGTGACAGTGATAACAGGATTTTAAAGGAGAATAAGGCCATATACACTCCATGACAACGGAGCCGAGGGCTCTGTTCAAAACATCTTAGCTCCCCTTCTCACCCACTTTATAGGTGTTACTTATTATTACAACCCTTCTATATTTAGCCTGTAATGCCTCCTGGGAATAAAAAGCATTATAACATAGTAGTAGCACTATATTTTATTTGACATATGTTGCAAGCCCCAGAAAATACTAAGTAGTTCCTGTATTCATCACTAGATGAATGAGCTGATATTCGTCATAATTCTCCATGTTTTCATAGTATTCAGATCTTTTTACTAATCATACATCCACAACAGCTTTCAGATCCATTGAGCGTAGTTCTAAAACACTGAAACTTTCTGACCTTTTTCACCTGCCTGTCTTCTATCCATACTTCCTTCCTTCCTTCTTCCCCCCTCCCTCCTTTCCTTCCTTTTCTGATCTATGTGTATGGAACTGGGGATTGAACCCAGAGGCATTCTTCCTTCAAGCTACACCCCATTCCTATTTTTCTGTTTTGAATCAGGGTCTCACTAGGTTGCTGAGAGTCTTACTGCACTGCTGGGAATGTCCTTAAACCTGTGATCTTCCTGTCTCAGCCTTCCAAGTAGTGAGATTTCAGTCATACTCCACCACACCGGGCTTTTTTTTTTTTTTTTTTTAACAGGTTTTTACTAAATTGCTGAGTGGCCTCAAACCTATATCCTCCTGTGTCAGCCTCCCAAGTACTAGGATGACAGGTATGCACCACCACACCTTGTGGCTTTTCCTTTTTACCTTCCTGGTACCATGATAAACATTAGTAAAAACTAGTTTCTAAATATCAGTTTACCTGCAAGTTAAATAATTAATTTGCTATTGAGAAGGTTAAAGAAGACCCCAGAACCCATGGTTCTTTTCTGGAAATACTTTTTGTCTTTTAACATAAAGAACTACTTGTATTGGTTTCCAGAAAGAAGTAAGGGTTTGGCTTGAAAGATAGGTAAAAGTGGTACTTTATAGCCCTTATTTTATGTGATCACCTTAAAATCCTGATGCTTAAACAGTCACTTTCTCAGATCAGGCTTTACTTCCTGTATAAAACCGCTATGTATTTGTTCTTAGGGTTAGGG
This sequence comes from Muscardinus avellanarius, assembly GCF_963383645.1. NCBI lineage: Eukaryota > Metazoa > Chordata > Mammalia > Rodentia > Gliridae > Muscardinus > Muscardinus avellanarius. The sequence goes on from NC_137791.1 coordinate 37,827,781, forward strand.
CTGACTCTAGGAATAAGAAAATAAATATTTCTATTATTGAAAAACAATAAACACTAAGACTTTGTCCCTAATGTTCAAACTTATCATTACCCTACTAGGCATACTTTACTTTGTGGTTGGAGTCTTGTTTTGAGTATTCATATTACCTTATTTTTTATTCGTTGCTTCCCTTATTTTGTATAGTTAAAAAAAGAAAACTATGGTGTAAATAAACTACCTAAAGAGTAGTTCATTTATTTACCCTCAGTATTCAATATATGAGGGTAATAGCTGGGTTCAGTGACACATACCTGTAATCCCAGTACTTGGGAGGCTGAGACAGGAGGATGGCAGGGTCTAGGCCAACACCAGGAATGTAGTGAGACGCCGAGCAGTTTAACTAAGATCCTGTTTCAGAATAAAAAGGGCGCCGGGCGTGGTGGCACACGCTTGTAATCCCAGCGCTTGGGAGGCGGAGACAGGAGGATCACGCTGGTTCTAAGCCTGCCCCGCTGGTTTAAGAGATCCTGTTTCCAAAAATAACAAAGTATAAAATAGGTCTGGGAGTGTAGCCTGAAGGTAGAAGGGCTTCCAGTACCACCAAAATAACTCCAGTACCACCAAAATAAATAAATAAATAAATAAATAAATAAATAAATAAATTAAAAGGGCTGAAAGTGTATCTCAGAGGTAGAACTCCCCTGGGTTCAATCTGTACTACCAAAATATATGTATTATTGTTATAAATTATGTTTACAAATTTCTTTGGAACATCTTAGAACTGCTGACATAGTGGTGAATGCCTGTAATTCCATCTACTCAGTATGTTGAGGCAAGAGGATTGCAAGTTTTAAGCTAGCTAGTGTAACTTAGCAATACCCTTTCTCATAAGAAGATATAAAGAAGGCTGTGGATGTAGCTTAGTGTAGAGTACTTGCCTAGCACATATGATGTTGTGGGCAGTATTTCCAGTACAAGAAAAAAGAAAAGAAAAGAAATATTTTAGGATTGACCTGAATTTGGATTCTGCAGTTTAACAGAATGATAGTAATATAACAATTATAGTTTAATTACAACAAATGCTTGTTTTTTAATGCTCTTAAATTGTACTGAGACATGGAGTAGATTACTAAATCAGCATCTCTAGTAGTAAAAGAATACTGAATAGCTGGGTGTGGTGATAACACCCTTGTAATCCCAGCATTCGGGAGGCTGAGACAGGAGGATCGCAGTTTGCAGACAGCCTCAGCTACTTAGTGAGGCCCTTTGAAACTCAGTGAGACCCTGTTTCAAAAATAAAAAATAAAAAATAGGACAGTGGGTGTAGCTTGGATGTAGAATGCCCCTGGGTTCCATCCCCAGACCAGCCAAAAAAAAAAAAAAATACTGAAGTTTGCCACTGGAATTATTTTTCTGTATTATACCAGCATTCACGCAGCATATGTAAAATTATTGAGAAGTATCCATTCCTAAGAGAAGTCTCTTGCTCCTTTTCTTTTTCAGTAGCCTCCTCGTAAGTATTTCCTTAAAGTGTTTCTTCATGCCCACTTTCTAGCAGTTCCCTAGAAGGGAATTACCCCCATACAAAAGAGTGCTGGCTCATGTGTCCCACTTACCAACACAGCTTGTTGTCATACTGATTCTTGTTATTTGCTGCTCTTCTAAAACACCTCACTTTATAGAGGACTGACTCACTGAGGCAACCATCTCCACTACTGGAGCTTTAGAATTTCACTCCAGTACTGCCTCTTACTAGATATGTGTGAGCTTATATGTATCATATGCAGCTTATCAATCACTCAGTTTTACAGCTTGGAAAAAATGGCAACAGGATCCCTACTTTACAGAGTTGTTGTAAAGGTTAAATGAGGGATATTAGAGAATTTTTCAAGTTTCTGGTGACTTCTGAGAATACATTTCAGTTTCTAAGAAAACCATATACTACTTGGGAAAAAAAAGTATATTAACATTTGTCTTCAGAAGTCTAGTCAATTTTTTCCTAAACTTGAAATACTGAACTTGGATGTACTTAGCTGAAGTTTTACAGGCTGTTGCTATTAAAATTCAATTACAGATGTGTGAAAATTTATTTTTATTCATTTTTATTTTATTTTTATTTTTTAGTTTTTAGTTTTTGCAGTACCGGGAGTGGAACTCATGGGCATTCCACCTCTGAGCTATATCCCAGTCCTATTTTTTATTCTTTATTTGAAAACAGAGTCTCAATAAGTTGGTGAGAGTCTCACAAAGTAGCTGAGGCTGGATTCAAACCTGCACAATCCTGTCTCAGCCTCCCAAGTACTGGGATTACAAGCATGTGTGACCACGCTTGGCTCAATTAAGTTAAATTATGTAAATTACCAGTTTAGCCTTCTAAACCATCTGGAGCCATTCCCTGTATTTTCCTCCAATGTTATTTCAGGAGTTTTGTATTTCATAGCACAGAAGTTTAAGCTACTGTGCTTTAATTGATGATGTTAACTAAACATATCCCATCAAAACTCTATGACTTGAGATTATGAAATCTCAAGTTCATTGCATATTTTTGGCAATTTATACACTGGATTTCTATAACATTGAGATAGATTTTGGTATGAGGGCCTCTAAGTTTTCATAAACATAGTGTATACCAAAAATTAACCGCATGCATCACTTGTAAATATTTACTGAGCATACTCTTTTTTTTATTGGAATGATGATAAGATTGGTTTATTCCCACAGGTATCTCAAGTGTATTGAGAAGGGAGAAAGGAAAGAAAAGAGAAATGGGAGGGAGAGAGAAGAGCAAATCATTGCTACAGAGGCAGAAAATGCCAATAGATCTAACAACATAGTATTATGGAAATAGAACTTAAGAAATGTTTGAGAAGGCTTTATTGAGAAAATATCATTTGAGCAGAATTTGATAGCTAACTTATTTTTAAGATGATAGATGCTACCATTAGGATTTATTTTTTCTCACTTTTTTATTGGTGCATTGTAGTCATACATCTTAATGAGTTACAGGATGGTAGAGGCATACATGCACAATCACCCAATTAGCTCTTTCCTAATTCCCACCCCATTCCCTCCCCCTCCCTTCTTCTCATGTTTGGCTTAGTGATTGACTATGATATGTGTGTGAATATACATCATGTCCATTAGGGAATTTCCCTCTTTCCCCTCCCATCACCCTCAGAACCATTACAATTTAACCTCTATGAAAAGAGAGAATTTAGTTTTCATGTCTCTATTGTATCTTCTTTGCTTAGCATACTATCTACTTCATGGTATACTAAAAATTTAGTGTTAAATAGATGAAAAAATTATTGGTGGCTATAAAATAGAAGTCCCTGAATGGAAACAACTATTTCCTAGATAATTCATGTTTTTGTATGTATGAACACACACACACACACACACACACACACACACACACACACACACACCTCTTAACATCATTGGTTTTCACATAACTTCAAATTCAACCAGGGTCAAGGTGATCAACCAGGTAAATCTAATCCTAGATATTTCAAATTTCCATGAGGGCCATAATAAAATTTAGGGAATAGGAGGATATGATAACAAGAACAAATAATTTTAAAATAATAATACTAAAGCTGGGCGAGTTGCACATGCTTGTAATCCAGTAGTTGGGAGGCTGAGACAGGAGAATCTTGGTTCACAGCCAGCTTCAGCTACTTACTGTGGCCCTTTGCAACTTAGTGAGACACTGTTTCAAGATCAAGAATAAAAACAAGGGTGGAAGTATAGCTAGGAGATAGAATTTCTGGGTTCCAACCCCTGTATTGCTAATAATAATAATAATAATAATAATAATAATAATAATCTGAAGTTAGATTAAAGGCAAATAGACCCAATTCTTCCACTAAGTTTCCCCAAAAATACATGCATTTACATGGCTTAATGGGAGGAACCAAAATTCCAGCAGGGGCTATTTGTTTCAGTTTGGATATAAAATGTCTCTCAGACCTCATGCATCAGAGGCCATAATGTTCAGAGGTGGGTCTCAGGGGTGTGGCCAGCAGCGTGTGTCACCACCCTGCGCAGCTGCAGCCCATACCTCTTACCTTTTGCTCTCTCTGCTGCCAGCCACGAAGCCCTGAAGACTTGTAGCCCTGGCTTCTCCTTGGAAGCCAGTATAAAATGGACTATAACCTCTAAATTTCTCAGATTCATAAGCATATAAATATTCCTTCCTCTACATTGTGTAAGTCGGGCTTTTGGACCACATCAGGAAGAATGCTGACTGAAACACTATTTTGTGTGAATTAAAAAGTCATACAGAACCACTTCTTGGATCAGTTGAACAGAAACTCTTTTGATGATCACTCAAGTGATGTTCTGTGTATGATGCTGTAGCCCTTGTATCAGTAAGAATACTTTTACGTATAGATATTGTATTACCCCAAAATAACAGCCTAAACAATAGCATATTTGTCTCCCAGTATAAGAAGACTGGCACCTGTTATGTGAATACATGAATGTATCACTATTAATTTCACTATCATATACCAGGAGGAAAGATGGGAGAGAAAAAGAGGCATGAGGAAGAAAACATACCAAATAATGTTATATGCACATATGAATGAATCACTATGGCTATCACTATCATGTATAATTATAATGCACTAATAAAATTAATTAAAACAAGAAAATGGAATAAAAGAAGCCTGGCACTGGGCATGGTGGAGTATACCTGTAATCCTAGATATCTGGGGATAATGCGTATTAGTCAGGGTTTTCCACAGTAACAAAATTCACAGAATATGTATATGATAAAAGGAGATTTATCAAATCAGCTTACAGTCCAAGCAGTGTAGTCCCAAGTGGCCACCTACAGGTGATTAGCTGGAGGAACCAGCAGCTGATCCATGAGCTACAGTGTCAGAATAGGAGTGACCAATAATGAAGTTCCGGTTCAAAATGGAAAGGCTAGGGAACTCTCCAGAGAAATGATGGTGACAGTCCAGTAAGAAGAGCTGACATGCATATATTCATGCAGGTTTCTCATTTTTATCCAGGTCCTGTACCTGTCAGGGCAGTGCAGTCCACACTAACTAAGGGCAGGACTTACTCTTCAACATGCCCTTTGCATAAGCCATTTGTCTCACTAACACACCCACATAATGTTAAGTGTTTCACAGTACAGTTAATATGACAATCCAGATTAACTGTCACACAGGAGAATTGCAGGTTCATGGCAAGCCTGGGGCAACCTAGCAACCGAAATTCATCCATTAGAGCTGGCATAGCATAGCCTTAACAAAATCAAGATTATGTTAACAATGAAGGAAGATAATGAAGAGGAAATCATTAGTGCCTAGCATCTCATACAAAGATCATCTCTATAATCATGTGGCATAGACAGCAGACATTTGTTAGCTTAGATTTCATTGATTAGGAAAATTACTTAAAAATCCTTTACAGATTTAATATTGAATTTCAAATGATTTCTTCAAAACGATGAGCTACATTAATTTGTAGTATCTGTATATAATGAATCATTACATTTTAATTCTTAACAGCAAAACCAAGAATAAATTAAGCAGATTATTTGATTATTTTAATAAAAATATCAGAACTAAGACATCCTAATGTACTTACATTGAGAAAATGCACACTTCACTTCCAAAGTAGCAAGTGGCCAAAGAAAGCCAGGACAGCTCTTTTCTTTTTAAATATTTTTTCATTCCATGATGTTGCCAAATAGGACTTCAACTCCTGGGCTTAAATGATTCTTCTACCACGGCCTTCAGAGTAGCTAAGGCTGTAGATCCAGACCATGACAACTGGTTAAAAAATTAATCTTGAAGAGTTACCATCAGGACCTGTGGCATGATTTGTAGCAGTATTCTCAATAATAAGAAATTGTTGTCTTTTGTGAATGAATTTGCTTATTAGTAGACAATACCATCCTGAGCCAAGCCCAGAAAACTGGATAGATAGTTAAGCTATTCAGCTTAACTGAATCATGTGGCATATTTTGGCCCCAAAGTATTGACTACTAAGGAACATCTTATATGGTTATAGGCTTAATATGATTTGCTAAACTTCTCTAGAAAAAATTCCAAACCCATTTTGAGAAATGGAAACAAAGTCGAAGGGCATACCAAAACATAGCTGAAAAACAGCATTACTTCATGCAATTACATTTGAAAATATAAGATTATTTACAATCAGGCATAGTGGATCATGCCTGTTATCCCATTACTCAGGAGGATGAAACAGGAGTACAATAGGTTTACAACCAGTCTCAGCAACTTAGAGAGGCCCTCAACAACTCAGTGAGACCCTGTTTCAAAAATACAACACACCAGCATTTGGGAGGCTGAGACAGGAGGATCCAGGTTTGTGGACAGCCTCAGCTACTTAGTGAGGCCCTCTGCAACTCAGTGAGACCCTGTTTCAAAATAAAGAACAAAAAATAGGGCTGGGGGTGCAGCTCATAGGTAAAATGCCCCTGGGTTCCATCCCTAGTAGCACAATAAATAAATGAATAAATAAATAAATAAATAAAATTTAAAAATAGGGCTGGCCATGTAGTTTGGAGATAGAATTTGCCTGAGTTCAATCTCCAGACACACACACACACACACACACACACACACACACGCACACGCACATTTTGTTGATGTGTAAAAGCCATAGATTTCAGAGTTATCAGAAACAGTGGTAGTCTTCCTTAAAGAAAGAAGTAATGCAGACTCCTTAGTTTTGATAAAATATATATCTACTAGCCTCAGTGAAAAAAATCAATTACACGCATAGTTACCTTCAAACCAAACTAATTTATAATAATACACAAACCTATAGTCTGGTATAACATATAATACATATTTTAAAGTTTCTTTGAAGTTATATACTCAATTATTAAAGACATATATCCCAAGTACTTAGGACATAAAAAGTTGATAAATGCTGTTGGATAATTGAGTAATGTAACCAATCTCAAATAAATAGTAGATTAAAGAACACTTGTTTGAAAATAGTATTTCATATATCTGGTAGTCTTCCCACTGACCAAGATTTTTGGAAATTCAGCCATGGAGATGTCACTTATGAAAGTATATTATAATAGAATACTATAGTTTTCAATTGTACGTATTACTAGCATACTGAAGGATATTCCGGAATGAGATACTTCATAATTTCTAAAACTTTCCTAGGTTTTGGGAAGCAATATAAATAATATAGATTCAGGATTGCATACATGGACATTAAACCATAACAGAATACATGATTATAGTCGTTGGTATAGCCTAGGTGGTACAGCCCCACCATTTAAGTGCATTTCTCTCCACCATAGATTCTTAGCTATTGAAGCAAGCAGTAGAAAACCATTTTCTTAGCCAGGCATGGTGGGGTACACCTATAGTCCTAGTATTTGGGAAGCTGAGGCAGGAGGATCGCAGGTTTGAGGACAGTCTTAGCAACTTAGGGAGACTCTTAGCAACTTAGGGAGACTTGTTTCAAAACAAAAAAAAGGAAGGATTGGAAGTGTAGCTCAGAGATAGAATGCTCTTAGGTTCAATGGGTTCAATTCTCTCTCTCTCTCTCTCTCTCTCTCTCTCTCTCTCTCTCTCTCACACACACACACACACACACACACACACACATATGAAAAACTCTTCCTCCCTCTCTCCTTCCTCCTCCTCCTCCTCCTCTCCTCCTCCTCCTCCTCCTCTTCTCCTCCTCCTTCTCTTCCTCCTCCTCCTCTTCCTCCTCCCCCTCTCCTCCTCCTCCTCCTCTTTTGTACTGAGGATTCAATTTGATTTTCCTACAGATATTATTTTTCTTATCACAGTAGAAATCTATGAAAAGTTTGAAACTATACTACATTTTACATTCCTGAGGAGCTAAGCCGTCTTCCAACATTTCCACAAAAGAATGCTTAGCATATGCTTATTATTTACTGATTTTATCTGGACCGGAATATAAATAATCTCTCTTTGCCATATCTCTGTGTGATTCTGAAAAAACTGACTTCTGATTCCTTTTTCTCACTTAATTAACTAAACAATTTATGGTTAACCTGTGAATGCTGTTAGTCCTTTTTTTTTTTTTTTGTGGTACTGGCAGTGGGACTGAGAAGCTTTCTACCTCCGGGCTATTCTCCCAGATACATTTTATATTTTATTTGGAAACAGGATCTCACTAAGTTGCTGAGAACCTCACTAAGTAGCTGAGGCTGGCTTCGAACCTGTGCAATCCTCCTGTCTCAGCCTCCCAAGCGTGGGGATTACAAGCGTGCGCCACAATACCCGGCTTGTTTGTCCTTTTTAAAATAAGTATATACTATCTCTGCTCAAATTAAGACATCAGTACTCCGGGTGTCTTTCAGTTATTTATTCCCAAGCTAATTTCTGCTCAAAATATACAAATATATAGACACTTTTCTATTTTGGCAGTCTTTTCTCTTGACACAAAGTATTATAAAAATACTCTTCTATCTTTTTAATAAAGCTTAAGAGGGCACACAGTGTGAAGGATTATAAACATTGTTTCTCATTTCTATATAGATGCATTATTATTTAATGCTGATCTCAAGCAACAAACTTGAAGACCGGGCAGCTCTGAAAACAGTGTCTCACAAATCACTTATGAAATCCGTGAAGGTAGCCTGATGATAAATATCATCTGTATTTTACAAAGGAATAGTATTGCAGGACATGACTTACTGGCTTAGAGAATGAGATAATTAAAGATGAGCCTGGACTTGAACTAAGATCCTGTATTTCCTGGCCAATGATGAGATATAATAAATAGCATCAACCTGTGAAAACCAAATAAAAGCATATAATTTGTCATTTATAAAAGTATGTTCTTACAATTTCAAACAGAAGCCAGGGTCTGCTAGAGTCATTCCACACTAAAATGGTAACTGCAGAGATATTATAATAATACTTCTTTCTTATGTCACACAATAGATACATAATAAAAGCCAAAAAGCAAGAGGGGAAAATGTGATGCAATGGGCCTTGAAGCATCACCCCATCACTATCTTAAGTGTGCATAGCTATTAATTAACATGGCATATGTGATATAGGTGACATATGTATGACACATGACAGGATTCTGAAAGTGTATCACAGGTACTTACACGCAAAGGGCTAAAAGGACTCAGTTCACTTGCTTACACACTTTGTAATCTCTCTTCCAATATGTCAAGGCATTGGCATTTCACCTGATAATTCTAAGACCTCAATGTGTAATACATACTAATTTCTCCAGACATATTCTAAGCCATAATAATGCAAAATTTGCAATAGAACTATACTTCCCAACAAGTGGATATTGAGCCGGACTCAGCACTCCATTGAGTTCTCTCAAAAAATTAAAGAGAAGCCAATGACATTGCCTAGCCCATTTAAGAAATAGGGCTAAACAGTCTCACTGGGAGTCAGAATAGTTTCTCTAGCACATTCCTCCCATTCTAACTCCTTCATCATCAGTAATGTCGCTAAACCTTTTGTTTTTTTAGTCTTCATTTTTAATTTTAAAGACTATGCTATGCCTTTCTTCTCAGCAAACTTTGCCTGACTAGATCATGTTGGTCTTAGTTTAAGTCTGTCTTCCCTGGCAAATATCCTCTGAACCCTTCTGAGTTTGGTTGTTCATCTCTATTATAACTTTATATTTCTTTTAAGCGGCCCTTAAACTACTTCAACCTAGTTGTACAGTTGTGTTTATCCTCTGTTAAATTGTATGTTCTCTAATGACAGGGACATGCATATAATGGGAAAATTATGAACTAATGAATTACAGTAGATATATTTTTAAAATAACATGGTTTGAAATGTACATACTAATTTTCAGGCATGTTCCTATAAATCTAAAATTTCTCAGGTTCTCATTAGTAGAAAACCACTGATTCACTATGTAGTCAGAAACTTTTGCTTAAAAAAAGAAATGAAGGTATCATCTTGCTATATAATGTAAAAAAATGTATACTAGTTAGCACTAGTCACATACCACTTCTGTGCCTATCAGTACACTAAGCAGTTGACCACATTATCACATTTCTGTCTCATGATAACATTATGATGTTAACACTGTTCCCATTTTTATACTTAGGGCAGCTGATTTTTATCAAGCATAAATAACCAAATGACACAGTTATTAAGTGATGGGGACAGGAACTCAGCATTACCTCTACCAATTGTTAACTTATCTCTCAGCTTCAAACTGACTTTTGCCCATTTCCTTTGAATTGTTAAGGCAGAAAAGCCACATTTCTTCTTTTCCAGCCCTGTCTACATTAAGCTCTGCCAAAGGGGACACAAGAGGCTGGAGGAGGAAGAAAAGAGATGCTCTTCCCTGGCTGCTTCGGATGGGCATTGGCTTCCTGTAGGCTTATAGTCTACTTTGCTTTGGCTTCCTGTAGGCTTATAGTCTACTTTGCTTCCAGAGAGCAATCCATGAGCCTGCAGGATTCCTTATTCAATCAGCAGAAGTCCCTTCTCTAGTTGCATGAGAATCTGGTTTGCTGTTGTCAGATATTTGCATAGGCAGCTTCACCAAGACCATGTCCTAGCCGAGCATGGCGACACACACAAGCTTGTAATCCCAGTACTTAGGAGGTGAGACAGGAGGATAACAGGTTTGAGAACAGCCTCAGCTAGTGAGACTCTCAGCAACCTAGTGAGATCCTGTTTCAAAATAAAAATAAAATAGGTCTGGGGGTGTAACTAAGAGATAGGTTGCTCCTGGGTTCAATTCCCAGTGCCACAAAAAAAAAAAAAAGGAAAGAAAAAAGAAAAGAAAAAATGACTATGTATTTTGGGATGGGTCCCACACTCATGAGACCCTTCCTCTAAGGTCCTAAATTTCAAAAAACCCACCTCTGTTCTCAGTACTAGGGATGAGGGCTGCTTCCTGACTTATAACCTTCATGAAATCTGGAATTCCCTTCCACTGACCTAATGAATAACAATGGCTTTCCAGGCATGCTACTCTAAGTCCAAGATTTCCCAGGTATTGGATTCCCACAAGTAAAGAAACATTGAGCCACAATATAGCCAGAAATTTTTGCTTAACAAAATCAAAGCACTACCTTGCTATGTAATGTAAATAAAATGTCTACCAGTAAGCGTTTGTCACATACTCCTTTGGTGCCTGGCAGCACACTTAGCAGTTTACCACACTGTCAAATTTCTCTCTCATAATAACTCTGTGATGCAACTGATTTTTATCAAGGATAGCCTGATGACACAGCTATTGGGTGATGGGGTCAGGAGCAATCTCCTCTGGCTGGACACTGGCTCATACAAAGTTATACAAGAAGCTTTTTTTTTTTTTTTTTTTTTTGGTGGTACTGGGGATGGAACCCGGGAGCATTCTACCTCCAAGGTACACCCCCAACCCTATTTTTTTTATTCTTTATTTTGAACAAAGTCTCACTGAGTTTCAAAGATCCTCACTGAGTAGCTAAGGCTGCCTGTGAACCATAATCCTCCTGTCTCCGCCTCCTGAATGCTGGGATTACAAGCATGTGCCACCATACCCAGCTTCACAGGGAGCTATTAAATAATAAAGTCATCAACTAGACTTGGGCCAATCTACTAACCACACTTCTTATCTATAGGACAGACTGTGCTAACCAACATGAAATTCTTTTGCTTATCATCTCTTTCTTTCTTTCTTCCTTTCATTCTTCTTTCTTTCCTTCCTTCCTTCCTTTCTTTCTTTTTTCCTTTTTTTGCGGTACTGGGGAGGAAACACAGAGACATTCTACCTCCAAGTTAGACCCCAGCCCTATTTTTTATTCTGTATTTTGAAACAAAGTCTCACTGAGTTGCAGAGGGCCTCATTAAGTAGCCGAAGCTGTCTGTGAACCCACGATCCTCCTGTCTCAGCATCTCAAGTACTGGGGTTACAAGCGTGTGCCACCATGCCCAGCTTGCTTATCATCTTTTTCTAACTAAATAAATAATACTAGAAAATGGGATGGCAAGGAAATAAAATATCAAAGACAAAATTAAAGGCTTATAAACTGTCAATTTTAAATACTTTTGGTCATGTAATCATATAGACTTATTTAAATATTATTTTCAGTTGTAATATAGAAAGATAATTATATCATATAGCTGATAGAGGGAAAATAGAAAATCTAGCTACCTATCTACTAATATGGTCTTTGAAGTGTTTGATGAGGTGGCCAGAAACATGACATTTCACCTTAAAATAGAAAATTAGAATACCTGTACTTTTTATCTAGAATACATGCCATAAAGAAATGTGTGAGCTTCTTTTTCCTTCCAGGTTTACAGTTACTAGATTGTTGCTGCTGCCGCAGCCCCTAATACTATTTTCCACATCACTCTGTACTTATAAGTTAAAACTGCTTAAGTTTTCATACTTGGAGAGTTTTAACAAGTGATACATATGGCTTTTGTTTGGTCAGCAGATACTTTAATCACTTAACATGATTAGTAAAGTTGTCAAGTTCTGGTTAGACAGTGACAAACACGAGAGAGTATGTAGTTCCCTCTTGGCCCTTCAGCAGAGCTGTGCAGGTACATGTCAAACAAGTGGGCACTTTATGTCAACTTTATGTCACTTGTTTCTGAGTTTTCCTTTCTTTTTCTTTTTGGTAAAAGTAAGAAAATACCTCTTAATATAAATCTAGAAAATAGTAATGAAAATTTTAAGATTCTTTGTTGTTGTTGTCTTCTTTTTTTGGTGGTACTTGGGTTCCTGAAGCCCTTCTACCTCTGGGCTACACTCCCAAACCTATTTTACACTTTTTAAAAAAATTTTATTTGGAAACAGGGTCTCTTAAGCCAGCGCAGCTGGCTTCGAACCTGCGTGATCCTCTTGTCTCCGCTTCCCAAGAGTGGGGATTACAAGCCTGTGCCACCGCGCCTGGCTTTAAGATTCATTTTAATGAACTCTACTCAATCAAGCTCATGAATTACATGGAAACCCCAGGAAGACCAAGGAGTTACAAAGTGACTAAGTGTTGGTAACCTACCTTCCCTAATGTTTGGCACAGGCTTCCACCTGTAGTGTCTAAGCATGGTTGATTGTATTTGTTGAATAACAAAATGCAATCACTTTGACTAATGAGTCATATCCATCTCTCATAAGTACAGTTCACACACTAACCAGAGTGGAGTCTTCATTAGTATTCTTACTGAATGGTTCAGCTTCATTCAATAAAAGTTACTGTGACTGGAAGAAAATGATAGCAGGATTTTAGTAACTGCTGCTGCTGCTGCTGCTGCTGCTGCTCCTTCTTCCTCTCCTCCTCCTCCTCCTCCTCTTCCTCTTCCTTCTCTTTCTCCTCCTCCTTCTCCTCCTCCTCCTCCTCCTTTTTTGGAGTACCAGGAATGGAACCCAGGAGCATGTACCTCTGAGCTACACCCCCAGCTCTATTTTTTAGTCTTTTATTTTTGGAACAGGTATCATTGAGTTATGAAGGGCCTAGCTAAGTAGCTGAGGCTGTCTGTGAACCACAGTCCTCTGGTCTCTGCCTGCCTCCTGAATGTTGGGAATACAAGTGTGCGCCACCAATGCCATCTTAGTAGCTGCTTCTTAGGCCGCTAAAATTAACTTATTGTGTGCCTAGGAATCACATAGCAGTCTTGTTAGAAATAAAAAATCCCTGCGCTCCTCCTTCAGAGATTCTACTTCATTATGTCTAGGGTGCAGTTCAAGAATCTGCATTTTAAAAAAGAACTGCAACTGCCAGATGCAGTAGCACATACCTGTAATCCCAGTACTTGGGATGCTGAGAGGATTACAGGCTTGAGGACAGCCTCAGAAACCATGTGAGGCCTTCCACAACTTAGTGAGACCCTGTTTCAAAATAAAAAATAAAACAAGGCTGGGGTTATGGCTCAGAGGTAGAATGTTTCTGGATTCAATCCCTAGTACCAAATAATAATAATAATAATAATAATAATAATAATAATAATAATATAAAAGAACTGCTTTGAAGATTAGTTAATGCATCAATAAGTGTGAACCAGGAGACAGATATAATGTTGAGTCAATGTAGCTTTTGAAGATATTTCTATCCTTGACTGATAAGTATCACCTGGGAACTCTACCAAGCAGATGATTTCTGGCTTCATTTCTTAGAACTTCCTCTGTGCAATAGAATCTTCTGGGGGAACATCTAACAATCCAGATATGCAGACCACCCTGCAGACTGAATCAGGAATTTTTTTTAAACTCCTTTATTTTGTTACTTTTTAAGATGCTTTTATTGGCGCATTATAATCTCGCATCCTAATGTAATTCATAGTAATAGTGAAACACATGCACACAGCACCTGGTGAGCTTTCCCCCAGGTCCCTCTGCACCCCCACCCCCTTACCCAAGATTTTGAGTTTCTGTGAAAATGACTAATTGTCAAAGTTGGGGCAGTGGCCAAGCATTAGTATTTTTAGTAAAAGCTCCAGGTGATTCTTATAAACATGAAGTTTGGAGGTTATTAAATTTGACATATAATTACCTGTTTTAAATTATTATTTAAGGAAAGAACCATCCACATTTGATTAATCCCACAATATACAGCATAGGGTGATAGGTTTTTGTTATCTGAAATGAACGATCAAGACAATCTTTAGCTCCAATTGCCTGATTTTAATTATCACCAACAACTATATATGAAATGAATTGGTAAGAATGTATATATATGTATATATTTGTTTGTGTGTATTTTTCATGGTTCTACAGAGAAAAGCCCCAATAGCATATATATAGATATATGTAAAAGGATATATAGGTATTTGTTCATACAAAGTTATGCAAAGTGAGAAGTCCCATTATCTGCTCTCTGCAAACTGCAGAAACAAGAAAGCTGGTGGTATACCTTATTCAAATTCCAAAGGCCTAAAAATTAAGAACAAAAGTATAAGACCTGGTCGAAGTCCAGAGGCCACAGAACTAAAAGTGTTAATGTCTGATGGTAGGAGAGTAGATTTCTTAGCTCAAGTGGAGAGGATAAATTTACCTTTCCTTTGCCTTTATGTTCTGTGTGAACCCTCAACTGGTACCTATCCTTAAGGGGGAGGGACATCTGCTTTACTCAGTTCATCGATCAAATGCTATTCTCTTCCAGAAACACCTTGACAACAGACACAATCAGAAATGCTGATTTAACAGTTGCCTGTTCATCCCTTAGCCCATTCAAGTCTACATTTAAAATTGACAATTGATATAAATAAATAGATGGATATAGACACAAATAGAAACATTCATATCCTTATATTGGGAAATAAGAACTGAACACATAAGTGACTAGTTATTATCTTAGTAAGATTTACTGCCACTTTACTAGATGTGATGAAATATTTGCCTAAAAGATGATTTATAACCCAGGCGTGGTGGTGCATGCTTGTAATCCCAGCATTCAGGAGGCTGAGATGGGGATTGCGGTTTGCAAACGGCCTCAGCTATTACTTAGTGAGGCCCTTTGCAACTCAGTGAGACCCTGTTTCAAAATAAAGAATAAAAAAATAAGTCTGGGAGTCTAGCTCAAAGGTATAATGCCCCTGGGTTCCATACCCAGTACCACACACACACACAAAAAGATGATTTACAGGGTATGGGATTAAAATTGCTTTTCCTGGTTTAAACTTATTACTCATCTCTATCAAACCCTTTAAAATTCAAAGTGGAGAAACTTGTTCCTAAGGGGAAAAAATACTACCCCACCTTTGAAAAAAACTTACGCTGCTGCGGCCTCATCCAAGAAGATAGAGGGTTATATACAAGCACCTCAGTCATACTAACAGCATGGAGCCAGGAGCGCTCTGTGGGTCCATCCCAAGAAACCTCCATCATGTTCTGCAGTCATTGAATTTCTAACCTTAAGTCAGCATTAGACAATGAGACCTCTGGTCTAGTCCTACTGCCACATTTGATAGAAGAGGAAACTGGTGAACAGAGAAATTTGACTCAAGTCACACAGTTTGTGGATGCCAGTTTCTTGACTTAACTCATCCCTCTCCACCCTCATACACACTCTGTCTTCTCTTTCCATTTTCTTTCTACTTCATGTTTAGGCTAGTTTTTATTGAACATTCTCAACTGTAGTACTTTGGGGGTATTTCCTCATTTACCTTGAGGAAGGTGAGTACTGAGAATCAAACATCCAATACTGTACTGAAGCTGAAGGGTTTGCATGCCTTTTTCTTGGGCCCTTTGAGTGATTTTACTTTCTGTCCATTCCTTGAGTCTTCAAGGGAAGATATCAGGGCCTAAGTCATGAACAATTGATCAAATTTTGTTCTACTCTTTAAAGAGATTTTAGTGTGTGTGTGTGTGTGTGTGTGTGTGTGTGTGTGTGTGTGTGTGTTTCTGGGGACCCCCATCACTTTTTTTTAGTATATTTTTTTATTGGTGCATTATATTCATACAACTTAGTGGGGTAAGAAACTTGTGTGTACAAACATGTACTCATCACTGATTTAACCCCTACCCAATTCCCAACCCGTTCCCTCCCCATCCCTCCCTCCCTTGCTTGGCTGAGTGGTTTAAGTACATTGTGTGTTTTAGAGAGTTTCCTCTTCCCCCCTCCTTTCTCCTCCTTTAGGTTGTCTTGTTTGCTCCTCTATAAGATTTTCTTTTTCATCTAGAGTTCCTCCTATGACCCATTTCTCCCTAGCTCTCACATATTAGGGAAAGCATCTGTTTTCTTATTTTTTGTGCCTGACTAATCTCACTTAGCATAATGTCCACCAGTTCTATCTATTTCACTGAAAATGATGTCACTGAGTTTTTTTTAATGGCTGAGTAAAATTCCATCGTGTACATATCCCACAGTTTTGTAATCCATTCATCTGTTGATGGACATCTTGGCTGGTTCCATAGTTTGGCTATGGTGAATTGTGCAGCTATGAACATAGATACACATGCATTAGTTTGATAGTTTGGTTTCCTATCTTTTGGGTAGATACCCAAGAAGTGGTATTGCTGGATCAAATGGTAGATTTGTTCCCATTCTTCTGAGGATTCTCCATACTGTTTTCCAAAGTGGTTGCACTAATTTGCAATCCCACCAACAATGTCTTAGAGTTCCCACTTTTCCACATCCTCGTCAGCATCTGTTGTTGTTTGTGTTTTGAATGATTGCCATTCTAGTTGTAGTTAGGTGAAATCTCAGGGTACTTTTGATTTGCATCTCTCTGATTGCCAGTGATGTTGAGCATTTTTTCATGCATTTATTGGCCATTTGAATTTTTTCTTTTGTGAAGTGTCTATTTAGTTCATTTGCCATTTTGTTATTGGATGCTTTGTTTTCTTAGTGCTAAGTCTCTTGAGTTCTCTGTATATTCTAGATATTAGTCCTCTATCAGGGGTGTAGGTGGCAAAAATCTTCACCCATTCTGTTGGCTCTCGATTGTGGTCCTTGATAGTTTATTTTGCTGAACAGAATCTCTTCAGTTTCATGCAATTCCATGTACTGATTTACCTTTTAATTTGTTGTGCCTTTGGGGTCTTGTTGAGAAAGTGTTTATCTATGCCTATGTGTTGCAGTGTTGGACCTATGCCCTCTTCAAGGAGCTTCAAGGTCTCTGGTTTAATTTCCAAGTCTTTGATCCATCTTGAATTGACTTTTGTACAGGGTGAGAAAGTGGGATTAATTTCCAATTTTCTGCATATGGTTAACCAGTTTTGCCAACACCATTTGTTGAAGAGGCTATCTTTTCTCCAGTGTATGTTTTTGGCCTCTTTGTCAAAAATCAATTGGCTGAAAGTGTGTGGACTTGTTTCTGGGTCTTCTATTCTGCTCCATTGGTCTATGTATCTGTTTTTTTTTTTTTCCAGTACCATGCTGTTTTTATTACAATGGGTTTGTAGAATAGTTTAAAGTCAGGTATTGTGATTCCTCCTGCGTGGTTTTTGTTGCTGAGAACTACCTTGGCTATTCTGGGCTTTTTGTTATTCCAGATAAATTTAAGGACTGATTTTTCTATGTCTGTGAGGAATAATCTTGGTAGTTTAATGGGCATTGCATTAAATCTGTAGACCACTTTTGGAAGGATGGCCATTTTAATGATATTTATTCTGGCAATCCATGAACATGGAAGATCCTTCCATCTTTTAAGATCTTCTTCGATTTCTTTTTTCAGTGTTTTATAATCTTCCTGTAGAGATCTTTTATGTCCTTGGTCAAGTTTATTCCTAAGTATTTTATTTTTTTGTGGGAGATCCTGATGGAAGTGTTTTCTGAATTACTTTTTCAGTGGATTTAAGTTTGGTGTACAGGAAAGCTTCTGATTTTTTAAGATTGATTTTGTATCCAGATACTTTGCTGAGTTTGTTGATCAGTTCTATAAGCCTTTTGGTTGAGTTTGTTGGGTTTTCTAAATATAGTATCATGTCATCTGCAAATAGTGAAAGTTTGAGTTCTTCCTTTCCTATTTGTACTCCTCTGATTTCCTTTTCTTGCCTTATTGCTCTGGCTAGAGTCTCTAGTACTATATTAAAGAGAAGTGGTAATAATGGACATCCTTCTCTCGTTTCTGATTTTAGAGGGAATTCTTGAAGTTTTTCCCCATTTAATATAATGTTGGCAATGGGCTTATTGTAGATTGCCTTAATAATGTTGAGATATGTTTCTTCTATTCCAATTCTCTGCAGTGTTTTTTATCATAAATGGATTTTAAATTTTATCAAATGCGTTTTCAGTGTCTATTAAAATAATCATGTGATTTTTGTCCTTGGTTCTGTTTATATGGTGAATTACATGGATTGATTTTCTTATGTTAAACCAGCCTTGCATCCTTGGGATGAACCCTACCTGGTCATGGTGTATGATTTTCTTGATGTGTTTTTGAGTGCATGTCGCTAGTATTTTGTTTAATAGTTTTGCATCCAATTTCATCAGAGATATAGGCCTGTAGTTTTCCTTCCTTGAACTGCCTTTATTTGGTTTAGGTATTAGTGTGATATTAGATTCATAGAATGTATTTGGGAGAGTCCTAGTTTTTTCTATTTTGCGAAATAGTTTGAGGAGTATTGAGGTTAGCTCTTCTATAAAGGTTTTATAGAATTCACTTGGGAAACCATCTGGTCCTGGGCTTTTCTTTGATGGTAAGCTCTTTATTGCTATTTCAATCTCTTTGATTGTTATTGGTTTAAGTGTTCTATATCTTCTTGACTCAGTTTAGGAAGGTCGTATTTATCTAGGAAGTTGTCGAATTCCTCCAGATTTTCCATTTTGTTGGAGTATAGTTTTTCAGAGTAGTTTCTGATAATCCTCTGGATTTCTACACTGTCAGTAGTAATTTCTCTTTTTTTCATCCCTTATCTTCATAATTTGGGTTGATTCTTTCTTTTTTTAGTTAGGTTGGCTAGTGGTTTATCTATCTTGTTAATTTTTTCAAGAAACCAGCTTTTGGTTTTGTTGATTTTCTGTATTTTTTTATTCTCTATTTTGTTAATTTCTGCTCTAATTTTAATAATTTCCTGTATTCTACTGGCTTTGGGGTTCAATTGTTCCTGCTTTTCAAGGGCTTTGAGGTGTGTCATAAGGCTATTTATTTGAAGATTTTCTGTTTTTCTTATGTGAGCACTCAGTGCTATAAATTTTTTTGACTCTCTCTGAATTCTTTTAGAAAGTCCTGTATTATTTCTACTGTTATTTTCCTGATTTGAGCTTATAGAGATCTCTGAATTTCTGTGTTATCAGGTTCTCATGCTGTGGGGTTGTGGGCATTCATTGCTCCAATATTATTTCTCTTTCCCATGATTTTGGAAGTTTGTGCCTTCTCTGGGTTCTTCTCTGGGTCAGTATGACTTCACTTAAGGTGTTCTGGATCTCAAGTCTGTGGTATCTCAGTCGCCACTACTCTTTTACTGGTGTGTATTACAAAGTCACAGACCCAGGGAATCAATCGAGGCTGCTATAGACCATGGCGGTGCCAGGCTGGGTGGTTTCCATGGGGAGCTGCAACTATAGCATGATATCTCTGCTGCCACCACTCCCCCACTGGGTTGAACTGCAAAAATCTCCAACCCAGGGAGACTATCTGCGCAAGTCCCTGGGGCCGCAATTTGATTCACGATTGTTGAGTGCGCTGATGGAACTGTAGTGGACTCGGTGAACTCGCTGCTGCCACCGCTGGCAATATGGCACCCCTGTCATACCCTCAGCAGTGAGGGTGGCATATTTCTTCTCTGGTTTTGAGCTCTGCTCTGAGTCCCTGCAGGGTGTGCTGAGCCCAGCCCCTGGGAGTTTTAGACATTCCTTGGGCTGAAAAAACTACTGAATTCTGCCTGGCTCTTCTTCAGCTGCTCACCTCAGCTCGCTGTCCACCCCTCCTCTCTGGAACCTGGTGGCTTGTTGAGCACACTGATCTGGAGCCATCTGGTGAACTTGCCACTGCCGCTGGCAGTATGGCGCTGCTGCTGCATCCTCGGCCGTGAGGCCAGCGTATATCCTCTCTGGTTTTGAGCTCAGTTCTGAGTCCCCCTCCTCTCTGGAGCCTGGTGCTGTGAGGGAAGATGGCGCTGGCGCGGCTCTGGCCGTGGCACTGCAGGCTGGTTTCTTTTCTGGTGTCTGTTTATTCTTCCAGCCCTCTTTTTTCTCTGTCCCTTGTATTTACAGTTTTTATTTCTCTGCTGATGGTGTTTTCTGGCTATAAAAGGCACTGATATTGTGGTAATAGTGATCAATTGTTAGTGGGACTTGTAAACGCCGCTTTTCTCCATCGCCATCTTCCCGGAAGTTGTAGTGTAGTTTAAAGTCAGGTATTGTGGCTCCTACTGCATGATTTTTGTTGCTGATAACTACTTTGGAAATTCTGGAAGTTTTTGTTGTTCCAAATGCATTTAAGGACTTGTTTTTCTATGTCTGTAAGGAATGATCTTGGTAATTTAATGGGTATTGCATTGAATCTGTAGATCACTTTCAAAAGTATGGCCATTTTCATGATATTTATTTTGCCTATCCATGATCATGGAAGATATTTCCATTTTCTATGGTCTTCTTCAATTTCTTTTTTCAATGTTTTATAATTTTCTTTGTAGAGGTCTTTTACCTCCTTGGTTAAGTTTATTCCTAAGTATTTTATTTTTTGGGTGTGGTAAATTCTGAGTGGAAGTATTTTTTTTTTTTTTTTGGTGATACTGTGGTTCCTGGAAGCCCTTCTACCTCCGGGCTACACTCTCAGACCTATTTTATATTTTTATTTGGAAACAGGGTCTCTCCTAAGCCAGCGCACGCTGCTGGCTTCTAACCTGCATGATCCTTCTGTCTCTGCCTCCCACATGCAGGGATTACAAGCGTGTGCCACCATGCCTGGTGAAGTATTTTTTAAATTTCTTTTTTAGTGGGTTTATGGTTGGTATATATAAAAAGCTTCTGATTTTTTAAGATTGATTTTGTATCCAGACAATTTGCTGAATTTGTTGATCAGTTCTATAAGCCTTTTGGTTGAGTTTGTTAGGTCTTTTAAGTATAGGATCATGTCATCTGAAAATAGTAAAAATTTGACTTCTTATTTTTCTATTTGTATTACTTTGGTTTTCTTTTCTTGCCTTATTTCTCTGGCTAGAGTCTCAAGTACTGTATTGAAAAGAAGTGGTGAAAATGAAAATCCTTGTCTTTTTCCTGTTTTTAGGAGGAATTCCTGCAGTTTTTCCCCATTTAATAAGATGTTGGCTGTGTGCCTGTTATGGATTGCCTTTATGATGTTTAAATATGTTTCTTCTATTCTGATTTTCTGCAGTCCTTTTAGCATAAATGAATGTTGGATTTTGTCAAATGCTTTTTTATCATCTTTGAAATGATCATATGATTTTTGTCTTTGGTTCTGTTTATGGGATGAATTACATGGATTGATTGTTGTATGTTGAACCAGACTTGCAGCCCTGGGATGAACCCTACTTGATCATGGTGTATAATTTTCTTAATGTGGTTTAGAATGCATATTGTTCATATTTTGTTTAGTAGTTTTGCATCCAAGTTCATCGACTATATAGGCTTGTAGTTTTCCTTCCTTGAGCTATATTTATTTGGTTTGTGTATTAATGTGATTTTGCCTTCATAAAATGTATTTGAGAGATTCCCTTTACTTTCTATTTTATGAAATAGATTGAGGGATATTAGGATTAGCACTTCTATAACAGTTTTATAAAATTCACTTGGCAAACTATCTGGTCCTGGGCTTTTCTTTGATGGTAGGCTTTTTATTGCTATGTCAATCTCTTTGATTGCTTTTGGCTTCTAACATTGGTCAGTTTGACACAATATGGAATGAGGTACCTTTTCTCAGATATTGTCTAAATGGGGTTCTATAAGTTTCCTTTACTTGTGTATCAACCTCTTGTTCTATGTTTGGGAAATTTTCTGATGTTATTTCTTTGAAAAGATTGTTGACCCCTTTAATTTCACCCTCTTCTTAGTCTATTATATTTAGTTTAGCTCCTTTAAAATTGAGCCCATATCTCTTCAATATCCAATTCAAGCTATTGAATTTTTTTTCTAAATTATATACTATGCATTAGTTTTTGGAGTAATCATCTTCTATGAGTGAGATTCTATTCTTTTTGTGGTATAATCAATTGTTTATGGTTTGAATATATCCCTTCACTTCAATGATTGCATTCTTTATTTCTTTCAGACTCTCTCTAAATTCTTTTTGGAAAGTCCTGTATTATTTCTACGGTTACATTTCTGATTTGACTTTCTGGAAATTTCTGCAATTCTGTGTTGTCAGGTTCTGTTACTGTGGCATTGTGGGAGTTCATTGTTTCTTTGTTAGTCCTCCTCATGCTTTCAGAAGTTTGTATCTGTTGCTTTGGATAGATTTGTCTAAGTCTCTAGGTGTCAGCTATATCCAAGGGCAAGTTGTGTTGCATTCAATATTGCAGGTTAAGTGAGGAGGTATGTGAAGTCATAAATGTGTGAATAGGGTAAAGCAATAGATAGGATCAAATAGAGTGAGAGTATGAGTTTGGTAAGGTAGTATATATTAGAGATTAGAGATAGCGAATATTTAGTAGTGTTCTAGTAAGCAATGGATAGTGATATGAAGTGGATTTATTACAAGATAAAGAAGAGAAAAGAGAAAAAAAGAAAGAGATGGAGAGTAGAGTGTAGGTATATATAAGGGAAGAAGCTTGGGAGAGGTATTGGAAAGAGAGAAAACAAAGAAGCAGACATACACACACACACACACACACACACACACACACACACGAAAAACAAAATAATGCAATCCTATAAATACATGAATATTCAGCAGATAGAGCTCTGCAGTCTCTCTGTGCAGATGCTGAGTGCCACTGTTACCTTTCCTGCTGCAAGCCTGGTTCTCTGAGTTTTTCTAAGTCTCTGCAGATGGCTGGTATCAATGGGGCTGAATCTAATGTTAAGCATAGGTCACCATCCATGCTTTACATGGATGTGGAGCCTGAGTCTCTCCCTGCCTGTGTAGGTGGCTGATGCCTCTGGGAACAAAGAGTCTTTGTTCTGCACAGCTAGGGCTGGTCTGGTCTGACTTTTCCACATGCACTATGATTGGGCAGTCTTGGTGATCCCAGAGAGTCTACTATTTGGATCTAGTGTTAAGCATAGGTCTCCCTCCACAGTTTCCACTGATGCCAAGCCTGAGTTTTTCTGAGCCTCTGCTATTCCTAACAATGGACTCTATCCCCCAGCCACACCTTTTCTGGGTTGAACAGCAAAGTCTCAGACCCAGGGAGTTTATCTTGGCTGTGCGAATCCCTGGGGGCACCTTGCTGGGCATTCTCCTTTGGGGACAGCAGGTTCATTTACAGAGTTGTTACGTGGTGCTCTGGATCTCTAGAAGGCATGGTGAGCTCTGCTGTCACTGAGGCAAGTTGTAGCTAGTGTTTGCACAGGAGAAACTAATGGCTTATAATTCCAATGATCTGCAGCCATTTACTTTGTCTCAAGTCCTTCATTGGTTGTTTTCCCCTGTGGCTCTGGAGCCAGGTGCAGTGAGGCAAGAAGGTGCAATTATTGGGCCCATAGTTCCAAGACAGGTGTGTTTTTTTTTTTTTTCCTGTTCTCTGATCAGTCTTCTAGCTTTTTTTCCCTGTCTTTTACTTATCATGTTCTTTTTAAAGTTATAATGTTTTCTTGCTTTTTTTAAGAATGCTATTTTTAAGGTAATGGAGATTGGTGTCAGAAGGACTGATATGTGCTGATTCTCAGTCACCATCTTCCCAGAAGTCTCTTCAACTTCCTTTTAAAAACATTGTTGAGCCGGGCGTGGTGGCGCACGCTTGTAATCCCCGCGCTTGGGAGGCAGAGACAGGAGGATCGCGCAGGTTCAAAGCCAGCCGCGCGCGCTGGCTTAGGAGACCCTGTTTCCAAATAAAAAAGTATAAAAAATAGGTCTGGGAGTGTAGCCCGGAGGTAGAAGGGCTTCCAGGAACCCCAGTACCACCAAAAAACAAAACAAAACAAAACAAAAAACAACATTGTCGAAGCCGGGTGTGGTGGTGCACACTTGTAATACTAGCATTTGGGAGGCTGAGACAGGAGGATCACAGTTTGCGGACAGCCTCACCTACTTAGTGAGGCCCTGTTTGAAAATAAAGAATAAAAAATAGGGCATGGGGTGTAGCACAGAAGTTGAATATCCCTGGGTTCCATCCCCAGGCCTGCAAAACAAAACAAAAACAAAAACTGTTGGTATAATAAAACAATCAGACAAAACACATTCAAGGCACATGTGGTCCTCCTCTCTACACAGGTTTTAGCATAAGTAAAATGAAAGCTTACTGTTGAGAAGCTGCAAATAAGCTTCAGTTTTCAAGCTGTGTCCATCAGGAAAAAATAAAACAATTTAAATTTAAGGTGGAAGGCAAATGTACAAGAAAACACTTCATTGCATAACAAATTAAGAATTTTAGGATGATGATGTCTGTTAGGCATGTCTCTTACTCAAGGAGACCCAAAGAAAACCCAGTGGTATACTTTTATTACCCAGGAACGAACTGATAGTGAACTTGGTACCAGGTGTAAAGACCAATAGAACGCACATGTCACTTAATTGCCTCTCCCATCAAATTGGCTTTTTTTAAATGTTTGTAAAAAAGAGCATGTGATTTTCTTTGTAGTGTTACAAAGTACCTTTTGTGATGGATTTCTCAGTTCATGACTTGGTTAAACTCAGCCTACAGGAGAGACTTCTAAGAGTTTGGCAGTGAAAGCAGGCTTTTGCAGTTGTCCTTTTAGCTGAAGAAATTAAATAACAACAACAACAAACTTTATTACTCATCTTTGAATGGTTCATGAATCTTCATCTCCAACCAAGATTTTTTTTCTCACAATTTTCAGAGGGATATATCCAACTTTCTCCTAGACATATCTTATATGACTCACAGATATTTTAACATGGTCACTATTGAATATGTCATTTTTCCTTTATTATCAAAACAAGGACAGAACATTGCTTTTCTTCATGATTCATCAAGGTGATTCATTCTTCATGATTCATCAATGCAAAAAACCATGGGTTATGTTGGAGAATTCCATTATTATCCCCTCCTTACCTAATCAATAACAGGTCTTATCGACTTCTCTTCCTTTTCCTCATATCCACACCAAGTGGTATAATTCTAGTTTATTCAGGCAACTAAAAGAATTTTCCAATCTGTTGTTTACATGTTAGCCAAACCATCTTTCTATAATGCAGACTGTAGCCTTAAGCTCTTCTCCATAATTACATTCAGGATGGAGTTAAGAATTTCTTGCGGGGGGGCCTCTGGCCCCGACCCTGGGCGGGTGGGCAGACGTTGGCGGGGCACCCCTAGGCGACCCCCTTTCCACCTGGAAGGACCCTGTGGTCCGGGCCTCTGGCTCCGACCCTGGGCATGTGGGCAGGCGCTGGCAGGACACCCTTCGGTGACCCCCTCTCCACCCAGAAGGACCCTGTGGTCCAGGCCCCTGGCCCCGACCCTGGGCGAGTGGGCAGGTGCTGGCGGGGCACCCTTTGGTGACCCCCTCTCCACCCAGAAGGACCCTGTGGTCCAGACCCCTGGCCCCGACCCTGGGTGAGTGGGCAGGTGCTGGCAGGGCACCCTTAGGCGATCCCCTCCCCACCTGAATGGGCCCTGTGGTCCGGGCCCCTGGCCCCGACCCTGGGCGGGTGGGCAGACGCTAGTGGGGCACCCCCTTTCCACCTGAAAGGACCCTGTAAAAATGGAAAAGAAAAAGAAAAAAGGAAAATATCGGAGAGGGGTCAAGGAGGCCGTGACGGATGCCAGGATACTGGAGATGCAGACAAAACTTATCCAAATGAACTGGAATTATTGGAAAAATTCCCTGCTAAGGAGGACTGCTTCTTCTCTACATTGTTAAGAATCTTGGACATCACCTGTAAGGAGAGAGACTTTAGCGGAGACCAAGGAGAAAGGCGGTGCTGAAAGCGGTCTCCATGTTGGCGGTGGAGACTTGTATTCAGGAGAAGCAGAAATTGGAGCCTACCAACCTTATTTTTTTTTTTGGAGAAATTACACCAAAGGTTGAATGCTACCGTCGCGCATGCTTAGGAACACTGGACAACATTCAGAGTGGAAAAAGAGCTTGGGAAAGATATGAAATGGTGGAGGCAGTGGCAATGGCAATGGCCAGTACTCAGGGGAGGCAGAGATCTGATGCATTACACCTGGAACCTTTGAAGTAATGACCCCAGAGGCAGAATGCTACCACCACGCACCCTCGAGAACGTGGGACAAATGGTTGAGCGAAGAGGGTGTTCGGATTAGAGCCTGACGAGGGGTGAGGCCGGCGACGGACAAAGCAAAGCTGGGATTAGAGCCTGTCGTGAAGCAAGGCCGGGGCTGGAGTCTCTGACGCCGGGATCGGAGCCTGCCGAGTGGTTAGGCTGGTGCTGGGGCCAGTGAAGCCGGGATCGGATCATGCCATGAGGCAAGGTTGGTGCTAGGGCCTTCAAGGCTAGGATCGGAGCCTGCCGAGGGGTTAGGCCAGTGCCGGGCCAACAAGGTCGGGATTGGAGCCTGCCATGAGGCAAGGCCGGTACTGGGGCCTCCGAGGCCGAGATCGGAGCCTGCTGAGGGGTTAGGCTGGTGCCGGGGCCAATGGCCAACATTGAGGCCTGCTGTGAGGCAAGGCCGCTACTGGGGCCTCTGAGGCTGGGATCGGAGCCTGCCGAGGGGTTAGGCCGGTGCTGGGGCCAGTGAGGCCAGAATCGGAGCCTCCGTGAGGCAAGGCCGGTGGTGGGGCCTTAGAGGCTGGGATCGGAGCCTGCCGAGGGGTTAGGCTGGTGCCGGGGACAGCAAGGCCAGGATCGGAGCCTGCCATTAGGCAAGGCTGGTGCTGGGGCCCCAAGGCCAGGGCCGGAACCTGTCGAGGGGTTAGGACGGTGCTAGGGCCAGTGAGGCCAGAATCGGAGCCTGCTGTGAGGCAAGGCCGGTGATGGAGCATCCGAGGCTGGGATCGGAGCCTGCCGAGGGGTTAGGCCGGTGCCAGGGCCAATGTCTGACATCAGAGCCAGCTGTGAGGCAAGGAGCTACTCAGGCCTCTGAGGCCAGGAGCCAGCTGTGAGGCAAGGAGCTACTCGAGCCTCCAAGGCCAGGATCAGAGCCTTCAGATGGGGTTAGGCCGGTGCTGGGGCCAGCGAGGCCATGATCGGAGCATGCCCTGAGGCAAGGCCAGTGCTGGGGCTTCCGAGGCCGGGATCAGAGCCTGCTGAGGGGTTAGGCCAGTGCCGGGGCCAATGGCCGGCATCGGAGCCAGCTGTGAGGCAAGGAGCTACTCGGGCCTCCGAGGCCAGGATCAGAGCCTGCTGAGGGGTTAGGCCGGTGCCGGGGCCAACGGCCAGCATCGAAGCCTTCCGTGAGGCAAGGCCGCTATTGAGGCCTCCGAGGCTGGGATCGGAGCCTGCCAAGGGGTTAGGCTGGTGCTGGGGCCAGCGAGGCTAGGATTGGAGCCTGCCCTGAGGCAAGGCCGGTGCTGGGGCCTCCGAGGCCAGGATCAGAGCCTGCTGAGGGGTTAGGCCAGTGCTGGGCCAGCGGCCAGCATCGGAGCCTTCCATGAGGCAAGGCCGCTATTGAGGCCTCCGAGGCCAGGATCAGAGCCTGCCTAGGGCTTAGGCCAGTGCTGGGGCCAGCAAGGCCAGGATCAGAGCCTGCCATGAGGCAAGGCCAGGGCTGGGGCCTCTGAGGCTGGGATCGGAGCCTGCCGAGGGGTGAGGCCGGTGCCAGGGCCATCATGGCCGGGACCAGAGCCTGCCGTGAGGCAAGGCTGGTGCTGGGGCTTCCAAGCCCGGGATCAGAGCCTGCTGAGGGGTTAGGCCGGTGCCAGGGCAAGCTGCTGGCATTGGAGCCTTCCATGATCAAGGCCGCTATTGAGGCCTCCGAGGCCAGGATCGGAGCCTGCCGAGGGGTTAGGCTGGTGTTGGAGCTAGCGAGGCCGGCATCGGAGTCTGCTGTGAGACAAGGCTGGTGCTGGGGCCTCCGAGGCTGGGATTGGAGCCAGCTGAGGGGTTATGCTGGTGTTGGGGCCGGCGAGACCAGAATCGGGGCCTCCCATGAGGCAAGGCCACTGCTTGAGCCATCGAGGCCTGGATCAGTCCACCCTGTAGCCAGGCCACTACTGGGGCCGTCAAGAGTGGGATCGGTATTTGCAACGCGGCATACACAGAGAAATATCGCAGAAAATTAAAACCAGATACTTCCCCTATTCAGCAATACCTAGGAGGAAAGGGTCAACAGGAAGTGGTTGAGCTATAGAAAGGGCCCTATAGTGAAGCAATTAAGGTGACCAATCAGAGGGTATGGAAAAGGGGAGGATGGAGCCTCTTTAAAAAGCAGGAGGTACATAAACATATGTATCAAAGTTAATTACCAAACAAGCATGGGATCGAGGGAGGGGGAGGGAATGGGATGGGGACTGGATGAGGGCTAATTGGATGATGTGTGCTTGTATATCCTCTTAAGTCTTGTATTCCAATGTAATGTATGATTACAATACACCAATAAAAATAAATTAAAAAAAGAACTTATTGTGGCTGAGAGTTCCTTGCTTCATTTAATCTTGGCTAACTAGACTCTTTTCTACTATTTTTTTCCTTACCTTTCAACCACTTATTTATTTATTGAAACCAGGGGCATTCAACCTCTAAGCTTCACCCAGAACTTTTTACTTTTTCATTTTGAAACAGTCTGCTAATATGCTGAGGTTGGCCTCCAACCTGTGATCCTTGTAATCTGGCCTCCGAAACCCTGGGATTACAGGTGTGTGCCATCATGCCACAAATCCTTTCAGCCATTTATTTTTTATTGATTAAACAAATATGAAGTGCCTATGAGGATGTGCCAAGAGAAGTGTATGTAAAGGAAACATAAGTGAGGAGATAGAATTTTTAAAAATCACATAAATATAGAAGCACATGTTATGCTAAGTGTTGCATGAGAAAGAAAGAGGGTCTATTGAAAGAGCATTAGAGGGTAACACAATTCAAATTGGTCATCCAGGGACCCAAATCTTGATACCCTGGCACAACATGTGTCATGTCTATAATCCCAGTACTTAGGAAGCTTAGACAGAAAGATATTAAGTTCAAGGACAGCCTCAGCAAGTAGTGAGACTTCCAATAATATAGTGAGACCTGTTTCAAAAAAAAAAAAGAGAGTTTTGGTGTAGTTCAGAGGTAGAATGTCCCTGAGTTCATCCCCAGTAAACACACACACACACACACACACACACACACACACACACACACTATATTCTCCAACCTTTGTGACTCTTCCTTGTCTATCACTCACTACCACCAGCTCATCTGTGTCTCAGTCTACACAGCATTTCTCCCAGGAAGTGACAACTATGGCGGGAAACCTGGCTTTGGTTCTTGAGTGCCCTGCATTGTTTATACTGTAGTTATGGTTCTCCTCAGTAAATATTCACTGACTCAATAAACAGAATGTTGCTGCCATTGACAGATTCAAAAAGAACTCTAGACAACTAATGTTCATGGAAACTCTGCTTTTTAAAGACTGACCCCAGAAGAATAGATATGAAAATCTTTCTCTAGTCCATATTAGTCCATATCAATCTCAGAGTCTTGCTAAATTCCTGAAGGTCTTGCTAAATTGTTGAGGCTGACCTCAAACTGGTCAGCCTCCCAAGTACTAGGAGTATAGAAGTGTGTCACACATTCCCAGAAATTAATAGGAATAGCTCATAAAAGTTTCACATATCACAGAGTATGATTATTCTTTTGATGTTTATTTTTTGCAAAAAAAAAATTGTAAGCATATTCTGACCTATTATGTTATACAAAAGTAAGTAGTGGGCCAGAGTTTGCCTGTGATTTGTATCTTTCAGCCTCTGTGTAGATCACTAAGAGGTCGAGATTAAGAAGATGTAAGAGTGAAGGAAATATAAGAGTGAATGTCTCAGTCTACTGACATGGATATTATGGAGAAGGACGTTCTAAACAGAGGAGAGTCATTGCCAAAAATCTGACACAGGGGTATGCTTGGTGAAGTATAGGGACAGGTACTAGTGTGGCAAGAACAGGTTGAATGAAAAGGATAAGTGGGGGTAAAGGAAGCAGAGGCAATAAAGGTAGGCTTGCCTTGGTCTTTACTCTGAATAAAAAATTGAGCCAGCTGGGCTTGGGGGCCACAGGCCTATAATCCCAGTACTTGGGAGGCTGAGACAAGAGGATCACAGGTTTGAGGCCAGTCTCATCAACATACCAAGGCTTTCAGCAATCTAATGACACCCTGTGTCCAAACAAAAAATAACAGTAACAAAGGAGGGCTAGGGTATAGTTTTGAGATAGAATGTCCCTGGAATTAGTTCCCAGTAACACACACACACACACACACACACACACACACACACACACCACAAAGTTTACAATTTCTAAATACTTTTGTCTTTTTCTCAGGTGAGTCTCCGAACGGCTCTATGTATGTCTAATAATTGCTGGGTTTGATGGTGTACGCCGTAATTCCAAGTACTTGGGAAGCTGAGTCACGAGAATCACAACCTCAGCAATTTAGGGAGACCCTTAGCAACTTTGCAAAATCCTGTTTAAACAAAATAATAAACTGGGCTAAGGTAGAATGTCCCTGGGTTGACTCCACAGGACCAAAATAAATATATAAATCCCTATAATCCCATGGAATAATCCTTAGGCCTTGCGCATGAGCAAGTGGCCTTCAGGCTGCTTGTAAACTTGAATTTTATTTGGTTGTGATTGCAGACACAGCCTACCTGCCCGCCCGCCCACCTTCTTTCCTTCATTTCCCTCCTTCCTTCCTGTCTTCTTACAGTTAGGTATATATAATTTTATTTAAAATTATAAACCAGGTATGGTGACATATGCCTATAATCCTAGTACTTGGGAGGCTTAGACAGGAGGAGCAGAGGTTTAAACAGAGCCCCAGCAAGCAGCAACCTAACAAGACCCTGTTTTAAAACAAAAATAAAATAAAATAAAGGGCTGGAGTGTAGCTTGATGGTGGGATATCCCTGGGTTCAATCCCCAGTACTACATAAATAAATAAATAAATAAATAAATAAATAAATAAATAAATAAAATTATAGACATAGTTATTCCAGAATTGCTTGCAAAATAATTTCTTAGTGCACATAGAGCAAAAGGAAGAAAAGACAAGGTCCCAAATATTCAATGGTGAACTTAAAACTGGCATTCTTTCTGTGCATTGTAGAGATAGGGAGGAGGAGTTTGTGTTTGAGCTACTGTGATGACTAATGAAATTTTTATTCTTTTCAATAGAAGAGCTTTAACAGTTAGGCTGTGTTGTCATGAAATGTTCTTTTGTCCAAAGTCCTCCTGATCCATCAAAACCCCTTTGTGAGAGGTACCTCCCTGAAGAAAGCCTTTGTCTGGAGAGGAATGCAACCAGGGGCGTTCGGTGCGAGGAGTCGCAGTGAAGCAGGCTGCAGTGAACAGTGGGGCTTCAGAAAAGCTAAAATCAGATGTATATATATTTTTCAGTACCATGTGCTATTCATTACCTGACTAAAAAGTTATCTAAGACAGTAGTGGGGAGTAGAACTACACACTTTATTTAATATGATCCTAGAGAAATGTTTAAAAATCCAAATTATAAGTAAAACACGTTTTACAGTCTCAGAGACTACATACAAGACATCTGAAAACTACTCTTTTGTGCTTTTTTAAAGAACCTGGGTTCAAAACTATCTAATAATTTAAAATTATTAAAGCTCCTGCTTTCCAAGAAATTCTTTCAGTTTTATATTTTGATGAGAAGTATTCACTTTCCCTCCATCTATTTCTAATGCAACCCAAACAAGGTAGGATCTGTTTTTATTACTTTCTTATTCTTTGTACTATTTCATCTTGTTTTATTATTATTAGCACTTAAGGAGAATCAATAAAATATTGGCTCCATATTAAATAAGATCATTGTCATAGTAGATTCACATTCTAATAGGACAGGACAGAATGTATATTTTTAAAGAACACATATAAAATGGAGATTGGGAACAACAGGATAGAAACCTTGGGAATTTACAGCATCTACATGTTGATTGATTTTGAAGCCCGAGAAAATTCCAAATGCTACTGAGCATGCTACAGGGAGAGATTCTAGAAAGGGTAGAGCTTAAGAGCTCTATGAAAAGCTCCGTGTCTGGAGCTGGCAGGGAGAAAATGTGGCATAGGCAGAGAGGAGCAAGAGCTTCAAAGACAGTAAGAAGGTCCACAGTTACACTGGCTACTTACACCAGCCGAACAAGCCAGCCACAGGTCTATGGATAGCGAACCAGCCTCTCTCGCCTCACCAATGAATGAGTCTTTAGTCTTTTAGTTTCCATTCTAGAGATTCCCTCATCTTATAACCTAGGTTAGAACATCTAAAGAAATACTGGAACGATTGGGCCTAAGGCAATTTTCTGTCCAGTGCTGACTTAAGGTCAGAAGTTAGATGAATACAGAAAATGAGGGTTTCTTGGGATGGACCCACAGAACTCTCCTGGTTCCATGCTGTTGGTATGGCTGAGGTGCTTGTACAAAACCCTCTACCTTCTTGGATGAGGCTGAAGAGGGAAGCACTCTCTACTCTGTTGCTCAATAGAACATACTGCGTTCCAGTGTAAGGTTTTTTGAAGGTGGGGTAGTATTATTTCCTCTTAGGGACAAGTTGCTTCACTTTGAATTTTAAAGGGTTTGATGGAGATGATTAATAAGTTTAAACCAGGAAAGGAAAAACAATTTTAATTCCACATCTTGCAAATCATCTTTTGGGTAAATATTTCATCACAATTAGTAAAGTGGCAGTAAATCTTTTTTTTTTAATTTTTTTTATTGGTGCATTATATTCATACAACTTATTGGGGTAAAAAACTTGTGTGTACAAACATGTACTCATCGCTGATTTAACCCCTACCCAAATCCCACCCCATTCCCTCCCCGTCCCTCCCTCCCTTGCTTGGCTTAGTGATTGACTTCGATATGTTTAAGTACATTGTGAGCTTTAGAGATTTTCCTCTTCCCCCCTCATTTCTCCTCCTTTAGGTTGTCTTGTTTGCTCCTCTTTTCTCCCTAACTCTCACATCTGATTTCTTATTTTTTGTGCCTGACTAATCTCACTTAGCATAATGTCCTCCAGTTCCATCCATTTCCTTGAAAATGATGTAATTGAGCTTTTTTTGATGGCTGAGTAAAATTCCATTGTGTACATATCCCACAGTTTTGTAATCCATTCATCTGTTGATGGAAATCTTGGCTGGTTCCATAGTTTGGCTATGGTGAATTGTGCAGCTATGAACATAGATATACATGCATTAGTTTGGTAGTTTGGTTTCTTTTCTTTTGGGTAGATACCCAGAAGTGGTATTGCTGGATCAAATGGTAGATTTGTTCCCATTCTTCTGAGGATTTTCCATACTGTTTTCCAAAGCGGTTGCACTAATTTGCAATCCCACCAACAATGTCTTAGAGTTCCCACTTCTCCACATCCTCGTCAGCATCTGTTGTTGTTTGTGTTTTGAATGATTGCCATTCTAGTTGTAGTTAGGTGAAATCTCAGGGTACTTTTGATTTGCATCTCTCTGATTGCCAGTGATGTTGAGCATTTTTTCATGCATTTATTGGCCATTTGAATTTCTTCTTTTGTGAAGTGTCTATTTAGTTCATTTGCCCATTTTGTTATTGGATGCTTTGTTTTCTTAGTGTTGAGTTTCTTGAGTTCTCTGTATATTCTAGATATTAGTCCTCTATCAGTGGTGTAGGTGGCAAAAATCTTCTCCCATTCTGTTGGCTCTCGATTGAGATTCTTGATAGTTTCCTTTGCTGAACAGAAGCTCTTCAGTTTCATGCAATCCCATGTATTGATTCTCCTTTTAATTTGTTGTGCCTTTGGGGTCTTGTTGAGGAAATGTTTGTCTGTGCATATGTGTTGTAGTGTTGGACCTATGCCCTCTTCAAGGAGCTTCAAAGTCTCTGGTTTAATTTCCAAGTCTTTGATCCATCGTGAGTTGACTTTTGTACAGGGTGAAAAAGTGGGATTAACATCCAATTTTCTGCATATGGTTAACCAGTTTTGCCAACACCATTTGTTGAAGAGGCTATCTTTTCTCCAGTGTATGTTTTTGGCCTCTTTGTCAAAAATCAATTGGCTGAAAGTGTGTGGACTTGTTTCTGGGTCTTCTATTCTGCTCCATTGGTCTATATATCTGTTCTTTTGCCAGTACCATGCTGTTTTTATTACAATGGGTTTGTAGAATAGTTTAAAGTCAGGTATTGTGATTCCTCCTGCGTGGTTTTTGTTGCTGAGAACTACCTTGGCTATTCTGGGCTTTTTGTTATTCCAGATAAATTTAAGGACTGATTTTTCTATGTCTGTGAGGAATAATCTTGGTAGTTTAATGGGCATTGCATTAAATCTGTAGACCACTTTTGGAAGGATGGCCATTTTAATGATATTTATTCTGGCAATCCATGAACATGGAAGATCCTTCCATCTTTTAAGATCTTCTTCGATTTCTTTTTTCAGTGTTTTATAATTTTCTTTGTAGAGATATTTTACCTCCTTGGTCAAGTTTATTCCTAGGTATTTTATTTTTTTGTGGGAGATTCTGAGTGGAAGTGTTTTCTGAATTACTTTTTCAGTGGATTTATGGTTGGTGTACAGGAAAGCTTCTGATTTTTTAAGATTGATTGTGTATCCAGATACCTTGCTGAGTTTGTTGATCAGTTCTATAAGCCTTTTGGTTGAGTTTGTTGGGTTTTCTAAATATAGTATCATGTCATCTGCAAATAGTGAAAGCTTAAGTTCTTCTTTTCCTATTTGTACTCCTTTGATTTCCTTTTCTTGCCTTATTGCTCTGGCTAGAGTCTTTAGTACTATATTGAAGAGAAGTGGTGATAGTGGACATCCTTGTCTCGTTCCAGTTTTTAGGGGGAATTCTTGAAGTTTTTCCCCATTTAATATGATGTTGGCAGTGGGCTTATTGTAGATTGCCTTAATAATGTTGAGATATGTTCCTTCTATTCCAATTCTCTGCAGTGTTTTTATCATAAATGGATGTTGAATTTTATCAAACGCTTTTTCAGCATCTATTGAGATGATCATGTGGTTTTTGTCTTTGATTCTATTTATATGATGAATTGCATGAATTGATTGTTGTATATTGAACCAGCCTTGCATCCCTGGGATGAACCCTACCTGTTCATGGTGAATGATTTTCTTGATGTGTTTTTGAATGCGTGTTGCTAGTATTTTGTTTAATAGTTTTGCATCCAAGTTCATCAGAGATATAGGCCTGTAGTTTTCTTTCCTTGAACTGTCTTTATTCGGTTTGGGTATTAGTGTGATGTTGGCTTCATAGAATGTATTTGGGAGAGTCCCAGTTTTTTCTATTTCCCAAAATAGTTTGAGTAGTATTGGGATTAGTTCTCCTATAAAGGTTTTATAGAATCCACTTGGGAAACCATCTGGTCCTGGGTTTTTCTTTGATGGTAAGCTCTTTATTGCTATTTCAATCTCTTTGATTGTTATTGGTTGGTTTAAGTGTTCTATATCTTCTTGACTCAGTTTAGGAAGGTTGTATTTATCTAGGAAGTTGTCGATTTCCTCCAGATTTTCCATTTTGTTGGAGTATAGTTTTTCAAAGTAGTTTCTGATAATCCTCTGGATTTCTACGCTGTCAGTAGTAATGTCTCCTTTTTCATCCCTTATCTTCATAATTTGGGTTGATTCTCTCTTTTTTTTAGTTAAGTTGGCTAGTGGTTTATCTATCTTGTTAATTTTTTCAAGAAACCAGCTTTTGGTTTTGTTGATTTTCTGTATTGTTTTTTTTTATTCTCTATTTCATTAATTTCTGCTCTAATTTTAATAATTTCCTGTCTTCTGCTGGCTTTGGGGTTCAATTGTTCCTGCTTTTCAAGGGCTTTGAGGTGTGTCATAAGGCTATTTATTTGAAGATTTTCTGTTTTTCTTATGTGAGTACTCAGTGCTATAAATTTTTCTCTTAATACTGCCTTCAAAGTGTCCCAGAGGTTTTGATATGTTGTATCTTTATTTTCATTTGTTTCTAGAAATTTCTTGATTTCACCTCTTACATCTTCTATGACCCATTCTTCATTCATAAGTGTGGTGTTCAGTCTCCACATGTTTATGTTGTTTCTCTGGGTCTTCTTATAGTTGATTACTAGTTTCATTCCATTATGGTCTGAAATGACACAGGGAAGTATGTAACATTTTTTAAATTTGCTAGTGCTCATTTTGTGTTCCAGGGTGTGATCTATTTTGGAGAAGGTTCCATGAGCAGCTGAGAAAAATGTAAACTCTGCTGTAGTTGGGTGAAATATTCTATATGTGTCCAACAGGTCCATTTGGTTAATGGTGTTCTTTAGTTCTGAGACATCTTTACTGACCCTTTGTCTGGAAGATCGGTCTAGTATTGTGAGAGGTGTGTTGAAGTCTCCCAGTATTATTGTGTTGGGATTTATGTGTGACTTCATGTCACAAAGAGTTTGATTTATGAAAGTAGCTGCCCCTGTGTTTGGGGCATAGATGTTGATTATTGTTATTTCCTCTTGCTGGACTATTCCTTTTACCAGTAAAATGTGACCTTCTTTGTCTCTTCTAATAAGTTTGGGTTTGAAGTCTAACTTGTCTGATATCATAGTTGCTACTCCTGCTTGTGTTTGAGTACCATTAGCATGGATTACCTTGCTCTAGCCCTTTACCTTGAGTTTGTTCCTATCTTTACTTGTAAGGTGTGTTTCTTGTAAGCAGCAGATGGATGGATTCTGGCTTTTAATCCATTTTGCCACTTTATGTCTTTTTATTGGGGAGTTGAGGCCGTTTACATTCAGTGTGATTATAGAGAGATAATTTTTAATTCCCAACATGTTAAGATCTTATTTCTGTTTGAGATACTGTTTATTCTTCTTTGCTTAGTTGTCTGCTGGATGGGAATTCTTGTTTCTTTGGTTTTGGTGTGTATTACCCATTTCCTCTTTGCAGTTAATCTCCTTGAGTATTTTCTCTAGCGCTGGTTTTGAAGACATAAATTCCTTCAGTTGCTGTTTGTCATGGAAGCTTCTTATTTCCCCATCTAATTTGATGGATAGTTTTGCTGGGTAGGAAATTTTTGGCTGGAAGTTGTTTTCTTTCAGAGTTTGTAATATGTTACTCCAAGCCCTTCTGGCTTTCATAACTTGGTTTGGGAAGTCTGGAGTGATTCTAATTGGTTTGCCTCTGTATGTCACGTGGCCTTTTGTTTTTGTTGCCTTTAAGATTCTCTCCTTGGCTTCCACATTAGTCATTTTGACAATTATGTGGCGTGGGGATCCTCTTCTCTGATCCTGTCTAAAGGGAGTTCTATAAGTTTCCTGGACCTGTGTATCGACCTCTTGCTCTATGTTTGGAAAATTTTCTGCTATTACTTCCTTGAAGAGATTGTTGATCCCTTTGGTTTCACCTTCTTTTCCCTCCTCTATTCCAATTATTCTTAGGTTAGCTCTCTTGAAATGGGCCCATATTTCTTCAATGTCACATTCTTGCTGTCGGGTTTTTTTTTCTAAATTAGAAACTATGCGTTCATTTTTAGAATGATCATCTTCAAGAAGCGAGATTCTATTCTTCATGTGGTCTAATATGTTGTTTATACTTTGAATTGAGGCCTTTACTTCATTAATTGCATCCTTTAGCTCTTTTTGACTCTCTCTAAATTCTTTTCGAAAGTCCTCTATTATTTCTAAAGTTATTTTCCTAATTTGATCTTCTAGAGATCTTTGGATTTCTGTGTTATCAGATTCTGATGTTGTGGGGTTGTTGGCATTCACTGCTCCATTGTTATTTCTCTTTCCCATGATTT
This sequence comes from Muscardinus avellanarius, assembly GCF_963383645.1. Classification (NCBI taxonomy): domain Eukaryota; kingdom Metazoa; phylum Chordata; class Mammalia; order Rodentia; family Gliridae; genus Muscardinus; species Muscardinus avellanarius. Next base: position 37,866,047 of record NC_137791.1, read on the forward strand.
TGGAAGTTTGTGCCTTCTCTGGGTTCTTCCCTGAGTCACTACGAGTTCACTTAAGATGCTCTGGATCTCGAGTCTGTGGTATCTCAGTCACCACTACTCCTTTACTGTGTTGTATCACAAAGTCTCAGACCCAGGGAGTCAATCAAGGCTGCTTAGACCGTGGGGGGTGCTAAGTTGGGCGTTCTCCAGTGGGGAGTTGTGACTATGGTATGATATCTCTGCCACTGCCACTCCCCCACTGGGCTGCACTGCTAAAATCTCCGACCCAGGGAGACTATCTGCGCAAATCCCTGGAAGTGCAGTACTGAGATTTCTCCCCTAGGGGCCGCAATTTGACTCACGGTTGTAGTGAACTTGGTGGATTCGCTGCTGCCACCACTGGCAATATGGCACCACTTCCACGCCCTTGGCCGTGATGCGGCGTATTCTTCTCTGGTTTTGAACTCTGCTCTGAGTCCTTGCCAGTTGTGCTGTGCCCAGCCCTTGGGAGCTTTAGATGTTCCCTGCACCAAAGAAACTGCTGACTGCTGCCCGGCTGTTCAGCACCTGCTCACCTTGGCTCGCTGTCCACCCCTCTTCTCAGGCGCCTGGTGGCTGGTTGAGTGGGTTGGTCTAGGGCCGTCCGGTGAACTTGCCGCTGCCGCCAGCAGTAAGACGCTGCTTCTGCATCCTAGGCCGCGAGGCCAGAGTACTTCCTCTCTGGATTTGAGCTCTGTTTTGAGTCTCCCTCCTCTCTGGAGCCTGGTGCTGCTAGGGGAGATGTAGGCCGCGCCACTCCGGCCGCTCTGCGCCGAGGCTCTGGCTGCTCTGCACCGCGGGTCTGGCCACTCCGGCCGCTCCGGCCGTTCCGCGACGCAGCTCTGGCTGCTCTGGCTGTTCTGGCTGCTCCGCTCCGGCTGCTCTGGCCGCTCTGCTCGGCTGCTCTGGCCGCTCCACTCAGCTGTTCTGGCTGCTCCGCTCTGGCTGCTCCAGCCGCTCTGCTCCGCGGCTCCGGCCACTCCGTGCCGCCGCTCCAGCCAATCTGCGCTGCAGCTCTGGCTGCTCCGGCTGTTCTGGCCGCTCCGCTCTGCTGCTCTGGCCGCTCCGCTCGGCTGCTCTGAATCGCCGCTCCGGCTGCTCTGCACCGCGGGTCTGGCTACTCCGGCCGCTTCGACCGTTCTGCGACGTGGCTCTGGCTGCTCTGGCTGCTCAGGCTGCTCCGCTCCGCGGCTCCCCCCAATCCGCACTGCGGCTCTGGCCGCTCCGGCTGCTCTGCGCCGCGCGGCTGTGGTACTTCGGGCTGGTTTTTTACCGGTGTCTTGTTTTTCCAGTCCTTTTTCTCTGTCCCTTGTATTTACCGTTTTTATTTCTTTGCTGGTGGTGTTTTCTGGCTCTGAAAGGCGCTGGTTTTGTGGTAGTAGAGTTGGATTGTTAGCAGGACTTGTAAATGCCGCTTTCCTCCGTCGCCATCTTCCCGGAAGTAGCAGTAAATCTTAATAACTAGTCATTTGATTGTTTAGTTCTTATTTTCCGATATAAGGATATGAATGTTTCTGTCTGTGTCTATCTCATCTATTTACCTATTGATTGTTAATTTTATATGTACACTTGAATGACCTAGGGGATATCCAGACAGCTGCTTAAATATTATTTCTGGCTGTGTCTATTGTAAAGATGTTTCTGGAAGAGATGAGCATTTGAATTGAACTTAGTAAACAGTTGGATGTCTCCAATGAGGATAGGTACTATCTAGTCAGTTGGGCCCAGACAATGCAATTATCTGCTAGGTCCTATTTTCTTGTTCTCAGAAGCAGATCCCATTGGTTATTTTTTTGTTTGTTTGTTTTGTTTTTTTGTTTTTTTTTTTCAATTTACAACCAGCCTTTTTTCCCCTTTAACTGTGCTCTTCTCCCAGGAAACATGAAATTCAGTGAAAGTCACCTGTTCTGTAGCACTTAGAATATGAATTAAATAATCCTAATTTGAATGTCTATAGGACCTTGGGCACACTTCTATTCTTATGTGATTTTTTTTGGTATCTTTTTTGTTTCAGCCATAGTGAAATACAATTGATGTTTAACATTAGAAAATGATTACTATGATACAGCTAATTAACTTATCACCTCACATAGTAACCTTTGTGTGTATAATGGGAATATATAATATTGTGCTTAGCAAATTTCAAGTATACAGCCGGGTATGGTGGTGCACACTTGTAATCCCCCCTGCTCTTGGGAGGTGGAGACAGGAGGATCGCGCTGGTTCGGAGCTAGCCTCGCTGGCTTAAGAGACCCTGTTCCCAAATAAAAAAAATATAAAAAAATAGGTCTGGGAGTGTAGCCCGGAGGTAGAAGGGCTTCCAGGAACCCCAGTACAAAAAAAAAAAATCAAGTATACATACTATAATATTATAATTATTATCTGTAGTCAAGATGCTGCATAAGAGTGTCCAAACTTATTCATCTTTTTATTTGTTGTTTTTTGCAGTACTGGGGATAGAACCCAGGGGCATTCTACCTCCGAGCTATACCCCCAGCCTTATTTTTTTTATCCTTTACTTTTAAATTTTATTTTTTTAATTTTTTGGTGGTACTGGGGATGGAACCCAGAGGCCTTCTACTTCTGGGCTACACTCCCAGACCTATTTTATATTTTATTTGGAAACAGAGTCTCCTAAGACAGCTGAAGCTGGCTTCGAACCCATGCGATCCTCCTGTCTCAGCCTCCCAAGCGGAGGGTTTACAAGTGTGCACCACCACGCCCAGCTTATTTTTATTTTTGAAACAGGGTCTCACTACGTTGTGGGGGGCCTCACTGAGTAGCTGAGGCTGTCTGCGAACCATGATTCTTCAGACTTAGCCTTCCAAATGCTGGGATTACAAGCGTGCACCACCAAGCCTAGCAAACTTATTCATATTATAACTGCAAGTTTATATCCTTCAACCAATGCCTCTCTATTTTATCCAGTCCTTATCCCCCAACCTTCTTACTCTGTTTCTATGAGTTTCTCATAGATATCTCATTGTAATTTTGATTTGTGTTTTTCTGATGATTGGTGCCGTTTAGCACTTTTTTTTTTTTTTTTTTTTGCTGTACTGGGGATTGAACCCAGGGGCATTCTACCTGTGAACTACATCCCCAGCTCTATATTTAATTCTTTTATTTTTGAAACAGGTTCTCACTACATTGAGGAAGGCCTTACTTAGTAGCTGAGGCTACAAACCTCTGATCCTCCTGTTTTAGCCTCCTAAGTACTGGGATTACTAGAATACACCACCATGCCCAGTTTAGCATTTTCTTATATACCTGCTGGATATTTGTATATATGTAATATATACAAATATTTATATATTTTTTAGGGGGAATAATCTATTCAAGGCCTTTGCCCATTTTTTAAAGAAGGTTATTTGGTTTATTTGTTTTTTCCTACAGAGTTGCCGAGGTCCTTATGTTTTGAATATTTGCAGATATATAGTCTTCAGTTTCTCCCATTTCTGGATTGGCTTTTTATTTTGTTGATTGTTTCTCTGAGTAGAAAAATTTTAGTTTGATGTAGTCTCATTTACTTTTCTCTGGTTACTTGTGATTCAGGCTGCCATATTTAAAAAAAAGTCATTGAAAAGACCAATGTTATAGAGTTTATTTTCCTTGCTAAATCTAGAATTTTTCACAGCCTGATGTCTTATATATCTCAATGCACAATCCTTTTTGAGTTTATTTTTTGCATGTGGTATAAATAAGGATCCAATTTCATTTTAGTACATGTGGATATCCAGTTTTCCCAGCACCATTTATTGCAGAGGAGACTAAGCTATCTCCATTGTGTGTTCTTGAAGCCTCTGTTAAAGAATTGTTGACTGTGTGTGTATGGGTGTATGTCTGAGCTTTCTATTCAAGTACGATGGTATGTGAACTTGGCTTTATGCCAGTCCCATATGCAATTAAATTTGGAACCAGGAACTATGATGTTTCCAGATCTGTTCTACTTTCTCAAAAGTGCTTTAGCTATTCTGAGTCCTTTGAGGTTTGCCATAAATTTTAGAATTGCTTTTGCTATTTCTGTGAAAAAATATATTCAAGTTTTGATAAGTATTTCATTGAATTTATGCATCACATTGGATATACAGATGTATGGATATTTTGACAATATTGATTATCAATCTATTATCATGGGATATTTTTTCCACTTATTTGGGTCTTCTCCAATTTCTTTATTTTGAATTTTTTTTTTTGAAACAGGGTCTCACTAAATTGCTAAGGAACTTTTTAAGTTGCTGAGGCTGGTTTCAAACCTGCAATCATCGTGTCTTAGCCTCCCAAGTACTCAGATCATAAGTATGCACCACCACACTTGGCTTTCAATTTCTTTCCTCAATGGTTATAATTTGTAAAGTAGAGATATTTTACCTCTGTTTTTAAATTTATTTCTAAACATTTCATTCTTTTCTATGCTATTATGAAGGGAAAATTTATTAATTTACTTTTCAGAGAGTTCATTGTTAGCGTGGAGATGGAACTTATTTTTGTATGTTGATTTTGGATCCTGCAATTTTATTGAAATAATTTTTGGTGGGTTTTTTTATATACCATAAAATGGGAGGTATATATTCATCTACAAACAGAGACAATTTGCCTTCTTTCTTTTTTATGTAATTTCTTTTATTTCTTATTCTTACCTACCTGGTCTATCTAGGACTTCCAATGCTATGTTGAATAGAATTGGTAGAAAGCAGGTAATCTTGTCTTGTTCTTGATTTTATAGAAAAAGCTGTCAACATTTCACCATTGAGTATGTTGTTAATTGCAACATGTGATTTTTGTTGTGTTGAGATAAAGTTCTATATGTAATTTGTTTATACTCTATACATATATAGAGTTTAATTGGGAAAGAATGTTGAATTTTGTCCAATATTTTTTCTGTACCTACTTATGATTATATAATTTTTATCTTTTTTTCTGTTAATATAGTGAAATCACATTTTCCTACTTTGTGTGTGTTAAACTACCCTTGCATCTTTAAGATAAAACTTATTTCAGTATAATATATAGTATGTTATTCTTTTTTTTTTTTTTTTTTTTGGTAGTACTGGAAGTGGAACTCAGAGGCTTTCCACCTCCGGGCTATACTCCCAGACTGATTTCATACTTTATTTGGAAACAGGGTCTCACTAAGTTGCTGAGAGCCTCACTAGGTAGCTGAGGCTGGCTTTGAACCTGTGCAATTCTCCTGTCTCTGTCTCCCAAGCATGGGGATTACAAGTATGTGCCACCATGCCCAGCTATGTTATTCTTTTAATGTGCTGTTGTATTTGGTTTACTAGTATTTCTTGGTAATATTTCATCTGTTTTGATTAGAAATATTGACACGTGCATATATACATACATTGTCTTTTTGTGTTCTTCTCTAGCATTGGTATCAAGGTGATGCTTAATTTGTAAGATCAATTTGCAAGTATTCAATTCTCTGTGATACTGAAGACTGAAACCAGGGTATTCTACTTTTGAGCCACACTCTAGCCCTATTTAATTTTTTATTTTGTAATAGGGTCTCAGTAAATTGCTGAGGCTGAGTATTAATCTGCAATTTTCCTGTTTCAGGCTCCAAAGTACTGGAAAAAGAGTTGTGCACCACCACGCCTGATTACTATTCAATTTTTTAAGAGAATCTTGAGAATAGAACAATTGGTAATAATTTGTCCTGAAATGTCTGGTAAAATTTATCTATGAAATCATCAGGTCTTGTGTTTTATTTTTAATGGTAATTTTTTTTTCTTCAGTACTTGGAATGGAACCTAGGGACATTGTACCTCCGAGCTACACCCATAGCCCTAATTTTTTTTATTATTCTTTATTTTGAAAGAGTCTCACTGAGTAGTAAAAGGCCTTGCTAAGTAGCAGAGGTTCCCGAGAACGACCCCTGTTCTCTGCCTCCCGAATGCTTTGTTTACAAGCGTGCGCCACCACACCCTGCGATAATGGGAAATTTTTGATTATTGATTTTATAAAAAAGATTAAAAGGTCTCCTTATTTGTTACTGGTATGATCAGATTTATTATTATTTCTTGATTTAGTTTTGAGAGTTATATATTTATAATTTATCCATTTCTTCTAGGTTATCTAATTTGTGGATGTCTAATTATTCATAGTAGTAATTTATGATCCTTTGTATTCCTAAGATATCAATTATATTTTCTTTTATTTCTGATTTTATTTGTCTTTCTTTTTTCATAACTTAGATAAGGTTGTCACTTTTATCTTCTCAATAAACACAATTTTATAAATTTTTTTTTGGTACTGGGGATTGAACCCAGAGGCATTGTGCCTCCAGGCCACACCCCCAGCCCAATTTTATTTCTTATTTGGAAATAGATTCTCCCTAGGTAATTGAGAGCCTCACAACATTGCTGAAGCTGGCTTTAAATTTGCGATCCTTCTGTCTCAGCCTCCAAAGTACAGGAATTATAAGCACATACCACCATGTCTGGCTTAAACTTTTATAATTTTTAAATCTTTTACATGCTTTTTCTAGTCTCTGCTTCATTTCTTTCTTTCCAATCTTTATTTTTTATTTCTACTATTTTATTTTTAATGTATATTTTTATACTTTTATTGGTACATTGTACTTATATATCATAGTGAGATTCAAAGTGGTGTATTTGTACATGCGCCCATCATTTAGCATATTTTCTTTCCTATCCTACCTTTATACTAAGGTTTGGATTCATTTGTTTATCTTTTTCTAGTTTTTTGAGATCTCTTTTTGTGTTGCTGTTGTTCATAGAGACTTTTATTGCCATAAATTTCTCTATTAGAACTACTTTATTTGAATCCCATAAGTTTGGATGTCATATTTTAATTCTTGTTTGTCTCAAGATATTTTTAAATTTTTTCTTTGACCCATTGGTTGTTTAACATTCACACATTTATGAACTTTCCTTCTCTACTGATTTATTCTTTCATGCCATGATGGTTAAAAAAGATACTTGAAATAACTTCAGTCCTCTTAAATATATTCAGACTTATATTGTGGCTTATCATTATCTATCCTGGAGTATGTTCCATTTGCACCTGAGAAAAATGTATATTCTATTGCTGTTGGGTGGAATGTTTTGTATACAGTTTTTAGGTCTATTTGGTCTAACATATATTTCAAGCACAATGTTTTCTTACTCATTTTCTGACAAGATGATCTGCCCTTTGTTGAAGGTAGGATATCGATGCCCCTATTATTATATCACTATTAAAATGTTTGCTTTATATATATTTAGGTAGTCCAATGTTGGATGCATATGTGTTTACAATTACTATATCCTCTTAATGAGTTCACTTTTGTCATTATATAATGATCTTATTTGTCTCTTTTTTCTATTTGCCTTAAAGTCTATTTTATCTGATAGAAACATAAATACTCTTACTCTTTTTGGTTTCTATTTGCATGAAATATTTTTTCCATTTTTTTGCTTTCAGTCTGTTGTGTCCTTTATGCTGAAGTGTGTTTTGTAGACTGCATGTAGTGGAGTATTGTTTTAGCATCTATATATTCACCATTCCCTTTCTCTCTCTCTCTATCTCTATCTCTATCTCTATCTCTCTATCTCTCTCTCTTTTGTACCAGGAATTGAACTCAAGGGCATTCTGCCTCCAAGGTATGCTTTCAGTCCTTTTTGTTTTTTGTTTTGAAAGAGACACTCACTAGGATGCTAACAGTCTCACTAAGTTGCTGAGATTGGTCTCGAACCTGTGATCCTTCTGTTTCAGCCTCCCAAGTACTAAGACTACAGGTGTATGCCACCACACCTGGCTCCACTCTGTCTTTAGATTGAAAAATTTTAGTCCATTTGGAATAAAAGCAATTATTAATAGGTAATTGCTGCCATTTTGTTAATTGTTTTCTAGATCTTTTGTTCCTCTCTTCTTTTGCTGTCTTCCTAGGTGATTTCATGACTTTCTTAAGTAATATGCTTTAATTTCTTTATCTTTTGTCTTTCGGCCCTAAGTCTTTGCAATGTGGTTACCATGGGGCTTATATATGAAATAATCTCCCCCGCCTCTCTCTTTCTTTGTGGTACTGAGAATTGAGCCCAGCAGCATTCTACCTCACAGCTACATCCCCAGCCCTATTTTATTTTTTATTTTGAAACAAGATCTCACTAAGTTGCAGAGTGCCTCACTAGGTATCTAAGGCTGACCACGAACCTGGAATCCTTCTGTCTCAGCCTCCCAAGTACTGGGATCACAAACATGTGCCACCACTCCTGGATTATAATAGTCTTTTTAAAATTAATAACAAGGTAACTTTTATCACATACAAAAATTCTACATTTTTACAACAATGCCCCACATCATATCACAATTTATATCATTTATATTATGCATCCATTAACAAATTATTGTAGCTATAGTTATTTTTTTTTACTATTTTTGTCTTTAACCTTTAATCTAGGGTTATAAGTGATTTTCTCACCACAGTTAAGAGTATAGAATTTGAATGCATACTTAATTTTACCTGAGTTTTCTATACTCTTGCATTTTCATGTTACTAATTAGCATCCTTTTGTTTTAGTTCAAAGAATTCCCATTAGCATTTTATGTAAGTCAGATGGTCCAGTGGTGATGAACTATCTCTCTCAGCATTTTTGTTGGAAAAATACTTTATCAATCCTTTATTTGTAGAGGACAGCTTGCCAGATGAAATATTCTTGACTGGCAGTTTTGTTTTTGTTTTCTTTTGTGTTTTGTACTTTGACTATAGTACCCCAGTCTTTACTGGCTTGCAATGTTTCTGCTACATAATCTGCTAATAGCCTTACTAGAGTTTCCTCATATGTGAAAACCTTTTATTTTTTCTCTTGCTGCGTTCAAAATTCTCCTTTTGTCTTTGATTTTTGACTGTTTGATTTTAATATCCTTTAATGAGCACTTCAATGGACTGAGCATTATTAGAGTTTTTTTTTTTACCTCCATGTCCTTATTTGTCTTCAGATTTGGAGAGTTACAGCAATATATGTGTGTGTGTGTGTGTGTGTGTGTGTGTGTGTGTGTGTGTGTGTATGTGTATTATATAATATATGTGTATATATATTATATTATATATGTATATATATATATTATTTTTTCAGTACTGGGGATTGAACCCAGGGGCATTCTACCTCTGAGCGACATTCCCAGCTCTATTTTTTATTCTATATTTTGAAACAGGGTCTCACTGAGTTGCAAGGGCCTAAGTAGCTGAGGCTGGTCACCAACCATGATCCTCCGTCTCAGTCTCCTAAGTGCTGGGATTACAAGCATGGGCCAACATGCCCGGCACAGCATTATATTTTAAAACAGGCTTTTTGCCCTTTCTCTATCTTCTCTCTTTTTAGTTTTTGTTTCATAAATTATCTTTATTTTTGGTGTCCCAGTAATGCATCAGGGTTTTCATTACTTTCATTTATTTGTTTTCTCTGACTACATATTCCCAAATGACTTGTCTTTAAGTTCATAGTATTTTTTCCTGCTTGATCAAGTCTGCTGTTGACATTCTCTAATGCAATTTTTAAATTTATTCACTGCATTCTTCAATTCCTGAATCTGTACAGTATTTTTAATAATTTATGTTTCTTGATTGAACTTCTTTTTCATTCATGTGTTGTTTTTGTCACTTTATATACTTTATAGGTGTATTGTAATTATACATCATAGTGAGGTTCAATATAATACAAACATACCTCTACACAGCACTTGGTGCGTTTCCCTGTGGGTCTCGCCCTTCTTTCCCCTGCTCCCTGTACACTTTGTGTAGGTTGGGAGTGATCTTTTCATGTATAGACATCACATTATTTGAATCATTTTCTCCTTTCCTCAGTCCCTTTCCACTATTATGCTGGTCTCTCTCCTCATTTATCTAAAGTCCCTTTGCTTTTTATTTTCTCTAGAGCTTTCATGTAGAGGAATAGTATCAAGAATATGAAAATAAAAAAGTAACACTAAAACAATAATCATTTTGACCCAATCAAAACTGTTGTGTGATTTTTGTTGAGTTGTGTATCTATGTTTTCTTGAGGTTCACAAAACTTTGTTAGAAAGTAATTTAAATATTTTCTCAGGCAGTTCCTTGATCTGCCTTTTTTTAGGGTCAGTTCCTGGAAAACTATTATATTCCTTTGGTAATATTTTTCTTTTATATTTCCATGTTTCATGTTACCTTGCATTAATTCTTTTCCATTTATGGAGCCATCATCTCTTCTAAATTTTATAGCCTGTCTTTGGTGGAGAAACCAGCCCATAAAGTCTAGAAGAGATGACCCACTTACATATGGGTGCAAGGGTTTGGATAGGTGGGTGCCGTGTTTCTGTTATAGGTGTGGGGACAGTGGAGTAATCTGCATTTAATTCTATTATTCAAAGTCAAAGTCAGCAAAGATTGAAGGAGTTCTTAGCAGCCAACACAGTGGGTATACACAAGAGGCAGCAAGGGCAATCGTGGTCTTTAGTGACAGCTGTTAGGAAACATTCTAATGCCTGTTTCTTCTGTGAGGAAAGTCTTGGTCAATCAGATCCTTTTTGGTGCTGGGTCCTCCTCACATCACACTATGGCAGCAGCCATGGAGAAGCCATGGAATTGATGTATGAAATAGGGGTGCATGTAGAGGGATTGTAACTCTGGTCCAGAGCAGGGGTGACACTAGTGCCAGGGGAAGCTGACTGCAGCAGTGATAAATTTATATGAAATGTGGGCACTTGTGGGACAGCTGGGGAGCTCATTTCTGGAGCCAAGCATGCACAAAAAGAGCTATAGCAGCTCTGGACACCTGAGGCATACAGACCAATCATGGCACTGGTGTCTGAGGAGGGGACAGGCCTGTATCAGTGGTGATGCTGATATCTGAGTGGCAGTGCCTACAGATTGTCTAATGAACCCGGGTGTGGAGTATGGGTACGTTGTAGAGAAACTGAAACGCTAAGGCTTGGGGCACACGCTGGGGCAAGTGTGTCGTGGCCCAGCCCAGGGTGGAGTAATAGCACTCCTGTCCTGTGGGTGGGGAATCACAGCAGTAACTCTCTCTCCATCAGTCTGACAGTGAAAGCTGTTGGTTATCTCAGTGGCAAAGGCTATCATTGTCTTTTGCCGAGCAGGCCACTAGAATGGAGGTGGCATCTGCTGCATGGCCTATGCTGATAGGCCCAGGCTTTATTTTTCCTGCATCTTTAGGTGTCTCAGGGTTTCTATCTCTTCAGTGATCATTCCTCTGAGATTACTATTTTCCAGATTTGGATTTTTGCCATACTGTACTGCTGAGGTGTTTTTTTATTTTATTTTAACTGTGTCTGTTTAATTTTAATTTTGATCCAGCCCTTTATATTTTTAAAATTTTTAAACAAGGTTTTGCTAAGTAGCTGAGGCTGGGCTGGAACCTATGATTCTCCTATCTTAGCCTCCCAAGTACTGGATTACAGGCATGTGTCACCACACCTGACTCTGAGGATTCTTCTTTTTTTAAAATTATATTTTACTTTTTTTTTAACCTGACGGTTCTTAATTCTGAAGTTCTCTCAAGGCTATTATCTTTCTTGGGAAAAGTTCATTTTCATTTTATTTCTTGGAAAGCTCATGTTTCTTTCAATAGGTCATAAACTACTCCTTAACATGTAGAATATATTATTTATATGTATATCTCTAGTGCAAAGGCAATTTATGATAAATTATAGGCACTCTATAAATATTTATTGAACATATATATGAAGAACAGAGGAGCGATCATATTTCTAAATTCATAGTTTGTCCCTTTCATATCATTTTTTACTGTTGGCAAGATGATGTGGGTGGAAGAGCAGTACAGACTCAGATATTCAGATAATATTTCTTTACTGGAGCTTATATAAAAGTGGGAATGATTCTAAAAGGATGAAAAATATTTTTTGCCTTTATTAATACTCAGTGTATGTTGGCAGCATCTACTATAAGAGTTGGTTGTGGTGAAAGACCTTGCAGGTTAAAACTAGCTTGTGTTAGCAGTGTCTTTTGTAAAGCTTGCAAGACAGAATTGACCTAAACAGGAAACATGCTTTATCCTCACAGATAATTTACTTAGAGACATTGATAGAATAAATGGTGCATGCATACTATAATTTATTTTATTTTATTTTATTGTGGTACTGGGGATTGAGCCCAGGGGCGTTCTACCTCCAAGCTACACCTCAAACCCTATCATATTATTTTACTTGGAAACAGGGTCTCACTAAGTTGCAGAGGACCTCACAAGTTTGCTGAAGCTGGCCATGAACCTGCAATCCTCTGTCTCAGCCTCCCAAATACTGGAGTTGCACACTGCGAGTACAGTGGGCACCACCAAGCCCAGATGCATGCTATGATATTGTTTATATTGTCCTCACAAGCTCCCAGACTCCAAATCTGTCATTCATTCCTCTGGTTACCGTGATGTCAAAATCAGTCTGTAATTTTTTATTCTGATGTTGCATCTATTAGAAGAGATAACTTAGAGATGTTCTATTTCTCACTTGTTAAAGTTAGCAAGAGCTTTCTACTCACTGCTCTCTAAGGATACTTTACTAGAATAGAAAACAAGACAGATTGTTAATTAAAAACAGAAATTAAGCCTTAAATTCATCTGATGATAGGGGTAGCTAGAGAATATTTATGGGATTCTGAAGGATAGTCTTGATTGTTTATAGAAAAGTTCAAGGTTTGAGCTTTGCAGCTCTATGTTTTTAAGAGATACTTAGCCAAATACATTTTTATAATTATATAAAGAATAAAATGAAAGTCCACACCATACCATTAGAAGGTTCTTGGGTGGGCTGCTTTATTAAAGAACCAAAACAAACAAAGACATTTTTAAAACTAATAACTTGAATTATGAATGGGGGTTATGGTTAATGTTTACTGACCTTGCCTATTTCACAACTTTGTTTAAAGCTGGTGAGAGAGAGAGAGAGAGAGAGAGAGAGAGAGAGAGAGAGAGAAATGAATAATTACAGAAAATTGAACAACAAGCACAACATTGCTTGGCCCTGAGAGCAATTCAAATCTTGAAAGGGTTCTGGAATAGTATAACTGATCCGTGACTAGTGAAAACAGGAGATAATAAAGTGCTGTAATTTACCAGCTTCCTAAGGGTTTATGTTGATAGCACTGCGACTCACTTATTTTGTCCTCCTTGCCTTCCCGTGAGACACAGACTACTGTTCATTGTATTGACTGACAAGGAAACTGACTCTCAGAAAGGTCAAATCACTTGCTCATAGTAGATGGGGAAGCGTAGTTTTAGCCCACACAGTTTGACTTCAGATCACAGGTGAACTCTTAATCCATTCAGCTGTACTGTGATTGCTAATATAAAATGTTTTAAAATGTAACACAAGGAGTTCTTTGAAAACCCAGGAATGCTTTAAAATAAAATATTGGAACAAAGCAAATAGCAATTCTCTTCATTTTGTCTACCGCTTTCTTTGCTGCTGATGTGTATCAGTGACCAAGATCTAATATGGGAAAGGGGAGAGTTCAGCCAGGTGACAGCAGTCTCCTTCTCCACCTACTCTCATCACACAGGGCTACAGTAGTCTGTTTGAGAGAAGTCTCGCAGCTCAAGGTTCTCTCTATGACAGTGACAGGACGAGCAGGCCCTGCTTCCAGTCGAATGGGTATCTGTGTGTATGATTCAGACAATATCTCTGCAGTTTCCCATGTTCTTCAAGACTCCTGACACAGGGTTAGAGCTAACTCAATTCCCAAGATGGACTTAAGACTTAGATGATCTCAAACATATGTTCACCACTTTTCTTAATGTTGTTTGCTTTTTTTTTTTTTACGAAATATGGACAATTAAAATATCAAAAGAAATCTTCAATTATTATTAGAAAATTAGAGGGAAAACAATCACAATTAAAACACATTTTATTTTATAATTTTGGTACTGGGTATTGAACCCATTACCTCTGAACTATAGTCCAGTCTTCAATCTAGTGAGAACCTAATATAATAAAACTACTTATATATAAATAAACCTAAATAAAGTAAAATAAAAATTAAAAATAGGGCTAGGATTGTAGCTCACAGGTAGAATGCCTCTGGGTTCAATTCCTAGCACCACACACACAAAAAATTTATATGAGTTTGTATTAGTACATTTGGGCATTTTCATGTAAATCATGTTTGCAAAACCACAGAGTTATAGCTATAGCCCTAAAGTGTAAAGTTTCCCAATTCTAACTTCTGTGTGCATTCCATCATACAACATTGTCTTGGAATTTTAACAGAAAAAGTGAAATAGTGAAAGAAATAGTCATAAAGCATCTATTAGACCATTCAATTTATAGATGTCAGCACTGCATCTTTTAAAGTATAACTCATGTACTTGGGAGGCGGAAACAGGAGGATCACAGGTTCTTGGCCAGCCTCAGCTACTTAGTGAGACCCTGTTATTTATTTATTTATTTTGTGGTACTAGGGGTAGAACCCAGGGGGGTTTCTACCTCTGGTCTATACTTCCAGACCTATTTTATGCATTATTTGGAAACAGGGTCTCACTAAGTTGTTTAGAGCCTCAATAAATAGCAGAGGCTGGCTCTGAACCTGTGCGATCCTCCTGTCTCAGCCTTCCAAGTTCTGGGATAACAAGTGTGTGCCACTGTACCTGGCTGAGACCTTGTTTTACCTTTTTTTTTTTTTTTTTTTTTTTTTTTGGTGGTGGTACTGGGGGTGGAACCCAGAGGCTTTCTATCTCTGGGCTATACTCCCAGACCCATTTTATATTTTATTTGGAAACAGGGTCTCACTAAGTTGCTGAGAGCCTCACTAAGTAGTTGAAACTGTCTTTGAACCTGTGCGATCCTGCTGTCTCAGCCTCCCAAGCTTGGAGATTACAAGCATGCGCCACCATGCCCGGCTGAGACCCTGTTTTTTTTTTTTTTCTTTGTTTTTTTTTTTTTTGTGTGTGTGGTTCTGGAGGTGGAACCCAGAGGCTTTCTATTTCCGGGCTATACTCCAGACCTATTTTATATTTTATTTTGAAAAAGGGTCTCACTAAGTTGCTGAGAACCTCACTAAGTACCTGAGGCTGGCTTCGAACCTGTGTGATCCTACTGTCTCAGCCTCCCAAGCACAGGGATTACAAGTGTGTGCCACCACGCCCGGCTCTGAGACCCTGTTTTAAAATAATGAAAAGTAGGGATGGAGGTGTGGCTCGAAGATAGAATGCCCTTCGGTTCAATCCCCAGTGCTGCAAAAATAAAACATAAAGAAATAAATAAAAATAAAATAAATACATAAAGTATAACTTTTTTTTCATTTCAGTCATCTTTTACTCATCACACTATTTCCTGCAGTGAAATCCCTAATTCCTATAACTTCAATGAATACCATGTTTGAAGGTATTCCAGGAAGCTTTTCAGTTTAGATTTGATTATGGACAGTTTTGCATTATCTTTGCCTCTCATTATTAAATTTTAACTCTAAGGATGCTGACTGCAGGGACAGCCCTCTGGGTGGCCTTGGACTGACCTAGTTTCCCCTTCTTTCTCTTTGTGATTCTCAAGAATAACTACAGAATGTGTCCCCACCTCACTCCCACTATAGGATGTCCTTCAATGTCCCTCCACGCCAGGTTATAAACCCGGGGTAGAGGGCTCCCGGCAGGGTCCTTCAGCAATAGTGCAAATAGAGCACAGGGTGGGACTCCCTCAGCCCCAGGCAGCTTTCCAGATCCTGGGGGCTGGCTCATAAATACTAGGGTTCTGTGGTCCCCAATTGCCTCTGCAATTACTAGATCTGCTTCATGAAATTTGAAGACATATATGTTCTATCTCACTGAACACAGAAATTTAGTAAACAGTGCCATGAACTTGATTTGAAATGACCATATCTTCTGTTTCATATATAACTCCCTTTAGTGATCAAGTGTTTGGTTTTACAAAAGAAATACTTTAATATCTCTCACTTTTTAAACCCATGTATTCCTGACATCTTTTGTTAGAGTTATTTTGGAATTTAATTTGTGAAGCAGCCTCCCCCCAGTGCAAAAAACAAAAAACAAACAAAAAAAACCTCCCATTTTCTTCACAAAGAATTCATATTCTTCTGTGCCAGACTGGTGCCTAAATAAACATCTCAGATCCAGGCATTTTGTGGGACTACAAGGCTTAAGTGGGTGATTGAATCATCCACTTTGACAATTGCTTATTTCAACATGACTATAAATCAGTATTTCCAGGGCTTACCAAAAGAACTATCTGACAATGGTCTCTTTTCTCTGTCTAGAGCTTCAGGAGAATGTCTTGGAGTTAATGGAGTTCCTGTGTTTCTGTTACTGCTTAATCTTAAAATTTATGACATAATATACCTGCTACACCTTTTAAAAAAAAGTCAGGTAGCTCTACCTGCAAAAGAGTCAAGTGGAGCATAGATGAGGTTAGAATAAGGGACAAGGAAAAGGATTTATACTCTGAATGTTTATTTGCTGAATGTAATTCCTGCTTTACCTGTCTAAAATTCTGCTTCTAACTTTTATTATTTAAACTAAGCAACAAAGCTTTATTCATTGCATTAGCTTTAGAAAGTATAATGGCAAATGCTGTGGTCATTAAAAGTAGCTCTCTTGTGTTTTTTATTCATTTTTCAATATGATAGCTCAATTAGCCTCTGACAGGTCATATAATATAAGGGAGAATAATATGATGGTGTCGAGAATAAAAATATGCGGAAAACTGGAAAAGCCCATGGACAAGTTCTCACCTTGAAATTCTGCTTAGGGATAGTTGTGTTTCCCAGGGCTTCTAGAACATCTTGTAATACAATTTGAATTTGTCTTTTTTTGTGTGGTGCTGGGGATGGAACCCAGGAGTATTGTACCTCCAAGCTACACCCCTAGCCCTATTTTTTGGTCTTTTTATTTTCGAAACAGGGTCTCACTGAGTTGCAACGGGCCACCCTAAGTACCTGAGGCTGTCCACAAACCGTGATCCACAGATCCCACCTCTCCAATGCTGAGATTACATGTGGGCCACCACGCCCGGTGGATGTGGGTTTTTTATCTGTTTATTTTTCTACAGAATCTGACAGCTGGCTGTAGGTACATCCTTGGGCATACAATATGCTCTCCAGCCAGAAAGGTTCAGAATTTTTAGAAGTCATACAAGACAAGGAACAACTTGGACCTCTGTCCCATCAGATGTAGTCCATACAAAGGAATTGTAACATAGTTTTGTTTAAAATCAATTTTTAAAAGTAGAGTTGGGCATGGGGGCATATGTCTGTGCTCAGTATTTGGGAGGCTGAGACAGGAGGATAGCAGATCCTCAGCAAAATAGTGAGACCCTCAGCAACTTAATAAAACTCTGTTTGAAAATTTAAAAGATTTTATTTTATTTTATTTATTTATTTATTTTGCGGGTCTGGGAATGGAACCTGGGGGCATTTGACATTCAAGCTACACTCCCTGCCCTAGTTTTTATTCTTTAACTTGAAACAGGGTCTCACTAAGTTGCAGAGGGCCTCATTAAGTAGCTGTCCGCGAACCAGAATCCTCTGGTCTCAGCTTCCCAAATGCTAGGATTACAAGCATGTGCCACCACACCCGGCTTAATTTAAAACATTTTAAAAGGGTATAGCTTGGAGGTAGAATGGCCCTGGGTTTAATTCCAAGTGCCAAAAAAGTAACATGTGCTCTTTAAAGGCCATATTATAAAATAATTTTGGTCCACAAAGTGTAATATGTGGCAAAAAAAAAATGTAGTCAAATGAGTTTGACTATAAGAACATCATGCAATAAAAGGAGATAATTTAGCCTGAAGAAAACTGAATAGCTTAATAGGCTTATTAGCAGTGAAATAGAACATGGATGATTTACTGTAAAGGTCAGAACTACCCACTGATTACTGTCTATACTATACTTAGAAAGAAATAGATGCAGAATATAGAAACAATATTTTGCAGTGAACTGATATTAGTAACACAGTGAGGTAAAAGAATATGAAAAATACATAGTAAACATGCTTTTATATTCTTTTGGCAGGATACTAGGAATTGAAAGCAGAGATGTTCTAACCTCTGAGTTATATCCCCAGCTGTGCTTTATGATTTTAAATTTTGAAACATCTTCTCACTAAGTTATTGCATACTGGACTCAAACCTTCCATTCTCCTATCTCAGTCTCCCAAGTACTGGGATTTGTGTACATGTCTTTATATGCACTTGCGTGTACCCACTTTTTCCACAGCCTCAAGTTAAATTCAGAAGCATAGAGCTAATGATAGATGCCAAATATATGCTTGGATAATCTCTGGATCTACAGAAATTGGTAAATTTTGTGCTAGTATAGTTTCTATCATGCCTCATTTTATTAAAATATTAAAAGAATAGCTATAATAGTATTTTAATTCCAATGTGCTACTGTTTAGAAAGGTGACTTTTTCTCTTTCTAATTTTAATCCTATCCATCCCCTACACACAAAAATGCCTTCCCCGATCAAATATAAATATGAAAGAAAATTTTCTTTGGAACTTTCCATTCAATAAATTTTTCTAATTATTTCATCCTTCTTCCTCATTTTATCTTTCTATAGAGGAAGTCATCTGTTCTAGTTTACTTTTGCATCACAAATTCAATGAAATTTTTTTTCACAGACATAATGACTTAGATTTATAAATTAAATTCTCTCTGAAGAGTAGACATTTAATATAAAGCAACACATTGGCAGAAACAGGAAAACTGACATGGTTTGTACATCCAAAGTATTTGCCTGGAAGCCATGACCACACCTGACTGGATCCCCACTCAGGACTGCAGTGATGCTGGCCACTGGAGCGATCACACAGCTCAGTGACTTAGTGTGGCTTGTGAGCCAGCCAACTCCAGTTAAGTGAAAGGAAATTTTGAATTTTTTATTTCTCTCTCTCTCCTCCCTTCCTTTCTTCTGTACTGTGGATTGAACACAAAGACTTTCCTTTCCTGGACATTTACAACTGATATGAATGGAGTGTAATATAAATTAATTTTAGACATTTTGTTTTCCCAGAGTAGAACATTAATTATTACTAGAATTGAATATGATTTGTGTAATGAAGTTGGGGGAGGCCTCCCTGTACTTTATGTATTCATTTATTAGTTTGTAATAGCCTTGCTAGTTATAAAAAAAGCAAGATTCAGAATGAGCTGAGATTAGAGAAAAGCACTGCATCAATATGAATGAAATGTATAGACAATATAGTTTTTCTATTTAAGAACTTTCTGGTTTGTTTAATGTGAAAAAATTCATGAGTGATATATTTATGATCACTCCCAGAACATATTTTTCATATATTTATGTATATAGATATATGTATATAGCATTATGATAACTGAATTAGACTTGATAATAATATGCATACTTTATGGGGTTTTCTTGGTATTGGGAATGGAACCCAGGGGTCTTCTACCTCTAGGCTATACTCCCAGACCTATTTTATTTTATATTTGGATATAGGGTCTTTCCAAGTTGCTGAGAGCCTCACTAAGTTGCTGAGGCTGGCTTCAAACCTAAGATCCTCCTGTTTCAGCTTCCTAAGTACTGGGATTACTTTATTTATTTATTTATTTATTTATTTATTTATTTATTTATTGGTGGTACTGGGGTTCCTGGAAGCCCTTCTACCTCTGGGCTACACTCCAAGACCTATTTTTTATATTTTTATTTGGAAGCAGGGTCTCTTAAGCCAGCGTGGCTGGCTTCGAACCTGCGCGATCCTCCTGTCTCCGCCTCCCAAGCGCGGGGATTACAAGCGTGCGCCACCACGCCCGGCATCCAACTTTATGTTTTAAAAAGAGCAGTAAAACTTCTTTACATTGAAATATCTACAGGTTGAATTTTATTTATGTGTGTGTGTGTGTGTGTGTGTGTGTGTGTGTGTGTGTGTGTGTTACTAGGAATGGAACCCAGGGGCATTCTACTTTGAGTTATACCTCAGCACTATTTTATTCTTTATCTTGAAACAGGGTCTCACTAAGTTGCAGAGGGCCTCGCCAAGTAGTTGAGGCTGGCTGCAAACCTGTGATCCTCTTGTCTCAACCTCTCAAGTACTGGGATTACAAGCTTGTGCCACCATGCCTGGCTGTAATTATTCTTCAATTTTCTAGACCTTAATACCCTTTCCGCCATTAAAACAACTAGTTGTAAGTTAACTTTTGATCATATGGGGGTTCTTAAGTATTCTGCTTTTGTAATATAAAAGAATAGAATTATGAAAAAAAATATATGCAAAAATTATTCAATGTTCTGGATACCTGACCAGAGTTAATGGGGAGCTGGATAAAATTCTTACCCACTAAGCACTAGATGGGTGTCGAAAACACTGAAGAGCAAAAAGTACTGGTGGTACAAAAGATACATGTTTTTCCATGTTTTCCTTAGGGTAAGCCTTAAGCTCAACTAACAGGAGCATCAAATGATTCAATCACTTGAACATTTGAGAGCACCAAGTCTCATCAGATGAGAGCTCTGCTCAGAGAACACTGGTGAGTCATATACAGAACAAGAGGTAAAGGAAGCCTACCTTGAAGCTCATGACTCTCTGGTTACCCTACTGAGGTATGTAGGCAGGAAATCCCCATTTCAAACACATCTTTGAATGTCTTAAATTATACCTACTCCTTGGTGACAACTTCTGGCAAATTATGTTACTGGGAAGTGTCTTTGGCTAAAAATATTTTATTCCCCCTCATACATGCATAGACATTAAAAATAAATGTTTGGGGATGTTATAGTGAATGCCCTGTTTACTAAACAAAAGCCATGACTGAATCCCAATATTTAGTTAGCTCTATCTCAGCTAT
Source organism: Muscardinus avellanarius (assembly GCF_963383645.1). Lineage (NCBI taxonomy): Eukaryota > Metazoa > Chordata > Mammalia > Rodentia > Gliridae > Muscardinus > Muscardinus avellanarius. Next base: position 37,886,833 of record NC_137791.1, read on the forward strand.
GTAGCTTTAGAGCCTCATAGAAAGCTCCAAGAGTGGGTCTAGCAGTTCTAATTCTCATCCTACTCCCAGTTTTCGCTTTGGCTCACAGACAGGCTTGGGCAGCATTCAGAATGCTAAGACTGACAGTGTTGAGCTGGTGGGAAATTTCTCTCTACTGTTCTGAAAGAACTTTTAGAAGGCATCTTCTCTTATATTCACTGAACAGATACACAAATATCTTCATTTGTTACTGCAAGCCATCCTTGAACTAGACAGGGGATTAACTTTAGAGGGGAAGATGATGGTGGAAGAACTTGCAGCACAAAAATAGAAAGAATTTGGAACTTGACCCCTCACAGAATATTAGATCAGCCAAACTCAGAGTTTGCCCAGCCCTTGGATTTTGAGTTGTATAACCCAATATGTTTTCCTGTTATTTAAACTAGCTACAATTATTAGTTTTTAAAATTACTTCTGGCTAAAATAAAACTAAATTAAACATATAGTCATAAATTATGTAAGCATGGGAGAAAAGCACAATATGTGCCCAGAAAACTTTCCCAAACCAGGGTATAGAAGATATTTTCAGAATTGAGTAGAAGATGTATTTGTATTGGCCAGATCTCTCAATATTCTGACCCTAATATCTTATTTTGTAAGCTGTTTGACATCTTGAATAAATCATTATTACTATTGTTATTTGTATATCTATTGCTATTTTCCAGCATGATACAGCTAGATTTCAGCTCTCTTGGGGTAGCATTTCCTCTTGGTTACAGTACTTAAATTTATTCCCAAAGAAAGAATATTCTGATTCCATGCAAGTTTAGCACTTTATTAATTAATTAATTAATTAATTAATTTATTTATTTTTGGAGTAATGGGGGTGGAACCCAAGGGTATTCTACATTTGAGCTATACCCCCAGCCCTATTCTTTATTCTTTATTTCTGAAACAAGACCTCACTAGATTACTGAGGCTGTCCACAAATCTGCGATCCTCCTGTTTCAGCCTCCCAAGTACTGGAATTACCATAGAGTGCTACCATACCTGGCTTAGCACCTTCTTTAAATCATGCTACCTTAACAGTTTTATTTATGTTTTGATATATCTCTCTAAACATTCAAATTAAAAATGATTCATTGGGCACTAATATTTGCAAAACTACTCAGCACATTTGACACAATTTAAATCCAAACACTTCCAGGATAACATAAATTTTCCCTAGAGACTAACGCAATATTCTTTATCTGCCATATTCTTAAAAGTATACTGGTCTCTTTTCTTCTTTTTGCTTATATAGCAACAGTTATTAAAATGTTCTTAATGAGTTATATAATATTATTTTTATTCTTACATCAATCTTTAAGTGTGCCAGGCAATTTTTTTATTTCACAGTACACAGCTTTGTATTTGTAACTTATGATTGTAATTACATTGAAGAATGCTTGAAAATCAACATAATCCTAATAATCATTGAAAATATTTTTATTCATTTTTCCACGTGCCTATAAATGTGAATAAACACCTACTAATAGTGATATATTTGGAATACATATCATTCTGTGCTCTGATGATGTCAACCAAAATATGTCATATGATTTTTTTTTTCGGGTCTGGGGAATGGAACCCCAGACACATTCGATCTCTAAGCTACACCCCCTGCCCTGTTTTTTTTTTTTTAATTCTTTATTTTGAAACCGGGTCTCACTGAGTTGCAGAGGGCCTCACTAAGTAGCTGAGGCTGTCTGCGAACTGCGATCCTCCAGTCTCAGCTGGGATTACAAGTGTGCGCCACCATGCCTGGCTCATCCGACCTTTTTTAAATCATAAGACCATCCCAAGTTGTTGACAGTAATCACCCCTATTAATATGTGGATATGTGATGGTTGAAAAGTCATCACTTTATATTTTATATGATAATGTTATGAATCAGTGTATTATGGGTTATATTTACATCTTTGCTTTTAATTTTATGTATTTTTCTAATTGAAAAAATTGTTGACATAATAATTTATAAAAGATGCTACCAAGATGAAAAAATAAAACAAGAACTACACAAAAGACATCCTCTTAAATAAATCTCATATAAGATTTTTAAAATTTTTATTTTATTTTTTTATTTAAATGTGGATCATATTGAAATGGCCTAAATTCAGACTGTGCTTGGTACACTCTTCCACCCCCCACTTTCTCTTCACCCCCTCCCAACAATGAGTGTCCAGGTTAACCAGGCTACATTCATACTTTTACACATATTCAAATGTAGCTCCTCCATTAATTAACCTCAGCCTTCTTCATCTTCTACTCTTCCATTTCAGCTTTGCTGAGGTTTCCCCTCCATTATCTGGAGTCCCTCTGGTATTCCTAATACTCTCTAGTTTGGACATATTAGAGAAAACGTATGTCCTTTCTCTTTCTGTGCTTGGCTGATCTCACTTAATGTTCTCCAGGTCTTTCCATCTTCTTGTGAATGACATAATTTTGTTATTCTTTATTGCTGAGTAGAATTCCATTGTGTGTATTTGCCATGATTTTGTAATCCATTCATCTGTTGATGGAGATCTAGGTTGGGTCCATATTTTGGCAATTACAAATTGTGCTACTATGAACATGGGTATGCAAATGTTACTGTAGTTCTCTGATTTTGGAGGTCTTATTGAGAAAGTTACTGTCAGTGCCAGGAGTGGTGGCACATGCTTGTAATCCCCACACTTGGGAGGCTGAGACAGGAGGATCGCACAGGTTCAAAGCCAGCCTCAGCTACTTAGTGAGGCTCTCAGCAACTTAGTGAGACCCTGTTTCCAAATAAAATATAAAAAGGTCTGGGGGTATAGCCCGGAGGTAGAAAGCCTCTGGGTTCCACTCCCAGTACCACCAAAAAAAAAAAAAAAAAAGAAAGAAAGAAAGTTACTGTCAGTGCCTATTTGTTGGAATGTTGAGCCCATGCCCTTCTCTAATAACTTCAGAGTCTCTGGTCTAATTTCCAAGTCTTTGATCCATCTCGAGTTGATTCATGTGCATAGTGAAATGAGAGGTAAGGATTTAGTTCCATCTTTCTACAAATGGATAGCCAGTTCTCCCAACACCATTTGTTGAAAAGGCTGTCTTTTATTCAGCATATGAGTTTGGTCCCTGTGTCTGTATCTTCTATTCTGTTCCACTGGTCTGTATGCCTATTGTGCCAATACCATGCTGCTTTTACTAAAATTGCTCTATAGAATAATTTGAAGTCAGGGATTGTGATGCCTCCTGCATGGTTTTTATTGCTGAGGATTGCTTTGGCTATTCTGGGTCTTTTCTTTTTCCATATAAAATTCATGACTGATTTTTCTAGGTCTATGAAGAATGTCACTGATATTTTGATTCATAAATTTTTTGAAATTTTACTTATCTTGAAACATTTTTGTTTCACTGTCAATTTTGAATAATAACTTTACTGGATATAGCAATTTTGATTGGAAGCTATTTTTTTCCAGGGTTTGGATCACATCATACCAGTCTCTCCTGGCATTTATGGCTTGGGTTTTATAGTCTGGGGTGATTTTTATTGTTTTTCTCCTATATGTCACCCATTCTTTTGTTATCACTGCTTCTAAGATTCTTTCCTTAGCTGGGTGTGGTGGCGCACGCTTGTAATCCCTGCGCTTGGGAGGATGAGACAGGAGGATCGCACAGGTTCAAAGCCAGCCTCAGCTACTTAGTGAGGCTCTCAGCAACTTAGTGAGACCCTGTTTCCAAATAAAGTATAAAATAGGTCTGGGAGTATAGCCCAGAGGTAGAAAGCCTCTGGGTTCCACTCCCAGTACTACAAAAAAAAAAAAAAAAGATTCTTTTCTTAGCCTCTATGTTGGTCATTTTGATTATTACATGGCACGGGGAGGTCCTTCTTTGATCTTGTCTTAATGGTGTTCTGTATGTGTCCTGAATGTGTAAGTCCAAGTCTCTTTTTATGTTTGGGCAATTCTCTGAGATTATTTCTCTGAAGAGATTTCGAATACCCTTGGTCTTTACCTTTATCCCTTCAATTTCTTTTATCCATAAATTAGGACATTTCATGTTGTCCCATAGTTGTTGGATGTTTAGGTTTTGTTGCTATAATAACTTCTGTATGCTGTTGACTGTGCTTTTGGTTTTGAATGAACTGTCTTCTAACAGTGATATTTTGTTTTCCATTTTATCTAATCTTCCAGAATTTCTTTCTATTGCTGTCTTCATTTCATTTATTGACTCTTTCATTTCATTCCAGACCTCTTTTTGATTGTTTCTTAATGTCTCCATTTCCTCTTTCATTTCCTGTACACTTGATTTGAGGCCTTTTATCATATTGAAGATCAGAATTCAGAATTTTTCTTGTTACATTTCTTGTAGGTCAGTATTTCTGATTTCCATTATTTCTTCATTTGTCCTGGTTCTCATATTTTCAGGACTCTCAGGCTTGTTTTACTGATATTTTAGCATCTTATTTTTTGTGGATATTATGTCCGATCCAATCTTATTAGTCTGAATTTAGAGGTGTCAGCAGGTAAGCTGAGGAGTCTCTGTTCTCCAGAGCTAAAGCTAGGCTGGTCTGACTTCTCCTCATTCACCACAATTGGGAGGTCTGTAGTGATCCTGGAGATCCTACTAGTTGGGTCTAGTATTAAACATAGGTCGTCCCCCAACACTTTCCACTGTTCAGAGCCTGAGTCTGAGCCTCTGCTATTTCCAACAGCAGATTCTACTCCCACCTTTTCAGGTCGTAACACCAAGTCTCAGATCCAGGGAGTTTATCGGGGCTGTGGGAGACCCTGGGGGTGCCGGGCTGGGTGATTTCCCATGGAACCATGACTTCACATATGGTGTTATTGAGAGCTGCTCTGGATCTCTGGAGAGTGTGATACTCTTAGCTGCCACTACTCATTTACTGGGTTGAACCACAAAATCTCAGAGTCAGGAAGTTTACCACAGCTGCTCAAGTCCCTGGGGTGCAGTGATGGGAGTTCTCCTGTGGGGACCACAATTTCACTTACAATTTTGGAGCACACTGGTCTGGATCTCTGGCAGGCGTGGTGAGCTCAGCTGCCACTGGTAAGATGGTGCGGCCGTGGCGCCCTAGCCACAAGGGGTGTGGGTTTCTTTTCTGGTGTTGAGCTCTGCTCTACATCCCTGGAAGGCCTGGTGAACTCAACAGCTGGAAGTTGTAGCTGTTATTTACACAGGAGAACTGATGACTTACAACCATGGATCTACTGCTGCATACTTCAGGTCCTTATTTTCCTTTTCGTCTCTGCAGTCTGGAGTTGTGAGGCAAGATGGCCATAAGATCTTTATACATATCTTAAAATTATCTATAAAATATTCAAGTTATAAGCTGAGATGGTGGCACAAGCTTCTAATCCCAGCATTTGAAAGGCTGAGACAGGAGGATCACGGTTTGCAGACAACCTTAGCTATTTAGTGAGGCCCCCTCAGCTACTTAGTGAGGCCCTTTGCAACTCACTGAGACCTTGTTTCAAAATACAGAATGAAAATATAGGGCTGGGAATGTAGATCTGAGGTAGAATGCCCTTGGGTTCCATCCAAGTGGTGTAAAAAAAATTCACAGTATTGCATATATGAGATATTAAGTTCTCAGTTGATGTACATGTAAGTTGCTTAAATTATTACTATTATTATTATTATAATATTTTTTGTTTGCAGTATATTGAATATTTTTATTACATAAAGCCTTTTTCTTACTTACAATGCATTTTAATTGAAAATTCTCACAGAAAGAATTGTCGAGTTTATAAAATGATTTTTCTTCTAACAACTTTATGACAAATTATAACAAGTTTTTTTATGTGTGTATGTATATATGTATGTATGTATGTGTGTGTGTTATTGGGGATTTAATTTGGGGCATTCTACTTATGAGATGTATCATCAGGCCTATTTAATTTTAATTTTGAAACAAGGTCTCACTAAGGTATTGGGACTCACTAAGTTCCTGCAGCTGGCCTCAAGCCTATGATCCTCTTGTCTCAGCCTCTCAAATCCTGGGATTATAAGCACCACCACACCTGGCTTATAAAACATTTTTAAATCAGTTTCCAAAAAAATATTAAATTAGTTTACATTGTAAGAGTACATAACATTTTATCGAAGGATTGTTTTAAATAAGGTAGGGATAAACATTTGTGAGGTCTCTTTTTGCCACTTTTCACATTTGATCTTCTATTTGTTTATCTGTCTTAATCTCTCAGGTGCTATAACAAAATACCATTGTTGTGATTTTATTGTTATGGTTTCTTTCTAATTTGGTCTTGAGAGTCCTCTCTTGAGAATGGCCACAAGCCAAGATAGCCATTCTCTGAAAGAGTCACAACTCTAGGACATTCGGGTTTGGGTGTTGTCAATCAGGTGAGTCACTATGAGGAAATGAAACCCAATGCAGAAAGTAAAAGGCACCATCATGTGCAGGCCCCATGGAGGTGTCAGGGAGCAGAGGGGGCAGGAGTCCAGGGGAGCAGGGAGCTCCAGCAGGAGGCGGCTGATCTCCCGTGCCTTTATTAAGGTTCATGGACATCATCATTAGGCTCTCCCACAGATACTGCAGATTGGCTTGTTGAAAGAAAACACTTTAAGGAGGGAACTTACAGGCCCTAGTGCTGACCAGTGGGTTTCATCACAGCTGAGGAATGTGTTAGGTTTTGGGTTAGTGAGAAACAAGTAGACTATTTTTCAGACAACTACTTGAGGAATTGAAGTTTTAGCTAGCCCAAAGGTGATTGGTTTCAAATAACTGATGTTGGATCTAAAAATGGATGTTGAAGCAGCATTAACTAAGCTTATGACTACCACAGTTGGTAGCTTTTAGACAATACAAGCTGATCTCTTGCTATTCGGGAGTCTGGGAAGTCCAAGATCACGGAGGGAGCAGATCATGTCTGGTGAGGGCCCGCTTCCTCATTCCTCACATTACATTGTGGAAGGGGCAAAGCACCTTTCTGTGGTCCTTAAATCACACCACTAATCCCACTCAGTCCTCCTGACCTGTTCATCTCCCACTGTTGCACCTCCTACTACGACATGAGTGCAATTAGGTTTTAACATATGTTTGAGGGACACACACACAGTCCAGAGAATCATCATTTACTCATTTAGTAAATGAATTTCAATTAGTGTCAATGTCTTTTCCATGCTAGATACTGGCACTCACTGATGAGAAACACAGAAATTCTTATCTTTTTAACTTCTTTCCATAATCCCAAGGAGAAAATATTTATTTTCAAGTTTGAATAAAAGAAAAAGAGGCACAGGCAGGCTAAGAATTTATTAACGATCACACACTATTTAAAGTCCCAGGATTTAAATACAAATGGTCAGACACCAGAGCTTATATTCTTTGTAGTGTACGTGGTCGCATTTGAGTATTATACAATAGAAGTAAAAGTTATTGTTGCTATGTTAATAAGCACAGTGAATATATTATTTTTATTTTAAATTTCTTTGACATCATGAGGTTGAAGATTTTTTTCCTGTTTATTTACTAATTATATTTTTTCATGTGACAATTGTACCTTATGTGCTTTAGTCACTTGTTACTACTGTGGCTTTGATGTTTTTCTGACTAACTTGTAGAATATATAAAAATCAAACGGACATAAATTTAGCTTTTTTCCTAACATTTGTTTTTATTTTGTGTTTTAAATTGTGGTTATTAGAGTTTAAATTCAGATCAATTTAACACATTGCCTTTGACCTTTATATTCATTGACATAAACTAATGGTGGCTACTAAAAATAAGATAAGTAGCAATCTTAAGGAGTTTGAGAAGGTTTTGCTGGTATTCAACAATCTTGTTTTGATTATATACTTATAATTCATATAATGAGTCACAGAGCCTATTGTTGAAGAAATATTATCAATATTTATTTAGAATACAAGCTATCTTTCTTTCTTTCTTTCTTTCTTCCTTTCTTTCTTTCTTTTTTCTTTTGTGGCATTAGTGATTGAACCCAGGGGCATTCTATTTCCAGCACTTTTTTATTTCTATTTTTAAATAGGGACTTGCTAGGTAGATGAGTCTTACTACTTACTTAGGCTGTCCTCAAGTCTGTGGTCCTCCTGTCTCAGCCTACCAAGTACTGGGATTGGAGGCCTATGTCTCCACACCTGACTTCACACTAGCTTTTCAGAAAGAGCACTTTGAAGTAAAATGTTTTGATGGAATAATTTGGAGCTTTTTCAAATCCTATCATTCAGAAGCTATTATCCTTGTTCATATATTTTCTGTTAATGGTTTGCTTTTGTTATCACTAGATGAATATGCAATTTCTCTAATAAATTCTGTTCTATGGCTCTAGATTTGTTTTATCTTGTTATGTAGTTTCATCATCATAATTTAGTCAATAGAACTGTGTTTACTCTTCTCATTGAATTATGCTTCCTTAAATATTTGTTAGTATACTTTACCAGTTCACTTTTACTACTATTTATGTCTCTGATTAATTGCCAGAAAGTCTTTTGATAATGACTTGAAACATGTTGTGAGCAGAATTTTATACAAGTTAGCTTAATATTAGCTTCTAATCTATATAAAAAACTACATGCACAAATTAATAAAATACTATTTAAAATTAAATTAGTGATGGAAATCAATGACAGCCATGACAGTAAGATAAAGGCCCTTAAAGGCTATTTTCTTCTATTTTTGTTATGGCTAAAAGCTTCTGATTACTTGCTAAATGCGATACACTGGCTATGTATATTTTCAAATTTAGATTCATAATTTCATTATTTTTCCAGATTGTGAAAGAGCTAAGTTAGGTCATCTAGTTAGCAAATAGTAAATGTAAATGTAAACCCAGTCTCAAACTTTGCTGAGCATGAAGCATTAGCTTCAGAGACACTTCTTTTCTTAGACTGTTTCTGTTGCTTTAATGAACTACCCAATAATGGGTTATTTAGAAAAATAACTTATTTTGGCTCACAGTTATGGAGACTGCAAAGTTCAAGATTGAGTAGTTACATATGATGAGGGATAAGTGCCCTTTCAGCTCATGGGCGAAAGTGGGATGACAACTGGGATCAGGCAAGAGGCTGGGGAGGTCCCAGGCTTGCCTTATTGTAATTTGCTCTCTCAGTTACAAAGCTAAATGTGATATCACTATTCCTGTGAGAACTACTTTATTCTCCTAAAAAAGACATTAACCCATTTATCAGAATAGAACCCCTATGATCAAGATCCCACCTCTCTCCACACCCCAATTTTGACAATTAAATCTCAACATCATTTTGTCAGGGACAAATCATATCCAAACCATAGCAGCCTCTTTAGATCTCTTGGGACTTGTTCCCAGAAACACAGTCTAAAAATGCTAACTCAGGTGTTCCAAACTTGTTCAGGTCTTCTGAGAGAATCATTAAAATAAGACTTGAGAAAAACATAAATAAATTAAAATTCCACTTTTAGTAGTGTGCAATTATAAGTATATATGCTAAAAGAATTGGAGATTTTAAGCCCTCTAATTGGTGCATGTTCTCTCAGTAAACAATCCTCAAGTAAGTCACATTGTAAGCAGAGAGTGTTTGCAACCTGAAATAAAAGCCATGACAGGGAGGCTGGTTCCTCTATAAAAATGCTTACAGCCTCAGGACCTACCTCTTTTCTTTCAGGACACACATATCTGCCACTAGACTAGACACCTCAAGTGACTTGATTAGGCATCCCTTTTTTTTGATAGTTTTTTTGATATAAGGCTGATGTTTGATACGATGGCCGTGTCTTCTATAATTCCATGACTTGCAACCAAATTTCATTTGATTAACACTCTACTTAAAATCTGTCAAACTTTCAATAAAAATGTAACAGGTTTAAAGGAGAATTTGCTTCTTATATTATTCTGTGTATCCCCCTATTATGTAGATTTCTATAGAAAGTTCTTATGGAAAATAGAGTTTGTAGGAATACTAAGAAATCAGAAGTGCAAGTATGATATAGGTGAATTAAAAATGATAGCTTAAGTCATAGAATAAAGGCAACTAGTTAGAGTATTACTCAAGTGAATTTAGGGAAAGGGGAGAGTTTTTAGAACATGAAGGGGGAGAATGTGTGAATGGAAAGAAATAATATACATTTGTCAAAAGAGAGTAAGGACTGACAAGATTTACTAGGCCCTAGGCAATGGTTAAAAAATATTTTTTAACTTTTATATATAGTGGTATACTGAATTACAACATTAGTTTCATGTGGAAACTCATTAGAAATACAGACTCTGCATCACACCATGGGATTTAACAGTAGTGTGATTTATAGATTTGTTTAGTGCATTGACATATGAGAAGCACTCATGGAGTAGAATCTTCTAGCCATGTTTTGGTTTTGTTGTTGTCATATATTTTATTTTAGTTTTTAAATCTCTGAAAGCAGATTGGCAATGATCTAACAGATTTTAGGAATAATTAATTAAGGCATATTCTAATGACATTTCATGTGATATGTCCTTAATAAATGTCAATATATATATATTCCATTTTGCTAAACCTTTCCTCCAGTTACTTTTCTAATGACTTAAAAGGAACAAGAAATAAAGGGAAGAAATTTTATTTTATTTATTATTTTATTGTATTGTATTGGGGATTGAACTCAGAAGCACTTTTAGCACTGAGCTACATTCCCAGTCCTCTCTATATTTTTATTTTGATACAAGGTCATACCACATTGATGAGCATCTTATTGAGTTCTCAGGTTTGCCTCAAACTTGCAGTCATTTTGCCCCAGCCTCACAAGTAGCTGGGAATACAGGTATGCAACACCAAGCTTGGCTATGGGAAAAACTTTAAGTAAAGGTAAGAAAGGAAATGATGAGAAGTGAGCCTGGGAGGGTAGCCAGTGTGTGTGTGTGTGTGTGTGTGTGTGTGTGTGTGTGTGTGTGTGATTACATTGTAATTATATGTCATAGTAAGTGCACATTCATACATGCTACATCACTTGGTGTATAATCCTCCACACACCCTGCTCCCCCTCTTCCCTCCCTCCTTGTGTATGTTAGTGAGATTGGGAGAGTTGCCTTTATACATGGATGTTGCATTATTTGAACTGTTCCCTTCCTCATTTCTCCCTTTTCCCTCCATGCTTTCCTCCCTCATTACCCTTCCACACTGTTCCACTGGTCTCTCTCCTCATTTAACTGAAGTCCTTTTGTTTTCTATTTTCTCTCTAGCTTCCACATATGAGAGAACGTGTACATACTACCCTGGAATTTTTGAGATTGACTGACCTTACTTAAAATATTATTCTCTAGTTTCATCAATATTCCTGTAAAATCATAATTTTGTTCTTTACTACTGGGTAGAATTCCATTGTATGTATATGCCACATTCTCTTTATCCATTCACCTGGTTTGGTTATAGTCAGATTCTTAAAGAGGAAATTGAGAGGATAGGAAAGTGAACAAATAAATCAAAATTATCTGTGCACTATGGGGGCAAAATTGATGCTCAGAGCGTACAATGGGAGAATGGTAGTGATAGATAAGCAGACCTATAGGTTTGCAGAGATGCTCCAAAGAGTGAAACCCTAAGTAGCCTTAGCTACTTAGAACTTCTGCAACTAATGAGACCCTGTTTCAAAGTAAAGAATAAAAGATAGGGCTGGGGATGTAGCTTTGAGATAGAATGCCCTTGAGTTTAATCCCCAGCACTGCAAACAAACAAATAAGAAATAAATGTTTTAGAGCAGTTCTACACTTAATGTGTTTATGGGTATAAAATTCAAGGTGGAGAATTTGACAAATAATTAAAATTATAAAGGAGATAGACAAAAAATTTAAACTGAAAAATACTATAAAAGTCAGAATTCGTGGATAAATTAATAGTAAATTAGATGCTACTGAAATAAAGTAATTTTCTAAGATAGATTAGAATAAAATACTGAAAATGAGCAGGGAGCAGCAAGATATTAGAAAATACAGAAGAGAGATGGTAAGATAGAGGATATGGGGAGAAACATTAGTTTGTTAGAGTCCAAAAGAGATCAGAGAAAAAACATTTTTTAAATAAGATGACTAGCAAAAATTAAATTGTCATTATTTGATGACACTCTTTTTTATTTTTTTGTGGTACTGGGGTTCCTGGAAGCCCTTCTACCTCTGGGCTATAGTCCCAGACCTATTTTTTATATTTTTATTTGGAAACAGGGTCTCTTATGCCAGCACACGCGGCTGGCTTTGAACCTGTGCGATTCTCCTGTCTCAGCCTCCCAAGTGCGGGGATTACAAGCGTGCGCCACCATGCCTGGTGATGACACTCTTAATAAGATAATTTTTATACTAGTAATTGAATTTAGAGGCATTCTAGCTCTGAGCTACATTTTCAAGAATATATATATATATATATATATATATATTTCAACCATATATAAATATATATGTATATTTATTTTTGAAAGAGGGTCTCTCTACATTGATCCGGTACTTGCTAAATTGTTGAGACTGGCCTTGAACTTGCCATTCTCTTGTCTGAAGCCTCCCAAATATTGGGATATATGCATGCACCACCATGCCTGGCTAATTAAAATTTTAGAAATCTACAATAATAAATAGTTATGCTTCTATTTTCCTCACTGATTAATCTTACAGCTGAGAATAGTGCCTGGTTTATAAAACACAACTCAAATATATATTGCATTAATAAATGAACTATATTATCAAAAATAGAGGACACTTCCTAAAGACCCATTTCTACTCATTCCAATCATTCAGTGGATTCTTGATGATAATTTTGAAGTGGCTTTAATAACTGGGCATCTATGTTGAGGTGGTGTGTGTGTGTGTGTGTGTGTGTGTGTGTGTGTGTGTGTGTGAGAGAGAGAGAGAGAGAGAGAGAGAGAGAGAGAGAGAGAGAGAGAGAAAACGAACAAGTGGGGATTGAACCCAGGAGCATTCCACCTCCAGTTTACACCCCTAGCCCTATTTTATTTTGATTTTGATTTTGAAACAGGGTCTCACTAGGATGAGAGTCTCACTATTTTCTGAGGCTGTCCTTAAAACTACAATCTTCCTGTCTCAGTCTCCCAAATACTAGAATTATTAGGCACACACCACCATGTCTGGCTACGTTGAGGTCTTAAATGACCTTCCCCATTTACTTGGCAGAGAAAAAAGTCTTTTGAAAGCCGAAAGTGGAGTTCAATTGTAAATTCACGATGAATGCATCTGCAAGTTCTTTGTGCAGAACTTGTATTGCTCCCTAAATTATTTTCCTTTCTGTCCAAATTATTATTAATTTTTTGTGGTACTGGGGGGGTTGAACCCAGAGGGATTCTACATTCAAGCTCCACTCCTAGCCCAATTTTATTTTTTATTTGGAAACAAGAGTCTGTCCTCTTTCTGCACAAAGAACTTGCTGAGGCTGTCCTCGACCCTGCAATACTCCTGTCCCAGATTCCCAAGTAGAGGGATTACAGGTGTATGCCACCATGCTCAGCTCTGTTCAAATTATTTTTAATTTGCAATATTACTCCCATAGTCTCCAGCCATCTTTATGAGTTGTTGGTCTCTGAGCTAGACCAAATTTGCAGATAACTCAGTTTTCTGAATGTAAATTCTATGTAGCTAGTTATAACTGCTGCATAGCAGAATTATTTCTTACTCCCTTTCTGAAGTGCTCACTTATGACATCATCCAGATTCCTCCCATCTTTCTACTGTTATGTAAAGACCAAAATACTCTAACTTTGGGAACAAGGGTAAAATGTCTAAAATGATAGAATTTACTTTCCCTATATGAAAATATTTATTTTTATTTTATATGCCATTTGAAAAAAATGTATTTCACAAAAGAAATAGAATTTATAATCTCAGTTACAGTGCTCCCAGGTCAATAATTTTTGTCATTACAGTATATTGAAAAATGACCTCTTTTGGTTCATTCCCACTGACAGATTAGAGGACTGCCTATGCAGCAAATGACATGGTGTTTTCTGTTGTGAGTTGAGTATGTGACTCCTCACTTTCCTTAGTTATGTACAAAATAAGCAAATTGACTTTGAAGCCTATGAAGCAATAGGGCAGATGATTCAATTCTTTTTAGTAATTCTATAACAACATGTGCTTGTTTTAGACAGTTTAATCTAAATCTTTATGCTTTGTTTACTGACTATTGGACTGATCTGCTAAATCAAGTAACACTGGAAAATGCTTATCTGATGAAAGTCAAGGGTTGCTTTTTCAGGCTTGGAAGAAAAGAATCATGGAACCAGGAACTCAGATGCAGGATGTGGGGCCCAGAGGAAGTACAGACCAGTGATAAGGACATGTTCCCACTCACAACCATGCAGCAGCAGAGTATGCCATTTTGCCCAGAACCCTATATAAGAAACAGTTCTATAAGATAAAGCTGTTGGTCTCCTCCTGATGGTGACTCTTTGTGATTTCTTCTATCTGGGGATTGCCCTCCAAGCATTGCTGGCTTCTGATACAGGATCAAGATAAAATCTGAATTGTTGATTTGGCCAGAAGGTTATAGGTAAGAATTTAATAGCCAATTAAGAAATTGTCTAGCACTTCCATGACCACAAAGCTCTCAAAATCAAACAGAACATATACAAAAGAAAAGAGGTTCTGTCTCCTTAATTATTGGACTCTAAATCCGAACTTTCTTTCTTTCTTTTTTTTTGGTGGCACTGGGGTTCCTGGAAGCCCTTCTACCTCTGGGCTACACTCCCAGACCTATTTTATATTTTTTATTTGGAAACAGGGTCTCTTAAACCAGCGCAGCTGGCTTCGAACCTGCGCGATCCTCCTGTCTCCGCCTCCCAAGCACCGGGATTACAAGTGTGCGCCACCACACCCGGCTTAAATTGGAACTTCCAAGAGTACTAAAAACTGAATTCCAGCCAGGAATGGTATTGCATTCCTGTAATCCCGGTATTTGGGAGGCTTAGAAAGGAGGATCAAATGTTCAAAGAGGATCATAGTTGGAGGACAGGCTGGGCCACTTAGCGAGTACCCTGCCTCAGAATCTAAAAGAAATGGCTGGGATGCCTCTCAGTGGGAGAATATAGCTGGATCCTCAGATTACAGGGGATATAAATTTTAAAAAAAACTATACAGAAAAGTATAGCCCACTATGAGTTGGCTGCAAATATGTTTACTCTTTATCATTTTATGTCTTTTGAAAATACATGTCATCATCAGGAGATTGAGAAGCTAGGTAATATCCAATATGGGAAAGCATACATGTCCTCTCACCTGGATACTATCCTCTAACTCCTTTTAAACCTTTTTGTTGTCAATGGTGCTTAGGACTGAACCCAGGGACATTCTATCTCCAACCTACACCCCCAGCCCTATTTTGTTTTATTTTTATTTTGAAACAGAGTCTCACTAAGTTGCTGACAGCCTCACTAAATTAGTGAGGCTGGCTACAATCTTGCAGGTGTGCGACTTCCTTTTAAACTCTTGAGCCCCATAAAATAGTATTGTTTTTCAAATTTATTTTTTATTATTGTCGTATGCTTGTATCCAAAACATATTTATTTTTATGATGCCTATAACTTAAAGCCCTTTCTATTAGCCAGGCATTAGACTATTCCCAAAGTTGTTACTCTTCCCCACCATCAGCCCATGGTGTGCCTGGGGACACTTTATTTTTCCCCAAAGAAAAGGGGATGGTAAGCTAATGAATGTATGGAGACAGAGCGGTAAACTAAGCAGAAATCCTTGCCTTAATAAAGCTTAATTTCTCATTTTTTCTTCTCTTTTAAAAATCGAATTATGTTATTTAACAAGAACTTACATTTCAGGGTGATCACCTGGCAATCAGAAGGGCCACACTCCCAAGACAGCTACTTTAAGCCTTTGTAAGAGGTTCCTGCTAATCCGACATATTATATATAGTAGATATTAGAAATGGGCTCTTGTTGAAATTTGTGGTATTCAATTTATGTGAACTATCTAAAATGCTGGAGGAAATCCCCTTTCTCATAATCAAGGCAGAAGAGCTTCTAAACTACATCTACTACCTTTCAGAATAAAAAGGGTTAGAGTCAAGTTTGGAAATGATTTTGGATGATTGGCATTGGCCCAATAGCTGTAAGGTTAGCAAGCCTTCAGATAATGTCACCTGTTTCTAAAGAGGCTCTTTGTGGTTGAAGCATCAATGAAACAGATGTGCATCTTCACTGAGCTCCATAGATTGTATGACCTGCTTTTATGCTGCTTACTAATACTTTTGTTTAATGAATGTATGCTCATATAGCTGAAAAAAATGGGTAAAAGATTTGTAAGATGTTTCTCCAAAGTTTTAGAAATGACCAAATAATAGCATGTGAAAAGATGCTCAACATTTAGGTCAATTAGGTAAATCCAAAATGAAATCACAGATTATTTTACACCCAACTTGTAAGGATTTAATTAAAAATAACAGGCATTAATGAGGATATCGACAATTTGAATCTTTGTATATATTTTACTGAGAAATTTGTAAGATGTTTCTCCAAAGTTTTAGAAATGACCAAATAATAGCATGTGAAAAGATGCTCAACATTTAGGTCAATTAGGTAAATCCAAAATGAAATCACAGATTATTTTACACCCAACTTGTAAGGATTTAATTAAAAATAACAGGCATTAATGAGGATATCGACAATTTGAATCTTTGTATATATTTTACTGAGAATGTTAATGATGCAGCTCCAGTAAAAAACTGGTGGTTCCCTCAAAAGTTAAACACTGAATTAACATATTACCACAAAAGAACTCAAAACAGGTGCTTAATCATGTTTTTGTATATAAGTATCTAAGCAACATTATTTTGCTATAGCTAAAAAGTAGAAAAATGCAAATTTCTACAATCAATTGATGAATAAATAAAATGTAGTATATGCATAAAATGGAATATTATTCAGCCATAAAAAGAATGAAATTCTAATACAACGGTAAAATATGAGTGAACCTAGAAAATAGTAAAGTAAAAAAGGCAAATGAAAAAGATTTCATATTGTATATTTGATTTACATAAAATATACACAAATAGGTAAGTATATAAAGACAGAAAGCAGATTAGTTGCCAGGGAAAGAGGAAAGTGAGAAGTGTCAGCTTTATAAGTGTAGGGTTTTCTTTCAGAATACAGAAATGTTTTTAGCAGAGGTGGTGATCACATATTTAAACACTACTAAGTGCCATTGAATTATACACTTCAAAATGATTGATTTTGTGTTAGCTGCATTCCACTCAATTTTTAAAAAGTTTCTTTAAAAAAATTTTTTTTATTGGTGCACTGTCATCATACATGTTAATGGAATACAACATGGTCAAGGCAACAACAACAAGTGTTAATTTTTATCTCGGGAAGTTATAGAAATGGAAATAGAAGATAAACCAACAGCGTTGTTTATCACCAAGTGATCCATTCAAAGCCATAAATAATTTCTTGAAGTGATTAATAAGATTGATAATCTACTACAAGGAGATCAAAAAAATAAAAAGTAAAGAAATACAAGTGGTCTATGGAGTAATGAAGGAAAGGATATGATTATAGAGCTCACAAATACTAGACACAAGAAGATTATATAGAGCATTCCAGTACAGAATGTGATTATTTAGGTGAGAAGGAAACATACACTGAAAAACCCAAGCACCTACTCTGAAAATGAAGGACTAAAAATATGAATAGTTCTATGGCTTTGAAGAAACTAAATCTATTAACAAAAGCTTCCCACAAATAAATTATTAGTCTCATCTGGCTTCACTGCTGAAATCTATAACTTGTTTAAGGAAGAAATAATTACATCTTATATAAGATTTTTGTTTTTCAGAAAAAGAAGATGGAGATAACCTCCTCCCTCCAGGTTGTTTTATGAAGATGGCATAACACTGACACTAAAATGTGATAGAAACATTGCAAGAAAAAATTGTCACCCAACTTATCCATGTGTGAAATGAAGACACTGCAGTTTCACATGGGTTTGTGTTTGATTGACAGATGCTTTAAGGACTGGTAGGCTAATAATCATTTCCTCATAATATGAGTAGTGTAGATCAAATACCACAAGCAGACCAACACCAAGTGGACTTGGAGAGGACCATGGAGGAGAGTTGGAAGTGTCTGGATGTGGCTATACAGAACTGATATTATGTTCTGGAGAGGTAGAGACTGCAGTAGCCGTGCTGGCAACATAAACTAAACTTAGGGATGGCTTAGCATTAGTGGTCACACAACACTGAAAATGTACTAAACATCACTGAATTGTATCCTTCAAAATGGTTCATTTTAAAAGTTTTTAAAGAATATAATAAATAGCTGGGTGTGTATCGTCCCCTAAGACTCCGACCCGCAGGGGCTTAGAGAACGACACAGACACCTCTTCAGCTGAAATATGAATTGTTCTTTAATGGATCCTTAATATGTCTCAATATGTCTCTTCTAATATGTCTCTTAATATGTCTGACAATGCGTACAACAAGCACAATTTATATCAGCATCATAATCCCTCCCTCTATTCCCTACCAACCCCAAGCTTCCACAGCTAGGGCATGCACACTTCTGACTTTCTAATAGGCAGGCTGGTGGTAGGCGTCACTGATCATTCTGCAGGCACGTAGCATGGCACACTGCGCATGCTCCATCTTGTGAGTCTCATGACTTGGCTGCAAGCCTAGGCGCCATCTTGAATCCACGCTGGCAACAAGCCTGGGTGCCATCTCGGTCCAGCCGAGTGGGCCCCGACAGGTGTGGTGGCGCACACTTGCAGCCCCAGCATTTGAGAGGCTGAGACAGGAGGACTGTGGTTGAAGGACAGCCTCAGATATTTAGTGAGGCCCTTTGCAACTCAGTGAGCCTCTGTTTCAAAATAAAGAATTAACAGTAGGGCTGGAAATGTAGCTTAGAGGTAGGATGCCCCTGGGTTCCATACCCAGTACCGCAAAAAACAAAAAAATATATAATAACTTTTGTATACAAAAGTATAAATTAGCCGGGCGTGGTGGCACATGCTTGTAACTCCCACTCTTGGGAGGCAGAGACAGGAGGATCGCATGGTTCAAAGCCAGCCTTGCTGGCTTAAGAAACCCTGTTTCCAAATAAAAATATAAAAAAATAGGTGTCTGGGAGTGTAGCCTGGAGGTAGAAGGGTTTCCAGGAACCCCAGTACCACCAAAAAAAAAAAAAGTATAAATTCATCATTTTTTCTTGTATGGGAAATTGAATTTAGGAACACTCTATTTCTGAGTTACACTCTCAGCCCTAATTTCTTTTATTGTTTTAATTTTAAACAGGGTCTTTTTAAGTTGTTGAGGACCTCATTAAGTTGCTGAAACTGGCCTCAAATCTGGAATCCTCTTGTTTCAGTCTCCAAAGTACTGGAGTTATGGGCATGTTCCACTGTGCCTAGCTATTACTCTTTATTACTTTTATGTATGGAATGTGTTTGTAAAAATATTTTCAATCTGTCTACATTTTCTTGCTCTACAATATGATGTCATAGTGAATACAGCTTTACTGAACTAGAAGCTACGTCAACACTTTGTAATATATCTATATATTGGGTCAAATCAAGTCATCTTTTTGAAATTCTCTTAAATTGTTACAAAATAAAAATCTAGATCAAGTTCAGCAAACCAGGGATCATGGACCAAATCTAGCCTGTAACTTGATTTTGCACAGCCTATGAGCTTTTTAAATGGTTAAGAAAATCAAAAGAAAAATACTTCCCAGCACATGAGAATTACATGGAATTAAAATTTTAGTATCTATAAAATTTCACTGGAATCTAGCCATGTCCATTTATTCACATATTGTCTATGGCTCCTTCAGCACTATAACCCTAGAGCTGAGAAGTTGCAAAAGAGATGGAAAAGTCTGCACAGCCTCAAGTATTTACTCTGTAGAACAGTAAAAGCTTGCCGATTCCTGCTCTAGAGCATTATAATGATGAGAATTGTTCATAGAGGTAAAATGATTTTCTGCAGGAATTTATTACTAAGCAAGAGAAGGAACATTGACTCCTTTATTCATCAGCAGGCACTATCCTTACTGTATCATAGCAACCTACCCATTTAAAATATATAGTTAAGCTAGGCGTGATGGCCCACACCTGCAATCCTAGTACTTGGGAACCTGAGCCAGGAGGGCCACAGGTTCATGGCCAATCTCAGCAAATTAATGACACCATGTTTTAAAATAAAAAAGTAAAAGGTCTGGAAGTGTAGCTCAGAGGTAGAATTCCCCTGGGTTAAATCCCCAGTACAGAAAGAAAAAAAGAAAAGAAAGAAAATCTTGTAACTGAAATACAAAGAAAGTTCCATTTCCCCTGAGCCTCCTGCATTTGTAACTGAAATACAAAGAAAGTTCTATTTCCCCTGAGCCTCCTGCATTTCCAGGGTTAATCAGTCCCAAAAGACACAAAGAAGATCAATACTTAGATGATGTACAAAAAATGGATTATCAGACAATGAATAATCATTAATATAGAAAAGATTATTTATGCCCCGGGTTAAAAAAAATCAGTTTTATATGTATAATGTTGAATTCACACATTTTTTTAAAATACAAAAGTATTCTTTTTTTGGTGGTGGAGATTGAACCCAGAGGAATTCTACCACCAAACTATAGCACCAACCTTTTTTATTGTTGTTGTTTTTGGGGTTTTTTTGTTACTGGAGATGGAACCCAGGGCCTTTCTACCTCCGGGCTATACTCCCAGACCAATTTTATATTTTATTTGAAAACAAGGTCTCACTAAGTTGCTGAGAGCCTCACTCAGTAGCTGAGGCTGGCTTTGAACCTGCGCGATCCTCCTGTTTTAGCCTCCCAAGTGCTGGGATTACATGTGTGCGCCATGATGCCTGGCTTTATCATCTTAATTTAAATAAAGATACAAATTCTGCACCCCATTGGCCTTTTGACATTGTTTTCCTGCTCATTTGCTTCCTTTCTCTACCTTTGCCTTGGAGTGACCAGTCATCCACAGATTTGTGGAAGACAGGAGGTAAGAGCATCAAGTTCAGTTATTTCCTGAATCTTTTTTCTTTAGCCAAAGAAACAAGAGACTGAAGAGAAAGCTTAGTGTCCTTATCTAGCTCTTTGTAACTGTAAGCCCAAGCCTTACTTCCCCCTTCGTTGAAATCACTGCTGTTATATTCAAGGTTTAGGCTTCCTTTTCAGAGCCATTCCACATGCTTAACACTGCCCAGCCTCACCAGGTAGCTCTCAGGGAAGCCTCCTGGCACTACTTGCTTACCAGCCCTCTGGAGTCAGTGAAACCATTCCTGCCTCCGCTTCAGTGGAGAGAATTCAGGGAACATGATATGATCCCTTTGCCCTGTGCTTCCTTAATTCCCCACAATGCTAAAAGCCAGCGTGTGGCTGTGATCTGAAGATACATGCATAACTAAAGAAAATAGGCAGGGATGAGGCGGGGCACAAACCTGTAACTCCAGTTTTTTGGAGGCAGGAGGATCCTAGCTTCAAGGCCAGACTCAGAAACTTAGCATGGTGCTTAGCAAGTTGGGTCCCTAGGAGGGTGTTTCATGTCCCTGGCCTCTTCTTCTCTTTCTCCCTTCTCCTCCTTCTCCTCCTCTTCCTCCTCCTTCTCACTTCCTTTTCTCCTTGGCTTCCAGGAACTGAGCATGGATGCATTTGCTCTGCCTCCTCTGAGGCGCAAAGCAATGAAAAGCCAGCCAACCATGACCTGAAACCCTGCAAGAGTGAGCCAAAGTAAACCTCTTCTCCAAATTGCTTTTCTCAAATATCTGCCACAGTGACAAAAAGCCAATTAATACATGGGACTTTGGCAAGAACACCCAATGTTGAAATAAAAGTATCCTCAAATACTTTGTCAATAAAAACAAACTAAATTAAATCAAACTCCCTGTAGTATTTTTATTATTATAAGAAATTTAGAGTTTTGATCTGGGCTCAAATGGTTTAAAGCAAATCTTTCAAGGCAGAGAAAGTAATAGGACTAGGCAGATTTCATGATATAATAGCTTAGAATTAGTGGAAGTACCAAGATGAATAGTTGAAGTAAAATATAAACCCTTGATGCAAAAATGTTCTCTTAACTGAAATAAGCAAACTGTTATCTCTGATAAATTGATTCATAGAAATATACTGAAGCAAATAATAAAGTTATATGCCTAAATAGTCTGATACTGGGTGAAATTTTGTTTTGGTTTTCATTTTTCAGAAGAAAATAAGATAGCTTGATGCAGACGTTTTCAGTTCTCAGAAAGATGATACTTGATTTTCCATAGTATCAGAAAAGGCCATGGAAAGTTGGGTGAGTCTTGGGAGGCTGAGACAGGAGGATTGAAGCCTTAGCAACTCAGTGAGGCCTTCAGCAAGTTAGCGAGATCCTATTTCAAAATAAAAAATAAGCATAGCTGGGGGTTTAGCTTAGAGGTAGAAGGTCCCTGGATTCAATTCCCAATCCCAGTCCCCAATCTCCTTCCCGCTCCACACACACACAAAAAAAAAACGTCATGAGATGGTTTAAACATGTCTTTCAAAGTTCATGTGTGGGAACTTTAATCTCCAACAATACAATACTGAGTTGTGGGGCCTAAAGGGAGGCAGGTCATAAGGACTCTGCCGTTACGATAGGAACAATGTCTGTTCTAGTTAGACATAGAATGACCCCTTGAAGATCTCATAAACTGGTGTTTGGAACTGAAGTAATTGAGTCATGAGGCTTGAAATTCCAGCCGAGGTTACATCCATTGCAATGGATTAACCTGGGTAGTGGCCCAGGTGGTGGAGTGTGGCTGGAGAAGCTGAGTCCCTGGGGGTGGCCTTCGGGATGACATATGATTCCTCCTCCCCTGACCCCTCTCTCTCTCTCTCTCTCTCTCTCTCTCTCTCTCTCTCTCTCTCTCTCTCTCTCCTCTCTCACTCTTCTTTGCTTTCAGCCTCTATAATGTGAGAAGCACAGCCCATGTGCTTTTCCTGTCTCCACTTCCCACTACCATGCTCTGACATCCACAGTCTCTGGCCTCACTCAGACTAAACCCAAAACCATAAGAAGAGAAATCTTTTTTAAAATTCTGCAGTCAGGTCTTTCTTTAGATGATGGCTGTGTAAATGCTGACAGATACAATGTCGTTACTGTGGGAGACTGTTAGCTACTCCAAGAGTAAGCCTGTTTAAAAAGTGAATTTAGCTGGACATGGTGCTGCATGCCATGTCCCAGTACTTGAGAGGCTGAGATAGGAGGATCACAGCCTCAGAAACTTGGCGAGACCCTCAGAGATATAGAGAGACCCTGTTTCAAAATAAAGACTAAAAAGGAATGAGTGTGTAGTTTGGAGATAGAATGCTCCTGAGTTCAACACCTAGTACCAATAAAGAAAGAAAGAAGAAAAGAAGAAAGGAAGGAAGGGAGAGCGGGAGGGAAAGAAAAAAGTGAATTTAGTCCCATTTCACTCTCCTTTGCTCTTCTGCCCCTCATCACAAGGCATCGCGGGCTCCCTCTGTGTGGGCACTACGCTCTCCTGCTTCCCAGCCTCTGGAACTATAAACTAAGTAAATCTCTCTTCTTTTAAACATACCCAGTCTATTATAGCACAAACTAGATTAAGATGCTTTTACATAAATACAAATAAACTTACATCTTATATAAGCTACTCCTTGTTATTTATTTTTACTTTTTCTGTCATTTGGATAGATAAAATTTTTTAATAAAGTGGCTTGTCTGGTAAGTATCAAGAATATGCAGTGCACATTTAAAGCTTACCTGGTTATGTGGGAGACATGTTATATAATAAAAATGACTTTTTACATAATTAGTGGAGACCAAGGAGAAAGGCGGTGCTAAAAACGGTCTCTGTGTTGGCGGTGGAGACTTGTATTCAGGAGAAGCAGAAATCGGAGCCTACCAACCTTATTTTTTTTTTTGGAGAAATTACACCAAATGTCGAATGCTACCGTCACACATGATTAGGAACACTGGACAACATTCAGAGTGGAAAAAGAGCCTGGGAAGGATTTGAAATGGTGGAGGCAGTGGTAATGGCAGTGGCCAGTACTCAGGGGAGGCAGAGATCTGATACATTACACCTGGAACCTTTGAAATAATAACCCCAGAGACAGTGATTGGAGCCTGCTGAGGGGTTAGGCCAGTGCCGGGGCCAATGGCCAACATCGGAGCCTGCCGTGAGGCAAGGCCACTACTGGGGCCTCCGAGGCTGAGATCAGAGCCTGCCGAGGGGTTAGGCCAATGCTGGGGCCAGTGAGGCCGGGATCGGAGCCTGCCGTGAGGCAAGGTCGGTGCTGGGGCCTTCAAGGCCGGGATTGGAGCCTGCTGAGGGGTTAGGCCGGTGCCAGGGCCAGCAAGGCCAGTATCAGAGCTCACCGTGAGGAAAGGCCGGTGCTGGGGCCTCCGAGGCCTGGATTGGAACCTGCTGAGGGGTTAGGTCGTTACTGGGGCCAGGGGCCAGCATCGGAGCCTTCCGTGAGGCAAAGCCGCTACTGAGGCCTCTGAGGCCAGGATTGGAGCCTGCCAAGGAGTTAGGCTGGTGCTGGAGCCAGTGAGTCCAGTATTGGAGTTTGCCATGAGACAAGGCCGCTGCTGGGGCCTCCGAGGCCAGGATAAGAGCCAGCCGAGGGGTTAGTCCTGTTCCAGAGCCAATGGCCGGCATCAGAGCCTGCTGTGAGGCAAGGCCGCTACTGGGGCCTCCGAGGCTGGGATCAGAGCCTGCAAAGGGGTTAGGCCAATGCCGAGGCCAGCGGCCAGCAGCGGAGCCTGCCGTAAGGCAAGGCCGGTGCTAGGGCCTCCGAGGCCAGGATAAGAGCCTGCCGAGGGGTTATGCCGGTGCTGGGGCCAGCAGCCGGCACCGGAACGTTCCGTGAGGCAAGGCTGCTACTGAGACCTCCGAGGCCAGGATCGGAGCCTGCCGTGAGGCAAGGCCGGTGCTGGGGCCTCCGAGACCAAGATAAGAGCCAGCCAAGGGGTTAGCCCGGTGCCAGGGCCAATGGCCGGCATTGAAGCCTGCCGTGAGGCAAGGCCGGTGCTGGGACCTCCGAGGCCGGGATCGGAGCCTGCCAAGGGGTTAAGCCGGTGCCGGGACCAACAGCTGGCATCGGAGCCTTCCATGAGGCAAGGCTGCTATTGAGGCCTCCGATGCCGGATCGGAGCCTGTCGAGGGGTTAGACTAGGGCTGGGGAGAACGAGGCCGTCATCGGAGCTTGCCGTGAGGCAAGGCCGGCGCTGGGGCCTCCGAGGCCGGGATCGGAGCTTGCCAAGGGGTTAGGCTGATGCTGGGGCCAACGGCCGGCATTGGAGCCTGACAGGAGGCAAGGCCGCTACTGTGGCTTCCGAGGCCGGGATTGGAGCCTGTGGAGGGGTTAGGCTGGTGCCAGGGCCAATGGCTGGCATCAGAGCCTGCCGTGAGGCAAGGCTACTACTGCAGCCTCCGAGGCCGGGATCAAAGCCAGCTGAGGGGTTAGGCTGGTGTCGGGGCCAGCGAGACCAGAATTGGGGCCTCCCATGAGGCAAGGCTGCTGCTTGAGCCAGCGAGGTCTGGATCAGTCCACCGGGTAGCCAGGCCACTACTGGGGCCGTCAAGAGTGGGATCAGTACTTGCAACGTGGCATGCACAGAGAAATATTGCAGAAAATATAAATCAGATGCTTCCCCTAAACAACAGGAAGAGGTTGAGCTATAGAAAGGGCCCTATAGTGAAGCAACGAATGTGACCAGTCAGAGGGTATGGAATAGTGGAGGACGGAGCCTCTTTAAAACGCAGGAGGTACATAAACAAATGTATCCAAGTTAATCACCAAACAAGCATGGGATCGAGGGAGGGGGAGGGAATGGGATGGGGGCTAGATGGGGCTAATTGGATGATGTGTGCTTGTGTATCCTCTCAAGTCTTGTACTCCAATGTGATTGATTTATTACAATGCACCAATTAAAAAATAAATTTTAAAAATACAAAAAAAAGAATTTTGCGTCTATGTTCATCAATTATATTGGTCTGTAATCTTCTTTTCTTTAGGTATCTTTATTTGGTTTCTTTATTTGGTTTTAGTATTAATATGATACTGGCCTCATAGAAGGATTTTGGAAGAATTCCATCTCTTTTGGTTTCACAGAACAACTTGTAGAGTATTGGGTTTAGTTCTTCTCTAAAAGTTTTGTAGAATTCAGCTGAACCTGGGCTTTTCTTTGATGGCAGAATTTGTACTGCTGTTTCTATTTCTTTGCTCTTGGTCAGTTTAGGTTTTTTGTGTCCTCTTGGTTCATTTAAGATAGGTTATATGTGCTTAGAAATGTTGATTTCTTTTATGTTTTCCAGTTTTTGGAATATACATTTTCAAAATAGTTCCTGATGATTCTCTGAATTTCCCCACTGTCTGTGCTGATGTCTCCTTTTTGATTTCTGATTTTAATAATTTGGATTGATTCTTTCTTTTGGTTAAGTTGGCTAGGAATTTATTGATTTTGTTAATATTTTCAAAAAAAGCAGCTCTTTGTTTTATTAATCCTTTTTTTATTCCATATTTCTTTTATTTTTGCTCTGATTTGAATTATTTCCTGTCTTCTGCTGGCTTTGGGATTAGACTGTTTCTGTTTTTCAAGGTACTTGAGATGTCCCATTAGATTGTTTATTTGGCAACTTTCTGTTCTTCTTATGTGGACACTCAGTGCTTTTAAACATGGAATATCAAAAAGTTCAGAACACTGATACCTGGCAAATGATTAAGCCCTATGGTTGGCCCAGTTTTATGCCTGAAGGAGTGAATCTAGATGAAGCTGGGCAATCTCTAAATTAAAGAGATAAAACTGGGAGTCTGATGCAGAGAGGAGCCAAGAAGTCTAGAACTCACCAGGAAGGATGCTGGATAGTAGGAGCTAAGAGAAGGAGAGCTGTGGAGATATGTGGAGGCAACATAAGCTTTCAGTTGAGTTCTGACTAATGCTCGTGTGTGAAGAAACCTGAACTAAGCAGTTTGTAATAAATTAAATATGCATTTAAACATTTCTAACATAATCATTAAATAAAAGATATTACAAGTTAATGCACTAATAAAAATGAAAAATAGCTGGGCGTGATGGTGCACGCTTGTAATCCCCGCGCTTGGGAGGAGGAGACAGGAGGATCGTGCTGGTTTGGAGTCAGCCTTGTTGGCTTAAGAGACCCTGTTTCCAAATAAAAAATATAAAATAGGTCTGGGAGTGTAGCCCAGAGGTAGAAGGGCTTTCAGGAACCCCAGTACCACCAAATAATAATAATAATAATAATAATAATAATAATAATAATAATAAAATAAATGAAATATAAAAACCAAATTCCAATGATGATTGTAGACTTTAAAAAATTACAGATAGTGAGGCATAGTGGCACATGCTTGTAATCCATCTCAGCATTCAGGAGGCTGAGACTGGAGGATTACAGTTTGTGGACAGCCTCAGCTACTCAGTGAGGCCCTCTGAAACTTAGTGAGACGCTGTTTCAAAATAAAGAATAAAAAATAGGGCAGGGGGTGTAGCTCAGAGCTCAAATGCCCCTGGGTTCCATCCTCAGACCTGCAAACAACAACAACAACAACAAAAATAAAGATAAGATAAAAAGTTAATAATATATATTTGATTAATAATAAATAGAATAAAAAGTCTTAAATCCAATTATATCAGTGTTTGAAAGGACAAAGATTGACAACACCAGAGACCACCTTGTAGCCAAGAGATTTATTGGAGGGGCCGGTATGAAAGGAATAAAGAGAGATAGACAGGCAGACAGAGGGGAGAGAGAAAGAAGAATCCAGGAAGAGAGGGAGCATGTGCTGGTATCAGGGTTACATAGGGGGTTGGGGTAACAGATTGGAGTCCAATAGGCTAGGAGACATCCCCTTTGAACTAATTGGCTAGGGTCCCATGGGAGGGGGTCCTGCAGCCAGGTAATTGGCTCGGGGTCAGCGGGGAATGTCTCTTTCACTGATTGGCCAAGGGCACTAGGAGGGGGCAGGTCTCCCAGGTAAGTGACCAGGTGCAGTCAGAGGGGGATGGTAGCTTAACTGTTCAGACCTTATGGGAGTGGGGATCTGAAGAACCTAATTCATCTAACAGTGTTACAGTTGGGGGAACTGTTCTGGAGACCCTGTTAGGCTCACAAAATTGTTCCAGTAGTCGTGGGTTCTTGTTCTGAGTTAGGTATAGATAAAACACTAAAGCTTAAATGAGTTTATTATTATGAAGATGGAAAGATAGAATACAGTTTAATACAGCCCTATACTACCCCTAACCCAAGATAGTATGGGAGGGGTGTGACTTGAAAAAAAGTCACTGGAGGCTTCTGTACCCAGAGTATTTTATACCAATAATCTTCTGACCCAGCTAGATCTGCCCCCTCTGGAACCAGTCTTTTGATGTGAGGATTCCTTCTTGTAGGTCTGTCCTGTCTCCAGGTTTGTGGCATCCTTCCACGATTATGAGTCTGGGATCTCTTGAAGATTTATGGCATCCTCTCCCATCCTTGGAAAATCTTATCTTTACAATGAAAAAGGCCCTGGGACTATCTCTGTTGTTTTACTAATCACCCTTGGTGCCTGGAATTCTGCAGCCCTTTCCCTGAAGCTCCCGGGTTTTTACTAGAGAAGATATATTTTGAAAATTAAAATTATTTTCCAATGCTAGTACATTAAAAACATTCTGAAGCCTTTTACCAATACCGTTACAATCAGTATTTATATATGGCTGGATTAGACTCTCCAATTATAGACAACACTCAATATTTCATCAAGGTCACTTTATTTCTGACATTAAAAGTACCCCCACATGTCAACATGCTGATCAATTCTGCAGTACCAGCTGAGTATTGTACAATTCAATTCTGATACCAACTCAAGTTACTACAGACTCCAGTATTAAAGGTCTTAGACCCACAAGATCACCTCCAGCCCACTTCAGATGCCAATTTCAAGTGGTGGATTCCTAGGTTACCCATAGTCACTGAACAACTTGACTGCAAATCAGAGGTTCTCACAACCTTCTTCTTGAGTGTGGTCATTTTCCAGAACAACCCACAGAACTCAGAAAAATTTATCTGAATGGTGAGGTGAAGAGGGACAACTGTGGAAGTAAAGTCTCACCAAGGTCCTAAGAGAAACCTTGAGGAGATCTGACTGACTTTAATAGCAAAATTATGTTAGAAAAACTTATGTTTGCCCAACCTAAGGCTACCTGCTTGATCTTAAACACCCAATAAAACAGTAAAAGCAGAAGTAAATGTGCTCTCTCGGGGATAACAAAAAAAGAGCTATACTGAAGTCATTTATATTGTACTTCTACCTTTACACACACACACACACACACACACACACACACACAAACACACACACACACACACACACAGATTTGACACCAAGGCCCCAAACCTCCCTCCAGTTAAGTCCTGCAAAGTTAATTCTGTTACTCTTGGGGTTTCACAGGTCCAAGACCTACAGGTCCAGACACTACAAAAAGTAGAGATTCCTATTCCTGTAAACTCTTGGAGAATCTTATTCCTGTTCAAAATCCTACAGACAAAAAAAAACATGTTTAAGCTAAATTAAAGGCAACACTCTTGGTGGGTTTTTTTCCCTACTTTTTTGTGCTACAAGGACTTTTCACAATGAAAAAATATATATATATATATTATAATATATGTGATTATATATTATTATATATTATATATAATTATTATATATATAATAATTTGTTCATTATAAATGGGTTGGCTACTTGGCCTCTAATTTAAAATGTTAACAGATAAATGGCCCAAGATAAAGAGTTACTATGGCAAGATATTTGGATTATCGTATAATATACTACTATAACAGTTTTTCATGTAGATGTCCATTGAATCACCATTAAGTGACTTTGAACTAAGATAACCAGGCTCCTTTAGCCCTCCAGCTGGAGACAGTTATGAAAACCAAATTTCATATGAAGGATTCTTTATTCCACAGCAATCTAGATGATCCATTTCCTGTGAACCTGACAGCAAAACTACAACAGTGCCCCCTACCAGCTCAAATTAGTTAGAGTGATTTTCTCCCTATTTCCCTAACAGAAGTTAAGGTCACATGAGGCAGAACAGGGGAACTGGGAATCAGAGGAATTAAAAACAGTCACTGTATCACCTTCTGTGAGGTGTGGGGGAGGTGAGCAGGGAAGTGAGAGACTGGTGGGCACCAGGTGATTAGAGCTCACCAGCCCACAAAATAAAACCCAGTTCTGGCCAATCATAAAAGAAGATGGGGAGCCTCAGTAAGGTTTAAAAGCCTACCTCTCAAGAGCTTGGGGGGTGGTGGTGCTTACTGTCTTTCAGTGACCCCCCCCCTTCCATGTGTATATCTTTGTCTTTTATCTTTCCCTGATTTAAAATAAAACTTTTATATTTCTGTACCCTTCATTAGTCCTTGGACTTCATCACAATCCACTGAATAAGAACCCTTATAAGAGGAGACACTCGCATTTCACTATGACATTTTCATTTTCTGGTAAATATTTACTTTGCTTCTTCTTGGAATATAAAGTCCAGTGAAAGAAAGCCCCCCCCACACAAATTTTTAAATAAACCTTGCATGATAAAATGGAAGATAAGGCATTAATGAGCATATAACATTAAGTCCAGATGATAAATCATTTAGAGATTAGAGAAAGAGGCTCTAGAATATATTAAACACATTGCTATCCTCTTCATGAATGTTAGAAGGACAAGACAAAAAATACAAAGTACAGACATTAATTTTAATGTTGATCTGAGCATGCAAAAGTGAGGAAAATATATTTGGGGACCTATGTTTCTCTGTATTGAAGGTGGTTTCAATATACCAGTAAAATTTCCCCTTTTTATGAGATATTTATATCATTTATAGAACTGGAATGTTTTTACAGAAAATACTTCTGCAACCTTGAAAATAATTATATGATGAATAAATACCCCAAATATTGTGAAATTTTAAAAGCACATTTTTTTCATTACTAGTTTAGTAACCTTTGTTTTGATTTAGAAATATTGTTGTAATGTAGCTGAAACAAGCAGCTAATAGCATTAGAAACAACATCAGGCATGCTATTTGAGCCTGTTATTAATTGTTAATTGTCTTTTGATCCTTAAACTAGATACCTAAACTGAATAGACCACTATCAGTGAGAGATGCAAATTATATGAATACTGTAGGCACTCAAATGCGAGTAGGTTTCTAAATATTTTATTGCTTTCCTAAGTGTCACTGAAGAATTCTACTTAATTTACCTCATACTAAAAAATGTATAGTGTCAAAATATTTGCCCCGATACAGGCAATTAGAACTTACTATCTCAAAATGAATACCATTTTCCCAAGTTTTTGTCTCAGAAAAACAAACCAGAAATTGCTTTTATGAATTTTTTCATATAGATTAGAGGCAAAGGAAATGAATCATTATATTTCATATTTTTTGATGCCAAACTATTTCACCTTGTTCTTTTTCATGTCTTTTTAAGTCTATGAGTTTTTTTGTTAAAGGCAAGCTGAACAATTCACTCATTGTTTCCTTAAACAACCATCATTCTCTTATCTTTGTGTATTTGCTTGTGTTCTTACTACAGTGTTTTCTTACAATTGTTGTCGGGCAAATACTATCCCTTGTAGTTAAATTTCCCTCTTCTGTGAAGCCTGTTCTAAATCTATACAGATAGAAATTTACCTTCGTTGCTTTATCACTACTTTTATGCTATGTGCCTCATCTTATTATACACTATATTTTCATGTGCATCCTTATTCCCTCTCTAATTGAAAAAACGTGATATTTAGTGACATGACAGTACCTGCCTTTTAAAAGTTACTAGGCAACTACTTATGTTTTTGGTCATAAATAAATAAATTCTCATTAAATGAATAGTAGGAATGATTATGTCTTGAATGAAACATAACCATTATTTTATTTTTATTTATTTTTGCAGTACTGGGGATTGAACCCAGGGACATTCTACCTTCGAGCTATCCCAGCTCTGTATTTTTTATTGTTGATTTTGAAATAGCTACTCACTTAGGTAGCTGAGGCTGGCTCTGAACCCACAATCCTCCTGTCTCTGCCTCGCAAGTACTGGAATTTTAAGAGTGGGCTACCACACCTGGCCACACCATTGTTTTAAAATGATGAGAGTTGATGTTTTGAGTTGCATATTATGCCATGTAGGTCCTATAAACTATTCTACTATTGCCATAAGTATTCACTCCTTCCTTATTTTGGATTAGGTCTGGTTGTTGGATGTTATGCAATATGGGTCTTATTAACTATTATACCATAGCTGTAACTATTCTAACCTTCTTTGTTTTGGACTAGGGTCTGTTGGCATGGACTGCTAAGTTAGAAAATATTGTTAGCATGTTGAGTTCAGAACTCAAAATCACCTTAGTAAACTAAGGAGCCAATTGAAAATGAAACCCTGCAGGTCAAGTAAAAGTATTTTACTTACACAAAAAGTAAATAAAATATTTAAAATAAAAAATAAAGGAAAGAAATTATGAATAAAAATAGCTGATCTGTAGCACTGTACTCTGCTAACTGTAGAAAGATAAAGAAGTTTCTTGAGAATGAAAGTTATAAAGTACAGTTATTATTTATTAATGGTAAGAATTCCTGATACCTTCTGCAGAAATTTTGAGTTAATATAGAATTCTCTTTTTCTGAATAATTTAAATGAGTGCCTGAAGTAGAAGAATGACCCTGAAAGTTGCAAACTTAGTAGATGTGGTCACAGTCAACTTTATGATCTTCATTTTATGGGCCCTTTGCATGCAGACTCAGAACTGATATTACTGAGCTTGAAACAGACAGTACAATCCTATGTAATTTCAAAGCTAGGAAAATGCAATGTCAACTTAGTTGTATGGCTAACCAAGGATTAAGCAGAACAATTGCATATACACGATTTTATTGCCCTCCTTTTTATTGCTGAAACTTTTTCCAAAACTTACCAGAGCATTTTATGTTCTACAGAATACAGCACTAGACTATAGTTTCTTTCCCATTGGAGCGTCAAGAACTTGCAGTACACTAGGTTTATGAATTCTTATTTTAAATTCTGTATTGTTAGACTTTTGACAGGTGAGTATGTTTCTTTTTAAATGATAGTGAAACGGGGGTTACTTGCGAGAAAACCCCGGCGAGTTCTTGTCTACGGAGAGCGAAGAATGACACCCACAGACCTCAGGAAGGGGAGTAAAAGGTTTATTGGAAGCAGCAGGGAATGATGGGGTAAGGGTGGCTGAACACCCCCAAAGGGGCTGGAACTCTGGGTCCAGCAGCTTCCTTCAGGACAATACTTGAGAGTAGCCCAAGCCAATTGCCTTCAGGTGCAGGCTGCTTTCTTCCGGAGTCCGCACGATCTGCCAGAAGGGAATAGAGAAAAGTGGCCGAACACCCCTAAGGGCTGTCGGGTCTCTGTTGTCCAGTAGCTGCCTTCAGGTCACTACTCGAGTGTCGCCCGAGCCAAGTGCCGTCAATTACAAACTACCTTCTCCCAGAGTCCACGCGATCTGCCAGAAAAGAGGTACAGGTCACCCCTAGGGGCCTGGTCAGCCATGATGTCCAGCAGAGGCCTTCAGGTCACTACTCGAGAGTCGCCCGAGCCACGTGCCCTTAGATGCACTCTGCCTTCTCTCAGTGCCAACACGACCTGCGAGAGAGAGAGAACAGCTCCCCAGAAGGGGAGGGGGTCCCGAGCGGGAAAGTGAACCACTTTTGCCATCTGACTGGCTGATGCCTGACCGCTTGCAAGTCCGTTTGTGGTTGTGGTGACTCCAAGGAGAATTTGCATAGGACATTTGCAAGTTCTTTGAAGGGTCTCCTTTCAGGAATGCCAGACTTGCTGGGTGGGTTTGTTGATTAGGAAACTCAGGATGACTTTGTGAAGCTTTGATCTTCTTATCTCTGAGCCTTTGGAGTTTCAGGCATTTGTCGCCCCTCAGGAAACTCAGGAAATTAGCTTTTTTCTACCAAGGCCTTTTCCCTATCTGCCTATTTCCTTTCTATTTATGTTCTACAGAATACAGCACTAGACTATAGTTTCTTTCCCATTGGAGCGTCAAGAACTTGCAGTACACTAGGTTTATGAATTCTTATTTTAAATTCTGTATTGTTAGACTTTTGACAGGTGAGTATGTTTCTTTTTAAATGATAGGGTTAGATACTTTGGGTTTCATATTATAGAGGATGGCTCTTATTCACTGTTCTATTTTGCTTGAAGCCAAACACACACACACACACACACACACACACACACACACACACACACACTTCTACAAAAACCTACACTTAAAAGCAAGAAAATTGTTGCAGATGATTGAACAGTGTTTTCCATTTTCCCCTCCAGCTGGAGGTGCTGTCAACATGCAGGGGCTTCTGGAGGTCCTGTTGACCTGCTTCCTCTGGGATGAGTATGTGCAATGGCAGTAATCTGCTGACAGGCTCAATTCCTCTCACCCTACTTAGTCAACAGAATAAAACTTCAATAGCTTCCATACTGCAAGGCTCATGCCCTTCAGAGTGATGCCTTTGTCCTTTGGGGCTTATTCAACTGCTTCAGGAAAGTGATAGCCTGAGCAGTAAAAATAGAACAGTGTCCAAACTGTAGAAGGAAAAAAGGTTAGAATTAATCTGAAACAGGGAGGTACATTTTTAAAATTCACTTTTATTTGTATTGCTTAGTATATTTGTTTATGCTTCGAACCTTCTTTGAAGCATAATAATTTTATTGTAATATTCTGACATCTTTTCTTCTCATTCTCACTCTTCCTTACAAAATTACAAAACATTTAAATATTTTCCTTTTATTCTCTACATGCAACTCAACATGAAATGAAATGAGGAAAAATACAGCGCTTCTGAAATGGTAGAAAATCTAGCTTCACCTCACTCATTTGGCCTTTTATTGAGATCTGTTCTAAGTACACCAAAGATAAGAAGCAAACACTGAGTAAACGGCCACACCTTGACCGTCCCCAGCCGAGTGCCCTGCCACACACTCACTCGTTTGTGTGTTCGAAAACTGTGCTAGGAGCAAAGTGCACTTTAGAGTAGTAAGGCACTATATTGTCTTTTCCAATCTTTTTAGTTCATCTATAAGGACACTTGGGAAAATGGCTTTATAAAATTAATAATAAATAATTAGTAGAGGTAACACTTTTAAGGTATCTTAGAAAATTGGACAGTTGGATTAAAGAATTACATCTCTCCAGTGATAGATTTCTATGAATTTATGGGAATAACATACTTTGTTACTTTGTGTTTATTACCTGAAGTGCTTTAATCATTTATTCTCATATTACTTAAGCACTTGCTATAATATAGGCACTGTGTGCTAGTCACAAACTATAGTTTTAAAAATCTTGTTTCTGTATATTTTTGAGAGGATGCAGATAATCAGGAAGTTATAAAGCAAAGTGTTATGTACTCTTTAATGCAGAGCAGGGTCACAGTAAAATAGGTGATTAAGAAACATTTTTTAAAAGTTTTTATTGGTGCATTGTAAAGTTCAAAATAATATACATGCACACAGCACTTGGCTAGCTTCCCTCTGGATCTCACCCTACTCTCTCCACTTTCTTATACACATTATTGAGATTGGCCCGGATGAGTTCATATTTGCCAACTGAAGCGTTTCCTTCATTAAGCCTCCCCTCACCTGCTTCCCTCCTCGAGACCCCCTCCCTCACTCCACTGGGTTTTTTTCTCCTTTATCTGCTGTCCTTCTTGTGTTCCAAATTATCTCTAGCTTCTACATATAAGGTGAAACATCTGACCCTTCATTTTTTGTGACGGGCTAATCTCAATTATCATAATATTCCTTAGTTACATCCATTTTCTGCAAATGATATAATTTTGTTCTTTATTGCTGAGCAGAATTCCACTATTTGTGTATCTCATAATTTTATAATCCATTTTATCTGTTGGTGAATGCCCAGGCTGGTTCCATATTTCAGCTATTGTGAATAATAGTTCTATAAATATGGATATACATGTGTCATTATAATATTATGGTTTCAATTCCTTTGAAAAGATACCCAGCAGTGGTATAGCCGGATCGTATGATGGCTTCATTCCCAGTCTTCTGAAGAAGCTCCACACTGATCTCAAAAACAGCTGCACTAATTTGCAATCCCACTAATACTGTATAAGAGTTATTTCCCCACATCCTCGCTGGCATTTATTACTTGTATTCTTAATGAATGTTATTTTAATTGAGGTTAGGTGGAATCTCAATATAGTTTTAATTTGAATTCCTCTGATTGCTAAGGATGTTGAACATTTTTTTATGTATTTATTGGCCATTTGTATTTTTTCTTTTGTGAAGTGTCTGCTTAGTTCACTTGCCCAATTTCTGATTGGGTTATTCTTGAAGGAGCAAAGACTCTAGGGAAAAACTGGGGGCATTTTGAATGCAGAAGACACATTTGTGGAAAAGAAAAAGCAAATGATATATGAGTGACTGCATATAAATTATGCTCCCAGAAATTTGACTGTTAAGCAAAACCAAAAAGAATTCTGCAAGTTACAATGATGTGAAGTGTTGAGGAATTTTTTTCCCCAGATGAAAGTAATGAGTATATTTATATGCCATGAAGAGGAATTCCACCCTAAAATGATAATGGAGAAAAGCACCTCTGCAGATTGGATGCATTAGATTCAGATTCTTGGCAGTTCTTTTTCTGAAAGAGAAACAAGGTGATGATTAAAGAGTGGATACTTCACACCTAAGGAGAAAGCAAGCAGAGTGGCCAGCTTATTAGAAAGCCACGTCAGCAGGGAGGAAGATAAGGTAGTGCAAGACTATCTTGTTATTTGTTAGAGTTGGAAGAATGAGAACAGAAATGGGAGAAGAAGCTGACCAAGGCTGGCTGCTGTTGATTTGTAAGG
This sequence comes from Muscardinus avellanarius, assembly GCF_963383645.1. Lineage (NCBI taxonomy): Eukaryota > Metazoa > Chordata > Mammalia > Rodentia > Gliridae > Muscardinus > Muscardinus avellanarius. The sequence goes on from NC_137791.1 coordinate 37,923,667, forward strand.
AAGGACCCGAGTCCGAGCTTGCATTTTCAGTGCTAGAGAGCTAATGAGTCAAGGGGAAGACTAATGATTTTGGACATCAACCGATCCATTGGAAAGAAATATAGGAGGGAAAGATTTAGGAGGGCTGCAGAAAAAGTATGAAAATTATAAACCTCAAAAAGTCAAAAGCTTAAAGAAGAAAGTGAATTTGGGGGAGTAAAAGGGAACTGAAGGTCCTAGTTCAATCAAAGGACAGGGGTATTGAGGAAAGAACATTGAAAAGGGTAGGTGGGAAGGAAGTATGATAAATGAGGGAGTTCTTGGATGTTAGAATTTCTGTGCTGGGGGCTTCAGCTAGTGTTATTCTTGTGCTGCCTTGAGAGTATATAGTGAATCACAGTAGACATGGAGATACTGAATTTGAAAATCACAACAGTATAACCCATGTTTAGATACAACCTCTGCTTGCATATGAAAATCTTCCAAAAGTGAAGAAAAATGAGAGGGGAGGAAGAATATAAACAAACTAAGCTAGCTGAATATGGGAAAGGATTGATTTGTGAAAAAAAGAAAAGAGGTAGTGCATATGGTGACAAGTTTGGATGCTATGAGTTTAAAGGATAAAGGGGGTTACCTTGCATGAATTAGAAAATAAAAATGATATAGAATTAACAGAGAAACTGGGATGATGTTGCAATTGCTTTAGGAATTGAGGCATGGAACAATGAATAAGCTTATTCTTGAAAGAACTACAGTGAAGTTAGGCGTTTGGAGGTCAGCCAGGTTTCAGTTGGAGGCACAGAGGAGAAATGGATAGAGAAGTGATCATATGCTTCCATTTGGGAATTACAATACGTGCTTAGGATTCCAAAGAAAATGATTTGAAAAGCTTCCTGGTTTGCACTTTCAAGGTTATTCCCTAAGGACAGGAAGTTCAAGTGAACATGCTTATCTCTGTATCTTGTGCTAAGTTAGGCATCTGTGTACTATGAACTCCATGAGATAAGGGACTGCTCTTGTTTGATGATGTATTTTCAGCATCTAATGTATCACTTAGCACATTGTGGGCTCTTAATAAATTCTTGTGTCTGACATACTGTAGGTGATCTGCAAAACTTGTGGAAAAAAAAACATGCTATTCAGCACATAAGTGATGCCTCCCTCAAGCTTGTTTGTCTCTTCTTTCCTTTGAAGAACAAATGAGGGCAACAAAAAAAATCCAGTGTGAAGACTTTTTCACAGCTTTTAGAACTATCAAGTTGTGACTGATATCTTTTTAAATAATTTAATTTTTGTGAGACAGGACGTTTTTTGCCCCATTTGAAGTCAATAGCCATTTTTCTACATTATGATGGCTTTCCATTTCTTTACATATTGTAGTATAATTTATGGATTTTTATTTTAGTGAAAAAAATTCAGTCAGAGATATGTCAACGTTTTCCTTTGTGGGACTGGGAATTGAACTTAGAGGCATTCTCTCTCAAAGCTAGCACTATTCTACTTTTATTTTACCAACCATATTTTATGTTTTGAAACAGGATCTCACTAGGCTGGTGAGAGTCTTGCTGCCTCACTGAGGCTGTCACTGAAGCTGCACTCCTCCTATCTCAGCCTTCCAAGTACTGGAATTACAGGTGTGTACCGCCAGCTGAGACATGTCATTTTTAAAAGTTCTTTTTAAAGTAAGTGCCCAACTGTGGTCCAGTCTTCTACTCTTATGACTATTTCTGCTTTAGTGCTGACAGTTGGACATAATTTAATTTTGGGCTTCAAGGGTAACTTTAAATAATTTGGTTAAACAGAATTAAATAAACCTAAAACTCATTATCACCATCAGTGAAAATCCTAATAAATTCTATTTGTATGTGAAGCTGTAGATTGAGAATTTCATATACTGACAAAAATGTAGATAAATTTAGCTACTGGTTATATTTTCCCTCACTTGACTGAAAAACATTGTTCTGTCTTCTATTTTATCTAATATATGAGAAACTTAATTTTAAAAGCCTAAAAGTTATGCTAATTTTATGTAAATTTAAAATCTAAATACTATGGAACACTGACATGATTTTTTTAAAGTTACCACACACATTTCTGAGAACTATACATAAAATATTGTTTCTTTTGAGAACTCACAAAGTTTGTTCTTAACCAGCTTTGTGCTTTTGGATTACTCTCTTCTCCTATTTCTCTAAGTTGTGCTCTATTATGCTATTGTATTCACTTAACCTGGCAAGATACATTATACAAATAAATGCCTGCTTCTTATCTATCAGCAACTGAGATCTCCAAAATGTCTGTCTTCTCTTGCTGATTAAATTAACCCCAGAGGAACAAGAGAGAACACTAACTCTCATCTCAAGAAAAAAGTCAAGTGGTTTATATTTTTTTTATAAAAATTCCCATTACAATTATGACAGAATTAAAATGACATAACTATATTGTGATAAAGCACTGAAAGACCAAATCCACGGTTTTCGACAAAAAACATCTCAAATTCTTTGTCCTTCTTGAGATTAAATATGTAGAAAGCATTACTGCTATTAATATATGAAGTCATAAATGTCCATTACATCAAAGAAAGTTTCAAGTAACAGAATAGTTAACCAGTGCATCTTCATAACATATTCTATGTTCAAGAAATTTGACAGTGTAGGAAACTTAAAGAAAAAAGTATAAACTGGAAAAGAAAAAAATAGGATGAGTTTTGAGGCATTCATTGGTTGAACAAATCACATTACCACTTGGAGTTCTAACTACCTCACTGGGAAAATGCATACCGGTACTTATTTTTAAAGATAATTTTTATTAATGCATTGTGATTGTACATGTTAGTGATATTCATAGTGATATATTCACATATGCATATACCTTTTTTTGTCTGATACATTCTTCATATTTTCCCTTTACCTCTCCTCCTTCTCTTATGGTTGAGGGAAACTGTTCCGGGGACCCTTTTTAGACTCCCAGAAACTGTTCCAGTAGCCACGGGTTATTCTTCTGAACTAGGTATAGTTAAACACTAGTCTGAACTCTTGCTGAAAGCTTAAATGAGTTTATTATTACAAAGATGGAAATATAGTGTATCTTTTACCTGGGGTAGTATAGGGGGGTGGCTTGAAAAGAAGTCACCGACAATTCCTGGATACAGAGTATTTTATAACTGGTCTTCTGACCTGACTAGATCTGTCCTTTCTCCAGTACAGTTCTTTTGATATGGAGATTCCTCCTTGTAGACCTGCACATCTCTGGCACAGACACCACACCTTTTGTTACATTCCAAAATGTGTTAAGTTGCTTATCAGGAGTCTGGGATTCCCCCACATCCTTAAGGAAGTTCACTTCTCTTAGAAATGTAAAAAGACCCTAGGCTTTTGGGCTTCTTATATTCTCTCGCTAATTACCCTCTGCGCCTGGAAATCTGCAGCCCTTTCCTTGAAGCTTTTTTTACTACTGAAGATATATTTTGAAAATTGAAAATATTTCCCAATACTGGTGGATTAATACTTTTTGAAGCCTCTTCCCAATACTGGTACACTTCTTGCCAGTGCATGATAGAGATTCAGAGTGATATACTCATATGTTCACATGACAGTATAGGGTCAGTATCCTCTGTACCTCTCCTTTTTCTCTCCTCTTCCCTTCCCCAACCCTCTCTGATATCCTACTGTTCTCTCTCATAATTTTTGTGAGATCTTTTCTTTTTTCTATTTAGATTCCACACATGAGAGAACACATGCACTCTTGATTTTCTGAGTCTAATCTCACTTAGTATGATGTTCTTTAGTTCTATCCATTTATAAGAAAATGGCAAAATCGTGTTCTTTATGGCTGAGTAAAATTTCACCGTGTGTATATACTTCATTTTCTTTATCCATTTAATTATTGATAGATATCTAAGTTGGTTCCACATTTAGTTATGGTAAATTATGCTGCTATAAACAATAATATTCTTACTTTAATTCTTTGTAAAGATACAAAGGAGTGGTATATGTGAGATATATGATGGTTCCATTTCTAGTCTTTTGAGAAACCTTCATACTGAACTCAAGAGTGGTCGTATTAATTTACAATCCTACCATCTGTGCATAAGCATTTCTTTTCCCCCATATTCTTATCATCATTTATTATTGTTTGTATCCTTGATAATTGTTAGTCTGACTAGAGTGATATGGAATCTCAGTGTAGCTTTGATGTGCATTTTTCTGATTGATAAAGATATTGAGCATTTTTCATATATTTGTTAGCCATTTTATTGCATCTTATAGGTGTCTATTTAGTTCGATTGCCCATTTTTACTGATTAGGTTATTTGATTTTTTGGTGTTAAGATTCCTGAGTTTTTTATGTATTCTAGATGTTAATCCTTTATTAGAGTAGTAGCTGATAAAGATTCATGCCCATTTTGTAGGTGCTCTCATTTTCCTCTTGATTTTTTCTTTTGCTGTGAAAAGGCTTTTAAATTTAATTCTGTTCCATTTATTGATTCTTGGATAATTTCCTGGATTTTAGGGGTCTTACTGAGAAAGTCTCTAACTGTGTTTATATGTTGGAGAGTTGGTACTATGTTTTCTACTAGTAACTGTAAAGGTTCTGGTTTATTTATTTTTTATTTTTTATTTTTTTGGTGGTACTGGGGTTCCTAGAAGCCCTTCTACCTCCAGGCTATACTCCAAGACCTATTTTATATTTTGAAACAGGGTCTCTTAAGTCAGTGAGGCTGGCTTAGAACCTGCACGATCCTCCTGTCTCTGCCTCCCAAGCGCGGGGATTACAAGCATGAGCCACCACGCCCGGCAAAGGTTCTGGTTTAATTTCTAGGTCTTTGATCCATTTTAAGTTGACTTTTGTTCAGGGTAAGATGGAGTCTAGGTTCTTTCTTTGACATCTAGATATCCAGTTTTCACAGCATACATTGAAAAGGCTGCCTTTTTCCAATGTAGGTTTTTGGCCCCTTTGTAAAAAATCAGCTGGCTGTAACTCTGTGGATTTGTATTTATATCTTCTATTCCATTGTCCTATTTGTCTGTTTTTATGCCAATACCATACTGTTTTTGTTCCAATAGCTCTATAGTATAAGTGTGTGTGTGTGTGTGTGTGTGTGTGTGTGTGTGTGTGTGTGTACTATTGAGTATTGAATCTAGGGGCATTCTATCTCTGATCCCTCAGCCCTGTTTTATTTTTTATTTTGAAACAGGGTCTCAGTAAGGCAGAGTGCCTCAATAAGCTGCTGAGGGTGCCTGCAAACCTGTGATCCTACTTTCTCAGCCTCCCATGTACTAGTGTTAGAAGCATGTACCATCACAGCTGACTTCTGTAGTATAATTTGCTGCTGAGGGTGCCTGCAAACCTGCGATCCTACTTTCTCAGCCTCCCATGTACTAGTGTTAGAAGCATGTACCATCACAGCTGACTTCTGTAGTATAATTTGAAATCAGGTACTGTGATACCAGTGTGGTTCTTATTGCTTAGAATTCCCCTGGTTATTCTAAGTTTTCTTTTCTTATATATGAATTTTAGTACTGCTTCTAATTCTGTGAAGGATACATAATGTTACCTATTTCTCACTTGCTTTCTATTCCCTGTGTGTGTTTTGATTATTCATTCATTCAAAATGAGTCTAGTAAAGAGAATATTCCTGATAGGCAAAGTAATCTACCCCCCAATTGTGACCCTGTTATAATCTCTGGAACTTACAAATATTTTAAAGATAACATAAGATAATAAATCTGTGTTATTTGTGTTATTTCAAAACATTATGCTTTTTAGAAATTTATTATAATGACAATAGGGAGCTAATATCCTGAAATACTGAGATTGTCTTTTAAAACTAAAAAAGAAATCAATGTGGGTGAAAAATTTATAGTTTTTCTTCATAGAGTAAGGTTATACATTAAAATAGAGAGTACTGTATTTTAATAGTCAACCTGCTGAAAATGTTTAAAGTATCTTTTTGTTTGAAATTTTACTTCACTTCTGTATACTTACACATTTACTTACAAAGATGGAAATGTAGTCTATAGTTTACCTGGGATAGTATAGGGGTATGGCTTGAAAAGATGGAAGAGATAAAAAAATGTAGCACTAACTACATTGGCTTTTTAACTTATGCATCTTTCAGGAAACATTTAAATTAGGTGTGAATGGAGCAAAGGTCACTCTATTAAGCTTTCTAAGGGTAGTAAAACTTAAAATAGGCATACAGATAACTGAGAGGAAAGCAGACAGTAGGTAAAGGTTAAAATTCAAGCTAAAGTCAGCTTTAGCTTCCTGCTCTGAACTATGGCCTGAGGAATTTAACATTAAATACTGCAATTAAAATTGCAATATTGCTACTGATCTTACTAGTTATTCTTAGCTGAATATGTTAGGAGGAAGATTTCTTTTGGTTCACTATCAAAGAGGTTTCATGCTTTCTTGGCTCTGCTGCTTCTGGGCCTGTGGTAAGACAGGGGATCGTGACAGAGAGCGTATGGTGCAACAAAGCTGCTCACCTCATGGAAGTCAAGAGCAAGAGAGAGAAAGGCCTCAGTTTAAGGCATGTCCCCTAGTAGTCTACTTCCTTCACCTTGGCCCACCTGCCAAAGTTTCTACCTCCTCCTTATATCCCACTAAGTTTTGGTTTGTTTAATTTGTTTGAGTAGTATTGGGGATAAAAGATAAGGGTTCTTACCACTGAGCTACATCCTTAGAGGATTTTTATTTTTCATTTTGAAATATGGCCTCACTAATTTGTCTCGGATGGCCTGGAACTTGCGATCCTCCTACCTCAGTCTCTTGCATTGCTGGAATTACAGATGTGTACATCATGTCCAGCATGATTAAGGTTTGAGCCCATCACTGGATTAGTCCATTGATGAGGCAGAGTCCTATGGTCCAGTTACTTCCCCAAAGGTGGCCTCTAACCCTTGCTGCCAGTGCTGAGACCAAACCTTCAATGCACTACCTTTTGGTAGACAATTAAGATTCAAATCATAATAACAGTGTTGCTATAGATTACCACTCTATAAGCTATCAAGTACTTTTTATTTATAGAACAATACATAAATTTTTAATATCCAAGAAAAAAATGTTAAGTATGACTGATAAAATTGGCTACAAGAAGAACAGAACTTTCAACTAGATTCTTAACACCACATAGTGTTAGGAATATGAAAAACTAATTACAGCACTCTTGGCTATAATAAATCAAGGTACAATCTCTCTCAGAATGAAGACTATATGTGCTGGTAAAGGGGAAGGGGGGGAGGATTTACCTCTGGGGCCATTGTATTTTGCTGCTGTTACAGCAGAATATTATAGTTTGTGTAACTTATAAGCAATAGAAAAATTCCTTTTTCACATTTCTGGAGTCTGGAAAATGTAAGCTCAAGGGGCTGTCATATGGTAAGGGTCTTTTTGCTGCATTATATCATGGCAGAAGGCATGAAAAAGGTGAGATGAAAGAGATAAAAAAATGCAGTCTTAATCCTGTGTGTGTGTGTGTGTGTGTGTGTGTGTGTGTGTTGTACTGAGGATTTAACTCAGGTATTGGTTCATGCCAGGCAAGTATTCTATATGCCTATCAAAAGACCTTTTATAATCAGCACTAATTTACTCATGTGGGTGGAGCCATTATCATCTAAAATCCTCCCAAAATGCTCCATTTCTCAATGATGGTTCATTGAGGAATTGAGTTTCCTTTTTTTTTTTTTTTTTTTTAAGTGGTACTGGGGATGAAACCCAGGGGAATTGTACCTCTGAGCTATACCCCCAGGTTCTATTTTTAGTCTTTTTATTTTTTGAAACAGGATCTCACTGAATTGCAAAGGGCCTCACTAAGTAGCTGGGGCTGTCCATGAATTGCCATCCTTTGGTCTCCACCTCCCAAATGCTAGGATTATAAGTGTGCGCCATTAAGCCTGGCTGAGAATTGAGTTTTCAACACATAAATTTTGGGGAACACATTCAAACCATAGCAGAGGCTTTTAACATGTAGAGAGGAGATAGAAATCAAGGTCATAAGCAGGTGTCAGGAACGAACTTTGACCAAGTTTCAATGGCCTAAACACAGCAATTCTTCAGCAACATTAGGTAAGCATTACCGTATAACATAACCACCTTGCACTTTTTAGGAAACCAAGAGGATTCTTCTTTTCTTTGAAAAGATAAATGATAACCATAATAACATGAAAAGTAGGGCAGAAATTATATCAACTAAATAGTTCTAAATGATGATAACAATATGGTTGATTAAAAGAAAAAAACAAAATAAGAAGACAGGAAGGTTTAGAATAGCAATCACCAATAATAAAAACAACAATAAAAGCTAGCAAGAATGTGGGTAAATGGGAACTCTTATGCACTGTTTGTAAGATTGTTAGTTAGTACAACCACTGTGAAGATCAGTATGTAGGTTTATCAAAAAGTAGAAATGGAACCACCTTATGACACAGCTATACCAGTCCTCAATGTATTTTCAAAAGAATTAAAGTTTAGAATACTATCATGAGACATGCATTCCCATATTTCTAGCAGCACAATTTACAACAGCCAAATTGTGGTCTCAACTTATATCCATCATCAAATGAATGGATAAAGAAATTGTGATATATAAACACAATGGAATTTTACTCAGCCAAATAGAAGAACAAAATTTTCATTTTCTGGAAAGTAGATGGAATTAGGGAATATTATGAGTGAGAATATTATAAATAAGATCAGCCAGTCTCAGGAAGTCTAGGGTTAAACATTTTCTCTCATATGTGAAAGCTAAAGAGAAAATAGAAAACAAAGGAATTTTAGATAAATAAGTAGAGAGGCCAGTAGAATAGTGTAAGAAGGGTGATATATGCCTGTGATTTTAGTACTTGGGAGGCTGAGACAGGAGGATTGCAGGTTTGAGACCAGCCTCCAAAATGTAGTAAGATCCTGTTTCAAAACAAAATATAAAACAGGGCTAGGCATATAGCTTAGAAGTAGAATGCCTCTGGGTTTGACTCCCCAGTACTGCCAAAAAAATAAAAAAGAATGTAGGAGTGGAGTCGAGAGAAAAAAAAGGAGCATATCACTACCAATTATCACTACCAATCTTACTAACATGTATAAGGCATGAGGAGCAGGGAGGAGAGTGTAATACAGAGGGAATACACTAAATGTTATGCATGTATTATATTGAACCTCATTGTGATGTATACTTAAAATGTGTCAAACTTATTAAAATGTACAAAAAGATATACAAAAAGATAAATATACAAAAAGATAAACAAAATTATATACACACACACACACATATATATATATATATATATATATATATATATATATATATATATATTTTTTTTTTTTTTTTTGGTGGTACTGGGGTTGCTGGAAACCCTTATACCTCGAGCTACACTCCCAGTGCCTGTTTTTATACTTTTTTATTTGGAAACAGTGTCTCTTAAGGCTTAGAACCTGAGCAATCCTCCTGTCTCCGCCTCCCAAGTGCGGGGATTACAAGCATGCGCCACCATGCCAGGCACAAATGAGTTATATTTATATTCACATTTGACCACTTAGACTAACTGTCCCGTCCCTAAGGCTCTGTCCTGCAGAGCCCCGGGAAAGAACACACAAACGTCGAGTCTGCTGATGATGCTTCCTCTTTAATGCTTCTCTCTCCCTCTCTCTCTCTCCAGTCAATGCACACAGCAGGCAAATATATATCAGTCTCATAACCCCTCCCTCATCACTCCACCAACCCCAAGCTTCCCACAGCTAGGGCATGCACATTTCTAACCCTCTCATAGGCAGGCTGGTGGTAGCACGAGGCACTGCGTCACTGATCATCCGTAGGGTGCCTGATAGGGCTCACTGCGCAGGCTCAGGGCACCACCAGCCTCGTGAGCCTCGTGACTTGGCAACATGCCTAGGCACCATCTTGAGCCACTGCCTCATCCAGGTCTAGCCAAGCGGGCCCCGACATCTCCCCCTTTTTGTTTTATTAAAATTAAGGCTTGGGACCGTGCCTGTCTTAGGTTGTCGAACCTCAAGGATCATTCTTACCCGTCATCGGGAAAGCAATAGCATGATTACTCCCCTGTCTTAGGTTGATATGATCCCAGGGATGATCGTACCCATCTTTGACTACTGATCCAGCATATTGAGCCATACGTGAGGAGATGAGCCAGCTTCAAGGGCAGCCAGAGCTTGCACCAGCATGTGCTGTTGTTGCACAGTTTGTTGTCGAATACGCCTGATATATCCAACGAGGACACAGCATACTACCACCAGCAAAAAATGCCCAGAATGCCACGCCACCCCAGTCTCTTAAGAAGCCCACTGTCCCCTGTATCAGGTCCATCCATTGTTGTACTGAGGCAATCTTCACGCGGGTAGATTTGATTGCGACAATGGACGCTCAAGGTTCTGTCATAGTCTGTTCAAATTTATGGCTCCAATTTCCCAGAAGCATTCTGCCTATCTGTCGGGATAGATTGCCTGCATGGGAAAAATTCTGATACTGCACAGAGGTTATGCATAATCCAGACAATTTTTGAATACATGGTACCATGGCCATCTGTCCCAAGATGTCGACCTGTTCTTGTAATAGGTCCACTCTTTGATTTACCATCATTATGCCTGCTCTAAGCTGCCCATTTCTTTCACTCCTCCCTTAAAAAGAATCTTACGGAGAGCCTCTTTGACTTTCATAGTAGTAACCTTAGACCCCATGATAAGTCTTGCTTCATTGCAATCCGCGAGCTTTCTACTTCGTCGCTAAATCCTGAAAACCTACACAGCACTGTTCCTGTGAACTTACCCCATGGCTTGCTTCATCGCAATCCACAAGCTTTCTACTTTGTCGTTAAATCCTGCAAACCTACACAGCGCTGTCCCTTCGTCGCTTACCTGTGAACCTTTTCCACGGCATTCCCCAGCGTTCCCCGGCGTTCCCCGGTGTTCCCCGTATGGGCCACCACTTGTCCCGTCCCTGCGGCATTCCCGGGTTTCGGCTCCACTTGTCCTGTCCCTAAGGCTCCGTCCTGTAGAGCCTGGGAAAGAACACACAAACGTCGAGTCTGCTGATGATGCTTCCTCTTTAATGCTTCCCCTCAATGCACACAGCAGGCAAATATATATCAGTCTCATAACCCCTCCCTCATCACTCCACCAAACCCAAGCTTCCCACAGCTAGGGCATGCACATTTCTAACCCTCTAATAGGCGGGCTGGTGGTAGCACGAGACACTGTGTCACTGATCATCCGTAGGGTGCCTGATAGGGCTCACTGCGCAGGCTCAGGGCACCACCAGCCTCGTGAGCCTCATGACTTGGCAACATGCCTAGGCACCATCTTAAGTCACTGCCCCATCCAGGTCTAGCCAAGCGGGCCCCGACAACTAACTGAACCAAGATTAAAACATTTATCATCAATACATTATGTGATATTTAAGTATAAAATGTCTAAAACCATTGATTGATTTTAGAAAAAATGTATTTTACCTATATACAAGGCTATTATAAAGTGTTACCATCTACCTAATCATATCTTAATATTACTACAAGAATATAACAACATTTTATTTGCATAAACCCAGGAAGATGGTTGAAAGCAAACTTGCCTGATTATACACATTGTACTGTTTATGCACTAAGTTATCATTCTTGTATCATGTGCACATAGCCAAAAGGTAGCAACAACAAACATTCCATTATTATTATTATTATTATTATTATCATCATCATCATCATCATCATCATCATCATCATCTATTTTAATAGGTTACTGGTACATTGTAATCACACATCAGAATAAAGTTCAAAGCAATAGGGACACACATGCACACAGCACTTGGTGAGCTTTCCCCAGCTCTCTCTTCACTCCTTCCCCTTCCTTGTACATGATATTGGGATTAACATTGATATTTGTTTTAATTTTTTATTGTTGCATTATATTCATACATCATAATGGGGTAAAAAACTTGTGTAGAAATCCATGCACAAATCACCCAGTTAGCCCCTACCTAATCCCCACTCCCTTTCCTTCGCATCCCATAACATCAATTCAAGAGTTTCCTTCTTCAAGTCTTTGCCCCTTAACCCCACATCCTTTTTATAGAACACCTTCATTGTTCCACTGGGGTTTCTCCTTTATCTAGAGTTTCATTTGTATACCAAGTTCTCCCTAGCTTCCACATATGAGAAAAAACATATGACCCTTCACTTTCTGCAGCTGGCCAATATTATTTAGCATGTAATTCTATACATTTTCCCGCAAAGGACATATTCTCTATGACTGAGTAGAATCCCATTGTATGTATATCGCATTGCTTCCAATTCCATTACCTGCTGATGGATGCCTAGGCTGGTTTCATAATTTGGCTATTGTGAATTGTGCTGCTGTAAATATGGATGTTTCAGTCAGTATCTTCACTGCTGTAATCCAAAAACAACTGACCACACAATTTAGAGAAAGGAAGATTTATTTGTTCATAGTTCTGGAGATATCAGTGTTTCAGTCTCTATCAAGCTGGGTCTGCAGAGTTCAGAAAATGGTGGAGGGAGGCAAAAAGAAGAAGAGAACAGGGCTCTGCTCTCACATCCTGGATCCTAGAAGCAAGAGAGAGAGGGAGAAGGAGTGAGGGAAGGAAATGGAAAGAGAGAGAGAGAGAGAGAGAGAGAGAGAGAGAGAGAGAGAGAGAGAGAGAGAGAGGAACATGGAGGATGACAGATCATATATAATCCCCAAGGCTACATTCCCAGGGTCTCCTTTTCAGCAACCAACTCTCTTCCAACATGGCTACCTACTCTCCATGAAGTCTTGGGGTGGGAGATATTCTAGATCCAAATCATTACAATGGATATGCATATATCACTATAATATTCTGACTTAAATTTCTTTGCAATGATACCCATGAGTGGTATAGCTTGGTCATATGGTGGTTCCATTTCTAGTTTTCTGAGGAGCCTCTATATTGAACCCCATAGTGGCTGTATTAATTTAAAAAAGAAAAAAGGAAACACTTATTATGTGACTATAATTTGTTGAATATAATAGAATACAGTAGAAAAGTTCCTGTCTTCAGTTACATTTTAGTAAAGGAATAAGACAGTAACAAGAATAAGTAAATATAGTGGTAAATGCTAGAGAGAACGGCAGAGCAATGAGTGTCAGAGGGAGATCAAGGGTGAGGGTGGAGGATATTACATGCTTAGATAGAGTGGTCAGTCTAGGTATTCTTGAGAAGATGAGTCTAAAGCAGAGACCTGAGCAAAGTGAGTGGCTGACCAGTGTATATTTCAGCAAAAAGCACTATGGGCCGGGGAAAAAAAAAAAAAAAAAAAGCAAAAACAAGTACAAAGGCTCTGTTGTAAGAAAATACTTAAAGTAACAATGAAAAGATCAGCGTGACCAAAGCAGAATGAACAAGGGAAAAAGGAGCAAAAGGAGAGATTATAGAAAGGAGAGGAAAGTTATAGGGCATCCTGCAGGTGAATTAAAAACTTTGGCATTTATTCCAACTGAAATGCTAAGTCACTATTGGTGGCTTTTTTGCATTGAAATGACATGAAAGAATTTTTTTGGCAGAATCCCTGGCTTCTTTCTTGAGAACAAAGAAAAGGGCTTGAGGCTGGATAGAGATCAACATTAGAAAGGAGGAGGATTGTTAGGAGGTTATTTGAATACTATGGTACCAAAATGGCAGTTAAATTATAGTGGTGGTAAGTAGGGTAGCGAGAAGTGTTTGACTCACTTTTATTTTATTATTTATTTATTTATTTATTTATTTATTTTATTTTTGGTCCTGGATATTGAACCAGGGGCATTCTATCTTTGAGTTATATCCCAAACCCTATTTTAACTTTTTAATATTCAGAAAAGGCTTACTAAGTTGCTGAAATTGGTTTTGAGCTTGTAATCCTCCTAGCTCAGCTTCCCAAGTCCTTGTATTATAGGTATGCACCACAAAGCCCATCTTCTGCTCTTATTTTAAAGGAAGCTTGGTAAGGGATGAGTGTGGGAAGATAGAATGTAGGGAGGCTCTCCAAAATGAAGTGAGACTCCGTTTCCAAACAAAATAAAAAGGGCTGGGGGTATAGGTCAGAAGTAGAGTGCCACTGGTTCAATACCTAGTATCACAAGAAAAAAAAAAGAAAAAAAAACAAGAAAAAAACAAGCTATGTACCCCCAAAGGTTCTCTCTGACTCTGGATATGGCCTGCATTCTCCCTCTGACTAGTACAGGCTGAAATTCTTTTTTGTCAAGTATGCCAGGGATCCCACTAGCCCTGAAAAACCTATGAGGCAGGAGAGAAAAGAGATATTAGCCAGAGCAATGATTTTTCCTGAGAAGTAGGGAATGGGGTTAAGGTATTTGCATGGAGAGTTCTTTTGCTGAGTTTACAGAAAAGTGAGAGCTTAGGTACTTATACAGGTAGGACATGGGAGGGACTGTAGAGGCTCCTCTGGTTGCTTCAATTTTCTTAGTAAAGTTTGTCTTCATCTAGGATAATGCATAAATAGGAATATAGAGAACTAAAATACAGTATAATGAATTCTTCTTCACAGCTTCACATCATTTAATTCCCCACTTACCCTGACAGTTTATTTCTAGTTATTCCATTTTATTTTGAGTGGCAAAGGGGATTCATTTGTCAGGGTATTATCTAAGCACTATTTGTGCATTCAGTTGCTCTTGAAGAAAAAGAACCTATAGCCTCTTATAAAATAAAAAAGGAACCCTAGTTCCTTTACTAATAAGATAGGAAGTACATGATGAATAGATTACAAAATTATGAGAAATATACACAATGGAATTTCTACTCAGCAATAAAAAACAAAATTATGTCATTTGTAAGTAGACAGAAAGACCTGGAGAACATTATGTTAAGTGAGATAAACCAAACACAGCAAGAAAAGGGATATATGTTTTCTATAATATGCTCAATCTAGGGAGTATTAGGGATAGCAGAGGGACTCCAGATAATGGAGGGGAAACCTCAGTGAAGCCAGGAAGGAAGAAAGGGTAGGAGAGGAAGAAGGCTGAGGTTTATTAATGGAAAAGCTACATGTAACTATGTGATGTGAATATAACACTGTTAACCTGGACACTCAGTATCAGGAGGGAGGGAAAAAGGGAAAGGGGGGAGGGCACCAAGTACTGTGTAAATATATGCCATTGTCAGTCCACATGATCCACATTATGATGTGAGACTATAGTACACCAATTAACATCAACAACAAAAAATATAGGGCATGAGTCTATCCGCACAACTATTTATAGGGATTGTGTATACTCCATTAAGATGCTAACTGAGTGCATGCCAGGGAAATTCTTTGCTCTTCCTCTCTCTTATCTGTTTTTTTCCTGCATTTTAAATCTAGTCTCTGGCTGCTGAGTTTTAATTCGCAGCACAGATATTCCTGGGGAAATCTCTGGCACTTGCAAATAGTGATCAAGATATAATTTGGTAGAAATTCCTTCTCTAAGCACCATTAAAACCTGACACTTGGAAGCCAGGCGTGGGTGGCGCATGCTTGTAATCCCAGCATTTGGGAGGCTGAGACCAGAGGATCGCGGTTCGGGGACAGCCTCAGCTACTTACTGAGGCCCTCTGCAACTCAGTGAGACCTGGTTTCAAAATAAAGAATAAAAATGGGGCAGGGGGTGTAGCTCAGAGGCCAAATGCCTCTGGGTTCCACCCCCAGACCTGCAAAACAACAACAAAAAAAAAAAAAAAAAGAAAGAAAGAAACCCCTTACACTTGTACTTAAAATGACTGGAAGGAATCACCCCATGGAATTTCAAAATGATGCATGGGCCTTTGGCATAAATGTTGATGTGAAGATCTTAAACCTCTTTCAGTTTTCTAAAAAGAGATAATAATAGATTTTGGACTTGTGATTGTTTTTGATTGGTAGAAATGGGCTAGTTGTAACCTGTAAACTTCAATGATAAATGCTAAATCTTAGGCATTTTGGTGAGTATCTGAGAAGCAGGGTTGTAGTACATTTTTACTTATACACTAATCTTGGTAACTTGAAGTTACTTTCATAATAAACTAGTAATTTATCTATGTAAAAGTATAGAATAAGTGGTCAGTTGTAATCGGGGTGTGGTGGTGCATGCTTGTAATTCCAGTTACTTGAGAGGCTACGATAGGAGGATTACAGGTTGGAGGACAGTTTTAGCAAATAGTGAGACGCTGTTTCCAAATAAAAATTAAATAGGGCTGACAGTGTAGCTGTCAGTAATAGAATGACCCTGGGCTCAATCCCCAGGACCCTCCCCAAAGTGGTCAGTTGTATAGATATCCCTAAACTATGTATGAAGTGGTATTTTTTGTTACATATATGTTTATAAATAATGCACCCTTTTATTAAAGTATGTTAGTATTTTTTAGTTTGAGTCTCTTGATGCACACCCACTATGGTCAAGAGCAAAGTTTATAAGAGGGACCGATATTATTATAGAAACCAGCCTGAGATATGGGTCTAGATAAAGACATAAAAAGAGGTATAGATATCTCCCTGATGGCTAGTGATGTTGAACATCTTTTCATGTATCTATTGGCTATTTGTATCTTTTCTTTTGTGAAGTGTTGATTCATTTCAGTTGCCCATTTCTTGATTGGGTTGTTTGTTCTGCTAGTGTAGAGTCTTTTGAGCTCTTTGTATATTCTGGATATTAGCCCCCTATCAGAGTGGTGGCTGGGAAAGATCTTCTCCCATTCTGTAGGCTTCCTCTTTAGGTTCTTGATGGTTTCCTTTGATGAGAAGAAACGTTTTAGTTTGAAGAGATCCCAGTTATTAATTCTTGCTTTAATTTCCTGCACTTTGGAAGTCTTATTGAGAAAGTTACTGCCAGTGCCTATATGTTGGAGTGTTGATCCTATGCCTTTCTCTAACAACTTCACAGTCTCTGGTCTAATTTCTAAGTCTTTGAGCCATCTCAAGTTGATTCCTGTGCATGGTAGAAGTAAGGATTCAGATCCAACTTTCTGCAAATGGATAGCCAGTTCTCCCAGCACCATTTGTTGAAAAGGCTGTCTTTTCTCCAGTGTATGAGTTTGGCCCCTTTATCAAAGATCAGTTGACTAGATGTGTGGGTTTGTTTCTGTATCTTATATTCTGTTCCACTGGTCAGTCTGCCTATTGTTGTGCCAATACCATGCTGTTTTTACTACTATTGCTCTCTAGTATAATTTGAAGTCTGGGATTGTGATGCCTCCTGCCTGGTTCTTGTTGCTGAGAATTGCTTTGGCTATTCTGGGTATTTTCTTCCTCCATACAAAATCCATAACTGATTTTTCCAGATCTATGAGAAATGTTGTTGGTATTTTAATGGGGATTGCATTGAATCTATAGATCACTTTTGGCAGAATGGCCATTTTGATGATATTAATTCTGCCTATCCATGAGCAAGGAATATCTTTCCATCTTCCAAGGTCTTCTTAAATTTCTTTCTTTAATGTTTTGTTGTTTTCTCTGTAGAGGTCTTTTACATCTTTGGTTAGCTTTATTCCTAGGTATTTTATTTGTTTAGAGGTTATAGTAAATGGAATAGTTTTCTTTATTTCTTTTGTTGTGGATTCATTGTCGCCATAAAGAAAACCAACTGATTTCTTTAGGTTGATTTTGTATCCTGCAACTTTGCTGAATTGGTTAATCAGCTCCAGAAGTCTTTTGATTGAGTTCATTGGATCTTCTAGATAAAGAACCATATCATCTACAAATAAGGATAGTTTTACCTCCTCTCTTCCTTTTTGAATTCCTTTGATTTTCTTCTCTTGTCTTTTTGCTGTGGCAAGAGTCTCAAGGACTATATTTAAAAGGAGTGGTGATAATGGGCATCCTTGTCTTGTGCCTGATTTAAAATGGAATTTTTGCAGTTTTTCTTCATTCAATAATATATGCATACCCATATTCATAGCAGCACAGTTTGTAATAGCCAAAATATGGAACCAACCTAGATCTCCATCAACAGACGAATGGATTGCAAAATTATGGGAAATACACACAATGGAATTCTATTCAGCTATAAAGAAGAATAAAATAATAGCATTTGCAAGAAGATGGAAGGAACTGGAGAACATTATGTTAAGTGAGATTAGTCAAGCACAGAAAGAGAAGGGACATATGTTTTCTCTAATATGCCCAAGCTAGGGAGTAGTGGTAATACCAGGGGAAATCTCAGCAAAGCTTGAATGGAAGGATAGGAGAGGAAGAAAGCTGAGGTTGTTCAATGGAGGAGCTACATACAAATAAATGTAATAGCATAAATACAACATGATTAACCTGGACACTCTTTTTTGGGAGGGGGGAAGGAAAATTGGGAGGTAAGGGCACGAAGCACAATCCAAATGTACACCATTTTCAGTATGTTCAACTTATAAATAAAAAATTTTTTAAAAGATATAAAAAAGAGATAAACATATTTTTTTACTTTAGAACTTCACCACATGCAATTTGAGGTTTCTGTCCCTAAGTGAAACTATATTCTAATCTAAGATGATTTTTTTTTGTTTTGGTACTGGGGATGGAACCCAGGGGCCTTCTATCTTCGGGCTACACTCCCAGACCTATTTTTATATTTTTTATTTGGAAACAGGGTCTCTTAAGCAACTTGAGGCTGGCTTCGAACCTGTGTGATCCTCCTGTCTCAGCCTCCCAAGCACCACCACGCCTGGATAACCAAAGATGATTTTAAAAATAATTATCTGAGGGGCATGGTGGATCAAGCTTGTAATCCCCACACTTGGGAGGCAGAGACAGGAGGAATGTACAGTTTCGAAGCCAGCCTCTCTGGTTTAAGAGACCCTGTTTCTAAATAAAATATAAAATAGGTCTGGGAGTGTAGCCCAGAGTTAGAAGGATTCCATCCCCAGTACCAAAAAAAAAAAAACAAAAAAAACCACAAAAAACAAAAAAACCAAAAACACCCACAAACAACAACAAATGCTTGTAAAGATGTAGAGAAGTGGGAACTCTAAAACACTGTTGGTGAAGTTGCAAATTAGTACAACCTCTTTGAAAATCAGTATGGAGAATCCTCAGAAGAATGGGAACAAATTTACCATTTGTTGCAGCAATACCACTTCTGGGTATCTACCCAAAAGAATGAAAACAAAGCTACCAAACTAATGCATGTGTATCTATGTTCATAGCTTCACAATTCACCATAGCCAAACTATGGAATCAGCCAGGAGTTTTGCTTTTTAAGATATAATAAATTTCCAGGTGCAACCACACACACCTATAATACTAGTACTTGGGAGGCTGAGACAGGAGGTTTGTAGGTTTAAGGCTAACCTCAGCAACTTAGTAAGACCTTGTCTGAAAATAAAAAATAATAAAAGGGTTGGGGTATACCTTGGTGGTAGAATGCCCCTTGGGTTCAATCCTCAGTACAAAAAAAAAAGCACTGATGTAATATATCACTTTATTATGAATTAATACATTCTGCTTTTCTGCCAGAGAGCTCATCTTATATTTCTTGAAGTTCAAAATATTTATCAGTTGACTCATAGGGAAGATACTTTAGAATAACAAAGGGGTATTCATTCAGTTTTTAGTATTCTTTTACACAAGAGATAAGCCAACCATCAAAAACAAAATTCTGTTTTTGAGCACTTTTATGCATTTAAGGATGAAAATTATACATATGACATTAATTAAAAGATAAGGTTACAAGCTGGAAACTCAGGCACCTGGCTAGGTAGGGATTGTGAGGATGGAATATTCACTAATAACTTATTACATCCCTTATTGTGCCCCTCAGCACTACAATATCAAACTCTTATTATCTTGTCCGTTCTTCCCATGTTGCACGATTTCTCATTTTTCTCCCAGAGACGTCACTGTCAACTCAGGACCTGGCTCACTGCTGGCTCGTTGATCCTCATTCCTTCCAGCTCCAACCATCTTGGTCTTGTTCTCACGTAGCTCTTCATTGGACAGAGCACATTCAGTATCATGTGACTGAAACTTCAATATCACACTCTCCATGTGTAACTTTTCGTTGTCCTTGGGCTTTTTAATCCCTCTAGTATTTTCTTTCCTCTCATATTATCTTGAAATCTGCCCATCACATTAACCTCTTAACAATAGCCTCAATTTGCCACTGATTCATCACCATGTATGAAAATAATATTCCAGCACTTTCTGTGGTCCACCAGAGACAAGTCTCTTGCTTCTGTTCCCACATATTCTAATACTCTGCTTCAGTCTCCCTGTGATTCTTTTCCTTTCTCAGTACTTTAAGGACTGTTTGCCTGAGGTTCAAACCTTGAATTCCTCAAGTTCTCACTCTACACTCATGCCCTGTGTGACTCAATTTCTACCTCTCTTCTAATTATTCCCAAAAGAATGTATTAGGGCAGGGTCCTTCCCTGAGGGGCCTGTGCATATAGGACCATGGCCTTGGCCTGTTGCACTCGGGTATCTGACAGCTTAAAACTCAACCTGTCTTGGTTCATCATTCACCTTCCAAATCTTCCCTTTGGTTGTGATCTTCACAGGTCCTTTCCTTTCTTCTCTCAAATGATACATGAAAGCTAGATGGAGCTTGATAATTTATGTTCAGTCAAACACAGTGAACCTCTGGTGTGGTCTTTTCCCTCTTGGCAGTTTTCTCTCATTAGGAAGGCCTTTTTTGTGAAGAACTTTTTGGGCTTCTTTCAAAATGGTTAGTTTTCCCATTCTCCCAGCCAAATTCAAGAGTTAGTTTCCTTTGTTTATTTGTTTATATTTTTATTGATTGTATTTTTTATTTTTATGGTACTGGGTCAGTGGCATTCTACCTTCAAACTCTACCTTTAGCCCTATTATTTTAATATTATATATTTTAACAAACAATGGTTGAGTTGGCTAAGTTACATAAAAGTGAGAAAAGAGAAGTGACATTTATTGATTACTATCATTTGCCAGCCTAAATGCTTACTAGAACACAAATCGCTTACTATAAAATAGCTTTAGCATAAGGGGTACTTGTAGAAAATTCAAAGGTATCAGCAGTGAAGGCCAAAAGCCATCATGCAGATTTCATCCCAAAACTTGTCATGTCTCCCACAACTAAGACAATACAGTATTTTTTTGTATGCTTGAGAACAGACATTTCACATAATCATAACTTTTAGATAGTTTTAATATTAAACTTATAATTCTTCATTCTCTTACTGATTTAGGGTAACCCCAAGAATAGCTTAAGTAAAATCCAAATGAGGTTATCTGGCATCTAGCACTGTAAATTCTTTATACACCCACAGTAGATAGCATTCATAACTTAGCCTAAGTAAATGGTGAGGTTTATAAAACAGTCACTATTACCATAGTGTGAATTCTATGCCTTTCAAGAGCTGTACTTTCTATCATACACTTATTTTTCTTTTTTATCACACTCTAGGTTAATTTCATTTGGTTTAACACCACTTTTTCAAGCTCAAAGATTAAAAGAAAAAAAATTACTAATTTCAATATATTTTTCTTGGCAGGGAATAAAAGGGAACTGCCCCCTACACTAAATTCCAATCAAGCAAAAATTTGCAGTCTGACAAATATCCCATTATTTTTAAGAAACTATGTGTATCACATTAAAAGAAAGTATTTTCCTAAAAATTATTAACAAATTAAAACTATTCAGAAATAGATAAACAATTTCAAAGGTATATCTTCTCATAATTGTATGCCTTTCTTACTCTTCTTACCACCATTACAAAATTTAAATGGAATTATATAGAAAATGTACCTAATTCAGCAAAAAGAAATGCACAAATCAGGATTAGGTCCAGCATTATACATTTGTACCATGTATACCCTCATTTGGACATTTTTTGTATTCTTCTAGACTATCCCTGACCTCTTATTAACTGACAGTAGATTTAACCAATATACTTATCAAGAACAGTAGATTCCAGGCCACTGAGCAGAAGTCACTGAAAGTCTTACTCAGTTGCTTGATACATGTACTCCAGAGTTTGCCTCCATCATGGAGTAAATATCTCTTGACTCATTGCTACAAAGCACTTATAGGAATAGCTTAACTTATTAGTAAATGACTCTCTTCTTTACTTCTCAAGATACAGAAGTTCCTCAGCTTATGATGGGATTATATCCATGTAAACCCATCAAGTTGAAAATATTGTAAGCTTAAAATACCGTCAGTCAAATATATCATGAAGTAAAATATCTAGTTAATACATAACCTATCAAACATCATAGTTTAGCCTAATTTATTCTAAATGTGATCAGAACACTACAGTTGGGCAAAAGAATCTGTTAATCCTATTTCATGATCAAGTATTGAACATCTTATATAATACAGTGAATACTATGGCAACACAGTACACTGTGGATACTGACTATCTCCCTGTCACTACCCAGCATCAGGAGAGAGTATTGCACTATACTTTGCTAGCCTGAGAAAGGATCAAAATTCAAATTATGGTGCCTACTGAGTGAGCATTTTTTTTATAACATTATAGTTGATAAATTATAAGTGAACGATAATAAGAGGGGGACTTCATTCTGTATTCAGTGCCATAAATAAAAGAAAAGGGGAAAGTTGTCGGGGCCCACTCGGCAGGACTGAGGTGGCACCCAGGCTTGTTGCCAGCGTGGACTCAAGATGGCGCCTGGGCTTGCAGCCAAGTCACGAGGCTCACGAGGCTGGCGGTGCCCTGAGCCTGCGCAGTGAGCCCTATCAGGTGCCTTACGGATGATTAGTGACGCAGCGCCTCGTGCTACCACCTGCCCGCCCAGGAGAAGGTTAAAAGCTTGTCGCACGCAGTGACGACTCTTACACGATCTTCCTCAAGCAGTTTTATTACCCCAGTTTCAATGCTCTCTCAACGCCCTCTCAGGTAAAAACAACATCAGTCTTCTATCTCCTCCCTCATCACTCCACCAACCCTCTTAGCTCCCCCCGCTAGGGCATGCGTGCTTTTAACCTTCTCCTGGGCGGGCAGGTGGTAGCACGAGGCGCTGCGTCACTAATCATCCGTAAGGCGCCTGATAGGGCTCACTGCGCAGGCTCAGGGCACCGCCAGCCTCGTGAGTCTCGTGACTTGGCTGCAAGCCCAGGCGCCATCTTGAGTCCACGCTGGCAACAAGCCTGGGTGCCACCTCAGTCCTGCCGAGTGGGCCCCGACAGAAAGTATTATGGAAGCTCCATTAACACTAGGGATATAGAATCTGTGATTTAAATTTCAGACAATAAGTAAATTATCTGGGTAAAATTTTAGTTATTAACTCCAGACTCAGAGTTTACAAATTGTACCTTATTCTAGAAACCTGTGGAGTCTTCCTTATCCTTATATAACTATGCACAAACAATTCGTATCAATATAATTTTGCAGTCTTTGAAATTACACACATACTGAGACTATTATCTTTATTTAGTATTTATTTATTTTGCAGTACTGGATATGGAACCCAGGGTCTCACTAGAGTTGCAAAGGGCCTCACCAAATAGTAGCTGAGGCTGTGTGTGAACCATGATCTTCCTGTCTCAGCCTCCCAAATGCTGGGATTAAAGCATGTGCCACTACGTCTGGCTGACTATCATCTTTTAATGCATATTATGGACTGAATGTTGCAAACTGAATCCTCAAATTTATATTTTGAACCTCTCTAAATATGATAGATTTTGTGAGGCCTTTGCAAAGTAATTATGTTTTGATATGGTCATGAAGATCAAGTCCCTATAATGATATTTTTTAAAAAACAATTTGGGAAGTCCAGAGGCTGGGATTACTCCACCTACTTGAGTTCCTATATAAAGAAACTCAACTCCACGTAAACAGTAAAGTGAAACTTAAGCTTATCCAATTAGAAACTAACAATCTCTAACAAGGAATTTTCCACTTCAATCAATCAAATATATAGTTTTTGTCTTTTTTCATGAACATTACTGCAGTTTGGATCTGGGATGTTCCCCAAAGGCCCATGCTCTAAAGGCTTGGCTGTAGCTTGGGAGCACTAATAAGAAGCGATTAAACGTTTAGGATGGTAGATCTAGTGGAAGAGAGCTGGCTCACTGAGGGTGTGTCACTGATGGGGATATTAGGACTCCAGCCTCTCACACTTTCCCTTCCCTGATGTCAGGAGGTAAGCAGCCTCCTGTACCACACACTTCCCCCACAATATGCTAAGCCACCATAGCCCCAAAGCAATGTGGCCAAGTGACCATAGACTGAAACTATGACCCAAAATAAACTCCTCCTTTCTATTTATTTATTTATTTAAATTTATTTGTTTTTATTGGTGCATTGTAGTAAAAAAAACTTGTGTAGGTATAAATGCACACATCACCCAGCCAGCCCCCATCCAGTCCCCACCTCACTCCCTCCCCATCCCTCCCTCCCATGTTTGGTTTAGTGGTTGACTTCAGTATGAATAAGTGCATCATGCGCTTTAAAGCATTTCCCTCTCCCCACCTGCTATCCCCACAGTTAGATTGCCTTATTTGCTCCTCTATAGGATCTCTTTTTTCACCTGGAGTTCCTCCTATGACCCCATTCACCCTAGCTTTCACATATTAGGGAAAGCATCTGATTTCTTACTTTTTGTGACTGACTAATCTCAGCATAATGTCCTCAAGATCCATCCATTTCCCTGAAAATACCGCAATTATATATATATATTTTTATGGCTGAGTAAAATTCCATTGTGTACATATCCCACAGTTTTGTAATCCATTCATCTGTTGATGGACATCTTGGCTGGTTCCACAGTTTGGCTATGGTGAATTGTGCAGCTATGAACGTAGATACACATGCATTAGTTTGGTAGTTTGGTTTCCTTTCTTTTGGGTAGATCCCAGAAGTAGTATTGCTGGATTGAATGGTAGATTTCTTCCCATTCTTCTGAGGATTCTCTATACTGTTTTCCAAAGTAATTGCACTAATTTGTAATCCCACCAACAATGTTTTAGAGTTCTCTCTTCTCCACATCCTTGCCAGCATTTGTTACTGTTTGTGTTTTGAATGATTGCCATTGTAGTTGGAGCTCAAGTGGCCAATAAATGCATGAAAAAATGCTTAACATCATTGGCAATCAGAGAGAGATGCAAATCACAACTACCCTGAGATTTCACCTAAACTCTTCCTTTCTGTAATCGTCTGTCTCTCATACTTGTCACAGTGATAGAAAGCTAAATAACACAAGAATACCATAAGAAATTTTTCCCCTTCCCCTCAGAGGAATAATGAACGGTCTATGCTCCATTGCTGTCTATTTCATGAATCCTTACATTTGCAAATCAACTAATTGCAATTTTAATATACCTAAGTTTTACTCTTTAAGATTAGCATCCCTTGAAGAAGAAGAAGAGACTAGACTCTCCCTCTGTCAAATGAACACAGTGAGAAGGTGGCTGGCCTGAATATGCTGGTACCTTGATCTTGAACTTCCTAGCTCCAGAGAACTGAGAAGTAGACATCTGTTGTTTAAGTCACACAGGCTATGATATTTTGTTATGATAGCTAAAGGATTCCTAGAATTTTATATATGTAAAAAATTCTACATTTTAGCATTATTCATATATATATATTTTTTTCTTTAATTGGATTATATACTTTATAGTATAGAACCAAAATTTATTCTGCATCTCCCTCAACATTTAATATAAGGCTAAGTTACTAATGGTGTGCAACTAATTCTTTTCTATGACCTACATATGTCAGATATATCTTTTTCAGATGTTGTTTTCTAGTCACTCAAGGAAATTAAAAAAATTGGGGAGGGAGTGTGGTAAGATGTGGAGGGAATACACCAAGAGACCTGTGTGTATATATTTGTATCACATTAAAACTCGGTATGAAATAAAATTGAAATGAAATAAAAGGTACTCATAAAATAATTTTTTTTAATTTAGGGGTTTTAAGAATATTTAAAATACATTTTATTTATTAAATCATTTATTTTATTTTTATACAAACTAATTTCAAAGTTTTAATTCTATAAGTATGTACCTCCTAAACACAAAGCAAAGGAACCTTCTTATATGAAATATAAATGTTTATATTAGCTTTTAAAGAACCTAACTGCTCTTTGGTCATTATATTGTTTTAAATATTTATGACTGTCTTCATGGAATGTGAATTCCTTCTTCAAATACTTCACTCTTTTGGATTCAGTCTTTAAATGATATTTTACTCTTATATAGAGATTGGAAATGATAGAAATAGATATTAAATTTTAATAATAGCAATATAATCCTAACTTGAAATTTGAACAAGTATAGATTGTACTATTAAAGATAAATAAAACCATTTGAATATATGTGTGACCTCCTAACTATTTTAAACAAGTAGATGGAATATTGTAGAATTCTAGTGAACACAACTGCTCTTGATCAGAAATTAGTTTGTCATGCTTTAGAAGATAATAAAATAGCTATTATATACTTTAGATGAAAAGAATCACTAATCTATAAATTATCAAAAATTAAAGCATTTTAGACATAAAAGAGAACTCGATAAAAATGTAGTTTTGAAAATTTGACTATTTTTTAAAATTTGAAAATACTTGAAAAATATTTCAAATTTACTCAGTTTTTAAATCTTAAACACTGTCACTATTAATTCTAAAATAATACAAATTGAAATTTCTACTGCCAAAATAAAAGTCTGCTGTTAAAAAAGTATTCATGACATTTGCTAAAGATGCTCAAGCCTACTTTATTTCAGGAAGGTCATGGTGATGGGTATAGTGGCCATTGCTATGAGATCTTTTTTTTTTTTTTTTTGTAGTACTGAGAATTGAACTCAGCTGCATTTTAACTCTAAGCTGTATCCATAGCCCTATTTTTCGTATTTTTTATTTTTAGTTTGAAACAGTGCCTCAGTAAGTTGCTGAAAGTCTCACTACTTGCTGAGGCTGTCCTTATACCTGGATCCTCCTGTCTCAACTTCCCAAGTACTGGGATTACAAGCATGCACAACCACACCCAGCTCTGCTGTGAGGACTCCACTGACTCCAAAAAAGAAGAGTGGGGCTTGATAAAGAAGCAGGATGAGGTTACTGGATGGAAAATTAGTAAGAAGAAGCATTCATAGGTGTGAAAGCCAGAATTCATACACATACTAATTTTTTTAAAAAATTCCCTTTGTAAGAAAAATTTTAGTTTCCTTTAAATATCTTAGGTCTGGCATGAAGAGTTTTATATTAAAATTAACAAAGTATTTATAATTGCATCTCATTTCCTAGAAATGGAGCCCTGTAAATTGGATTAGGTTGAATAACTTACCAAGTTTTTCTTCTGGAACTAGTTTGGAGCAATATCTTTGAAGTATTAAATATACAAACAGACTTACAAAGGATTTATGTCTATATTCTTGAGTACTACAAAGTTGATTTCTGAGTAATAAGACAGTATTGTGAACACCCCCAGAACTACATGAAAGCTGTAGTGTGCTACATCCTTTCAAAGACATTCCTAAAAAGAACAATGTAAATTGTATGCAGCATTCTCAAATCATAGAGTACTTATAGAAATTGTTGTAGATATTTTTAGAATACTTCCAGTTAATTTAGTATTTACTTATTTTTATACTTTTATTGGTACATTATAGTCCCACATCATAGTGTAGCTCATAGTGATAGTGACTTACATACACACATACTATAGTATTTTTAAAAGTAACAGAAATTTATGTAATCCACTTTATGATTACAATTTTACACAATGAACCTAATTTGGTTCTATAAAACAGTAAATGTTTCAGTTTTATTTACAAGTATAAATATTAAAATGCATAAACATTATTCTCAACATAAGAAAATGAAAGGAAAGGCAGTAACACAGAGAAAGGCAGGGATGTGTGGCTGGGGATGAATCAGAGTAGATAAATGAAAATAGTAGAAAAAAAAGAAAAACACTTTTATCAACCTCAGTTTGTAAAATAGGAAACAAATACAATAGTCATGGAATATTTTTCTCTGAAGAGCGATATTATCTAGAATTAACTTTACCACATCTTAAATTTTGGCAATATGATGGAAAATGGGATAATGATGTTTGTGATGTGTTTCTGATTAAAGAATGATATTTGTAAAGTTAAATTTCATAAGATCAGCTTTACTTTTTCACAACAATGTGTGATAGGTAGAATTCTGAGCTGCTCCTGGATATTTGCAGGTATGTAGGACCAGAGTATGGTGAATGTGACTCTTGTGACTAGGTTACTTACCAGGCTGATTCCTAGGGGAGCGAGGGGTGCAAAGGGACACTGTGTGGATGAAGTGCCCGTTCTTAATAGATTTCAGCTGAGCTGAGGCAGATGCCAGCAATAGTGAGTGGGATAGTTAAACCTTTTATACAAAGTTCCCAGTCTGGGTAGTCAAATTAGAGCACTGTGTTCAGAGTGTACAGGGCCCCTTTAAAACTAAAAGCCCCAATCACCTCAGTTTCCTAATACCTTTTTTTCTGCAAATGAGTTTTCTCATGATGAGAATGGAAAACAAGGAACAGACCCTAAAGCCTGAGCAAAAGCCAGTAAGTGCTGAAAACTAGGACTTGTAAGATATCTCTGAATAAATGTGCACATGTATATTCCCTAGCTTTTGTTATTGTAAATAATAACATTTCTGTAGAATTAATAGGTAGTTAGTAGCCAGCTGTGGTGGCACATGCTTGTAATCCCAGCATTCAGGAGGCAGAGACCGGGGAATTGCGGTTCTCGGACAGCCTCAGCTACTTAATGAGGCCCCTTTCAACTCAGTGAGACCTTTTTTTCAAGAAATAAAAAGACTAAAAATAGGACTGGGGGTGCAGCTCGGAGGTAGAATGCTCCTGGGTTCCATTCCTAGTAACACACACACACACACACACACACACACACACACACACACACACATTGGTGGTTGGGTTACCATTTTCCTAGTTTTGGCCAAACTGTGATTAAATTCATTTTTTCTTTTTACATTGTTTGCCTATTTCTTATGTGGGTGGGCTACTAGATCCAGTCCAGTAGAAGCCCTGCAGGACATGTGGCCTGGGGGCCACCTCAACAAGAGCAGCCCCATTTCCAGGTGCTGAAAATCAAGAAAGAGATGTATACAGGTGATCATCTCTCCTAGCAATAAATTGCTATAAGGTGGTTATGTCTTCCTTGACTTGCTATTTCCAAGATTTCAAATGGAAAGCACAAATAGGGAGCATAGGAAGGTTTATTTAGGGAAGTGAAAACACAGTGTACGACGAGGCCGTGATAAAGGGTTACATTCTGGAGAAAGAGTTCTGAAAGAACTGTTTTCCAGAGTGGAAATAGAATAAAGGGATATGTTTCCCAGAAAAGGTCTGGAACTGGCTGCTTTCTGGAGTGTAAAAATGGTGGTGAGTCTTCCATGTGGTGAGACTTCTTCATTCTGGAAACCTTTCTCTTCATGCATATGCATTTGGGGAGGTCACTGTCTCTTTCCTTGCCACAGCTTATTGCCTTTAGGCTGTTGTTACCATGTTGGAAACTTTTCCATTGGGTCCAAGTGAAACCCTGCAGGGGATTATGCAAGTAGTAAATTTAGTCTCCTGATATGCTCCAGGTTCTCCAACCACAGTTCTCTAACCACAGGTAGGCTGTGAGTCCAGCATTTTCATTCATAACAGCTCCTTAAATTTTTCTCTCAGGTGCATCCCCATTTTGCCCAGACCTGCTCATTTCTTTCTAGATACCTAACAGAGAAAGCTAGAGAATGGCAGTCCCAAATTCTGTTTATAATGTTATGTATATTTTTTCTGATCCCCCACCCCCAAGACAAGCATGTCTAGGAAATGCCTCAGCAATATATAGGAGAATTAAATTGAGATGTGAGTTTCTACATAAGACAGGGATCACAGTGAAAATACAACCATACATATGTAAGCACTGCTGGGCACTGTATAACTTGCCCTGTCACTTGCATCTGTAACTCTAGAACTTGGGAGGATAAGACAGGAGGATCTCAGGTTCCAGGCCAATCTCAGAAACTTAGATCCTCAGCAACTTAGCAAGACCCTGTTTCAAATTAAAATAAATAAATAAATAAAAAGACAAGGGGTGAAGCTTGGAGGAATAACGTCCCAGGGTTCAATTCCCAGCACAACATCAACAATAACAACAACAAATCAAAGATCTAATAACAGAGCTTCAACTTTCATAAAGCAAAATTTTTCAGAATTAAAGAGACAAAAGGTAATTCTATAATATAGTTAGATTTCCACTTATTCTATACAAATTACCATCAATTAAATGTCTTAAAATGATTGATTTTTTTAAATTGAGAATTGCTTTGGCTATTCTGGAACTTCACAATTCCTGATTTCAAATTATACTATAGAGTTATAGTAACTAAGACAGCATAGTATTGGCACAAACACAGGCACAGAGGCCAATGGAACAGAATAGAAGATAATGAAACTAACTCACACAATTATAGTTAATTGGTCTTTGATGAAGGAGCCAATTACTTATGCTGGAGAAAAGACAGCCTTTTCAATAAATGATGCTGGAAAAACTGGCTATTCACTTGTAGAAAAATCAATATGAAATCTTACCTCTCATCCTGCACAGAAATAAACTTGAGATAGATCAAAGACCTGAAAGTTAGATCAAAGCTGTTGAGGAGGGCATAGATTCAACACTCTAACAAATAGGCATAGGTAGAAACTTTCTCAACAAGAACCCCAAAACTCAGGAAATTAAAACAAGAATTAATAAGTAGGATGGCATCAAACAAAAAAGTTTCTGCTCATCAGAGGAAATCATCAAGAGTCTAAAGAGAAAGCCTACAGAGTGGGAGAAGATCTTTACCAGCTATCCCTCTGATACAGGTCCAATATCTAGAATATACAAAGAACTAAAAAAGCTTTACATTAGAAAAACAAATAACCCAATCAAGAAACAGGCAGCTGAATTGGATAGACAAAAGAGAAGATACAAATGTCCAATAGATACATTAAAAAGTGTTCAGCAACATTAGCAATCAAAGGAAAGCAAATCAAAACTACACTGAGGTTCCATCTAACCCAATCACAATGGCAATCATAAAGAAGTCTAATAATAATAAATGTTGATGAGGATGTGGAGAAATAGGCACTCTTCTATATTACTGATGGGATTGCAAACTACTCCAGCTGCTATGGAGATCAGTGTGGAGAGTCCTTAGAAAACAAGGACTGGATCCACCATATGATTTGGCCATACCACTACTGGTTATCTTTCAAAAGGGACTGAAATCAGAGAACTACAGTAATCTATACATACCCATGTTCATAGCAGCACAATTCACAATAGCCAAACTATGGAACCAACCTAGGTGTCTATCAACAGATGAATGTATTAATACATACAATGGAATTCTACTCAGCAATAAAGAAAATTAAAATTACACCATTTGCAAGAAAATGGAAGGACCTGGGAAACATTATGTTAAGTGAAATTAGCCAATCACAGAGAGTGAAGAGTGATATGTTTTCTTTAATATGTGCAGGATAGGGAGTAACTGACATACAAGAGAAAGTCCAGATGATGAGGAGAAACCTCAGTGGCAGGGAAGCGATATAAAGATAGGGGTGGAGGAAGACAGGTTCATTAATAGAAATACTACCATAGACTATGTATGTACATGTGAATATATACCAACATCAGTCTGGGCACTCTGTATTGGGAGGGAGGAAAATGGGAAGGGGGGCACCAAGAATGTGTGCATGTATGTCATTATCAACATGATTTACATTATACTGTGAGACTATAAAAAACTAATAAAAGCACATACAAGCAAAATAAATGATTGATTTTATTTTGCAACAGTTTTAGAAGTCAGAAGTACAAAATAGGTTTTACTGGGTAAAAAGACAAGGGCTGTGCTTCCTTTAGAGATTTTAGGGGAATACATTTTCCTATCTTTTCTAAATTCTAGAGGCTCTTCTCTGCATTTTCAAAGTCAGTAATTAAGTATATTCAAACTTTTTCTTGCTTTCTTTCAACAGATTGCTTTTTCTGTCCTTCTCCGTTGGATTCTTTATCTTCTCTCTTGTACACACTCTTAGTTTCTTTAGACTTAACCATGTAATCCAGGATAATTTTCCCATCCCATATTCTTAATTTACTCACATCAGCAATTCTCCTTTAACAAATGCACAGGTTTTGGAGATTAGGATATTTATATGGCCATCCTTCTATATACCTAATGTAGATGATGATTATAGAACTTCAATATATATGTTTTCAAGGATGCATGGTAAACTCACTAAAATGGTAGACCATTTATATATAATGAATAGTAAAAATAACTTAATATTCTGAAAAGAATTTAAACCAGAGTATGTTTTCTGGCATCAATGAAATTAAAAAGAGTAGCAGGAACCTGGGCATGGTGGCACATGCTTGTAATCCCGGCATTTGGGAGGCTGAGACCAGCGGATTGCTTGTAATCCCGGCATTTGGGAGGCTGAGACCAGCGGATTGCAGTTTGGGGACAGCCTCGGTGAGACCCAGTTTCAAAATAAAGAATCCAAAATAGGGCAGGGAGTGTAGTTCGGAGGTCGGATGCCCCTGGGTTCCATCCCTAGACCTGAAAAAAAAAAAAAAAAAAAAAAGAATAGCAACTATCTAGGAACCCTTCAAACATTTAAAAATTATACAACATATTTCTAAGTAATTGATGAGTCATAAAAGAAATTACAGTGAAAATACAAACCTTCAAAACATATAATATTGATAAAAAAGTTAAAATTTCTGGAATATGGCTGAATAGTCCTTAGAGGAAATCAATAACTTAAATGCTTATATTAAGAAAAATAAATAACAAGATTCTATCTTATAAATTTGGAAATAATAAAAATAAGTCCAAAATAAGTAGAAGAAAAGAAATAATGAAATAAAATTTACTGTAGAACAATAGCTTGAAGCAAAGAAAAATGAGTTCAGGTTGAAGATGTTTTGATAATAAAAGGAGATGAAATGCGTGCTGTAGGTGTACCGACCATTTAGTTTAGGTGAGTGAAGATATACTGAGTATGAGAATAATTTATTTGAATCAAAACGAGGATGATCTGCAGTGGGGAATGAATTCTATCCACACAGAATTAATGCTTCCCCAAATGACAGGAGTCTGAGGGCTACATCCCTGGTCCTATTTAATTTTTATTTTGAGATTGCCTCCTTAAGTTGCAGAGGGCCTGCCTAAGTTGCTGAGGCTTGCTGTGGACCTGAGAGTTTCCTGTCAGCCTCCCAAGTATTGAGATTACAGGCATGTGCTGCCATGCCCAGCCAGAGAGATTCAAAATCTTTTTTCAGGGCTTTAAGAAAGCAGTGAATGGAAAAAATAAGATCACATGAACAAAGACACATGTTTAAATAGACCCAACTTTCTTCTATTTTTGCTTGTAATTTCAAGAATACTTATAGAATGTGCTAGGAATGAAACAACCTGAAATAAAGAAAAACTTCTCTGTTCTTGTACCCCATAAAAACAGGATGTCTCTCAATGTTTTAGCCCAGTTATTCGATTTCGCCAGGGTGGACAGCTCTTCTGGGTTCCTTATGGCAAGTGACATAGAGGCAGGTGAGATTTCATCCACCCCAGGCAGGTTTCTGCCACTTTGGTGAACTAGTTCACAATAGGCTTTTGTTAATCCTTGTGACTTATTTGTAGGTAATAAACCTGATTCTTGTAGCTCTTCTGTCTCTTCTGTTTCGCTGGATGCAAGTTGGAAACCAGCCCACAATTAACCCACTTCATACGTAGTAGAAGTGACACAGAGAAGAGCCATTACTAGAATTATATGGGAAAGCTAATGGTAGATACAAAAGTTAAAAGAAATATAATATTTGTAATTCAATATCTCTGAAAGAAATAATGAGACAAATAATAAAATAACTCTAAATGAGGTATGTTTATATAATCATTGCTATTTGAAATTAAAATGTTCCTGTATAAATAGAAAAAAATGCAACCAAACTGTTTCTTCTACTGTACTCTTACAGTGCAATGAACAAAGAATGTTTCTCTGGTTACCAACATGCACATGGAGACTCCTTTCCACCGATGACAATTCTGCAACAGATTGTCCAGTGACATTTGCACCAGCTGAGTGCCATCCAACTCACTTGAATGCTGACACTCACTACCTGGAGTATAATATCATATACTATAGGTTGAGGGCTACATCCTGTGAAACTGCCTCTCCATGCAGATGCCTGACAAGTATGGGTGCAGCCTGTGCTCATGACATACAAGCTATAAATTGGGGTTCCCATCAGTGCTTCGTCAGGTTTGATTACTTTGCCAAAAGGCTCACAGAACTCAAGGAAACACTTTATTTACCTGTACCAGTTTATTATAAGAAATATCAAAAAGATTTAGATGAAAGAGATGCATAGCATGAGGAATGGGGGAAGAGGAATGGCGCTCTATGCCCTGCTCAGGGCAACTACTCCAGGCCTTCATCTATTTGGAAGCTGTCCAAATCCAGTGCTTTGGGGTTTTTGTTAAAATTTCACTACACAGGCATGGCTGATTAAATCATTAATGATCAACTTAATCTTTAGCCTCGCCCTCCACTGGAAATTGGAGAATGGGACTGAAAGCCCTACACTTTCTAGTCCTGTGTTGATCTTTCTGGTGACTAGCCTCATCTTGAAATTATCTAAGGGCTGCCAGCTACCACTTCTGAGGTTAAAAGAGTTTTGATTTTCAAAAATCTCATGTTGGAATTTTTCTGTTATTATTATTATTTTTTCTTTTGTGGTAATGGGCATCAAAAACAGGCGTTGTGCATACTAGGCAAGTGCTCCACCATGGGGCTCCACCCCAGCCCATTCATTCCAAGTGGTTCAGGCAACAGGACAAAGACCAAACTTATTATATCACAATATCACACTGAGTTAAGATGGCAAAACTTTCTTCAAATATTGAAGAAATAAAACTTTCTTTTATTTCTCAGTTCAAACAACAAGGGTTCAGATAGTAAAAATACAGGCATACTTGTGTGTGCCCATGTACTCATGTGTCTGTGTCTATACAAAAAAATCTTCTGGAATAAAACTGGAGTTGAAACTTGAGATTAACAGGACATACTGAATACAAATAATAAGAAACCATCAAAATCAGAACAGTGGTAGGTCCTAGAAGAATTGGTTAACTTCACAAATAAAGGAAAGATTCTTTTATATCTAGACAGAAAAGATCAGATTTACATTAACAGAAAATAAAAACAAAGTCGGGTGTGGTGGCACACACCTGTAAGCCCAGTACTTGGGAGGCTGAGACAGGAAAATCACAGGTCTGACGTCAGTCTCAGCAATTTAGCAAGATCTTATTTCCAAATAAAATATAAAATAGGGCTAGGGGTGTAGCCTGGAGATAGAAGTGACCTAGGTTTCACCCCCAGTACCACAAAAAAAAAGAAAAAAAATGACCTCAATAACTTTATCTAAAGACAGAAAATAGCCATTTGATATGCAAACCCTCAAGAATTTTTGTTTCTGTGAGCCCTTCATGAAAAATATACTAGAGAAAAATTTGAAATCAATCAGAAAATATAGGATAGTATTGACTGTGAGCATAGATTTAATTAATTAACTGCAAGACTATCCATTTAAAAAATAGTGACTATAGGAGAAGAAAATTGAAAGGAGATGAGGAAGAAGAAATACTTAAATTCTGATACTATTTACAGATATTGTCTGACAAAACAGATGATTAAATATAAAAAGTTATGATAGTAATTATATAATAAAAACGTGACTTTCCAGCTTATCAGATCAAATACACATCAAAGAAAACCATTTATGTAGTAAAATCTATACAATCAAAAAGCTCTAAAAGCAAACAACTTCATATAAATGTATGAAATCCACTGAACTCACCAACTGTCACAGGCTGGTTCTCTTGGGAGGAGAGGCAGTTAAGATCAAGTGAATTATTGGAAGAGAGTGCTCAGAAGGAGACTGCAGGAGGCCATAGAGGGTACAGACTACAAAAATTAAGTAAGTGTATGATCTCAGCGAAGACTAATTTTAGCTTAATTAAACAGAGAAGTATTAGAACAAAAATTACACCCCAGAGTTGGTTTCCTTTTAAGTAAAAGGGCTTTTATTTATTTATTTTCGGGTCTGGGGATGGAACCCAGGGGCATTCGACCTCTGAGCTACACCCCCTGCCCTGTTTTTTATTCTTTATTTTGAAACAGGGTCTCAGTAAGTTGCAGAGGGCCTCACTAAGTAGCTGAGGCTGGCCATGAACTGTGATCCTCCAGTCTCAGCCTCCTGAATGCTGGGATTACAAGGGCGCGCCACCACGCTCGGCTTGTAAAAGGCTTTTTATACCCTGTGACAATCACTCATGGAATGAAGTCTGCCCCTCAAGGGGAAATAAGGGATTGGAGAGATCATTCCTAGTTTTATGGATGAACTGACTACCTGAGAGAAATTCCCCAGAGAAGGACACAGCTGGGAAATATTAGTTAACACTGGAGGCATCTGGGGGATGGGTGCACCTGCTGGGAAAGGGTAAGCTATCTACAACTTCTACCACAGGTTGTCCCTTGTACCACCTAGACCTACTAGCGATTTATGTTAAGTATCCTTCATTTATGCACAGTTTCTCCAGATCCTGCTTGGTCAACATTTCTAGAGAAATCTCAGAGGGGAGGTTAGTGGGCTGAACTATAGCACCAGCTGCAGTTCTTATCACCTAGTCACAAGGTGATAATACAAATTTATCATCCTTCTATGGCACCCATGCTGCATAGGGGCCATAAAACCTGGAGACAAGTTCTCTTTCTCTCTCTCTCTCTCTCTCTCTCTCTCTCTCTCTCTCTCTCTCTCTCTCTCTCTCTCTCTCAATTGAATCACCTTATTTATCTCTTCAGTAGAGCACATTTTGTTTCTTTGTCTATAATCAGTGAGGTAAAGCTGTATGTGCAGGGATTGGTAGAAATTTTGTATCATTAACAAAGAAAAGTAATAGAGCATACCATTTGATGTCATTCAACATAACATGTATTTTTTTGTGTGGAACTAGGGATGGAATCTGGGGGCTTTCTATCCCCAGGCTACACTCCCAGACCTATTTTATATTTTATTTGGAAACAAGGTCTCATTAAGTTGCTGAGAGCCTCACTCAGAGGCTGAGGCTGGCTTCGAACCTGTATAATCCTCCTGTCTCATCAACATATCATGTATCATATTGGCAATAAATAACCTGTATTTACCATGATTCTGTACTTTATGGCAATAAAGAACTCCCCTCCTTTCTGACTAGAAATTATGCTGGTATCGGTGACTTATCTGGTGAGTTTAATGGATCCTTTTCCCTAAAGGCCTGAATTCCTGATTACTATCCTTTAATAAGATATGGTGGCTATACTTGTCCATTTGCAGTTACAGTTTGGAATGGGAGCATTGAGACACTCCAGTCAATCATCTGAGTTTCAGATATACTCATCTCTGGTCCTCCCTCCCTCCCTCCCTCCCTCATGATTATCTTTTTGCAGAGATTTTCTTTTCACCTCCTCTTCAATTGATATAAAGCTTCTAAAGTAGCTCTTGCTATGACTCTTGATGGGGGTATTCCCTTTTTGGAAATCAAGACCATTCAACCTATAGAACCAAAAGTTTTGGAAAAAGAAGCAAGTGTTGATTAGTTATGATGGTGCCATTACTGCTTCCATCCCTTGTTTTCAGTAACTGTTTTTCTACTTGAGACATGATACCATAGAATGGTCATTGGCTTAATACATATGTTGGGTTAGTGAAAACATGGTGTGTGTTAGTCTTCCTTGCCTCCTTCTGGTGAAGGTCATTGTTGTATGAAAAACAGCTAAGCATGTCCTTGAGGACTCCATGGTGTCTTATATAACTCTGTGCCCTGACCAGTTGTCACTTTTATTCTGATTTGGTATATAAACTGGAATGAGACTGTCTAGTGCATGTGAGTGTGCAGACACACAAATAGGTGGGTATGCTATAGGGAAGTCTCTGTGTGGAGCTGCCACATACCTAGCTAGCTGCCACTGGCTATTGGAGGTCTAAGCCTCTATTTTAGCCTGCTATAGCTGAAATAAAGGGTCATCTCACCCCTCCCAATGCTTCACTTCTTTTATGGTTGAATCAGATTGAATCTGCAACTTCCCGACCTTGATCAGCTGCACACCGATGCATATGCCACATTTTGAAAGATAGTGTACCATTCACACAGGAGGTTGTCTCAGCTGTATTTTCAGAAAGCCATTCCATCATTCCATGAGGCTAGATGGCTTCTAGATAGGTGTGGTAAATGATAGGACCAGTATGTGCTAATGCAATCAACACACGGTCATGGTACATTGACACAATTTCCTTACTAAAATGTGAATCCCTGGGTCACAAGCAGTTCTGGTACATTAGATATTCTGTGTGCCTTTTGATAGTAGTGCTGGCTGAAGTACTAGAGACAAAAAATAAAAAAATTATATCTGGAGCATAAGTCCATTCTAGTCAATGTGAATCAGTACCTTTCCAGAGTTGAAAGACATGATATAATCTACCTTCTACTAGTGTCCGGTAAATCTTTGGAAATTTTCTTACATTTCGGGCTCAGCATCTGTCTACTTTGCTGGTTAGTCAGACATTTGGTAGCAGATAGCTGGATGACTGTGAGTACAGAAAGTGGAAAGAGTGAACGGAAGCCCATAGACTCTATCTCTGCTGCTGTGTTCACTTCATGAGCCCAGAAATGGGCTGGCATCATCAGGGTTGGAGAAGATTTGGGACTTATTGGAACTATCTACTTGATCTTCTTAGTGCCTCTTTGGAATAGATTTCTTATGATTGGCATCTACATGAGATTAAATATATATTCATACTTTGTTCAACTCCCATAAGTACATGACACATACTTATACCCCAGACCTTCTTGTACTTGGTCTTCCAATCTTGCTCATTTTAGTACTCTGGACAACATGTCCAAACATTTGCAATATTCATGATTTCCAATATTCATGATTCTGTATAAATTCTTACCTTGGGCCACTTCCATCTGCATAGAAATGGAATAACTGAAATTACTTTCACAAACGATCTACTTCTTTTCTGTGTACTTCAGAAAGGGGCTCAAGGGTAGCAGTGGGATAATGATGTGACAGGTCAACTATTTTTCTCACCAAGCTTAAGCTTTCTTCTCCTCTATAAGCTAGTCATATAAAACTTCCACAGTTGACAAGTGTTAGGCATCAATAAAACAGAGTTATTATGAAGAATAATATTTCTATTATTCAGCTAACCTGTTTCCTTGGACATATGTGGACCACTTTTATTTTACTATGATCTTGCTATGTCTGCCTGACATGGTAGATCTAATAGTACTTATTCACAGGATGGTCTGGTCATATAGTCATTTGTTTATGTGGTTCAACACACTACATCTACCAGGACCAAATATAATTTACTATGATGTACTAAGATATGCTACTCTGTAACAGACTATATTATCATGGGAGGAAAGATATCTTTGAAAGAGGTATGAAGAGTTTCCAAAGAAAACAAGGAACTTGACTCCAGGGGTTCTTGACATACATAAAGAAAAATTATTTCAGCATACATTAGTAGAAGTGTAGACATTTATTTAGGAAAAGAAGGAATATACTTTCAGTGGAGAATGCTGGCCATCTCAAGAGAGAGAGAGACCTTTGGAGTAAAGCAAGAAAAATGCATCCAAGGGAGAATTCGGGCCATTTTCAGAAAAAAATATAGACGCCTTTTGGGAATTTATAGCTCTTCCTTTAGTGGAAGTTTGGCAAAGGGGTGGGAGTTATGAAGAGGTATGTGAGAATGACATCAGTCCAGTGATCATAGGATAGTTTATGGTGATTTGATGCTTCCGGATCCATGATACAATTTTCATTGTCTGATAAATAGATATCTCTTTTGCTTAAACTTTTATTTGATGGGATGAGGTAGTTATAATAAGTGAGTAGAAAAGATTTATAAGTGTCCCAGAAATTTGGGAATGATGGCTCTGGATTAGCACAAAGCTCTCATTTTAAAATCATATTTTCTTGTCTTCCCTTTGTACCTCCTTTCTATATATTTTATTTATTCTGTCTTAGAATGACCTTGTTTAGAGCAAAGGATCTGCACTAAAACTTTCCTATTATGACTCAAAGTGTAACTGTCTCTACTGCAGACATCAGGTGTGCCACAGGGTCTGCCTGGTTATATTGCTAAAGAGTGTGGTTGGTTAACCACACTTTCTTGCCCTGGGTTTGGATTGGTGTTACATTTAGCAGAATTTCCAACTTTAGAATATATTTCTTTCCAAATGTCAAACTGATCATTGTTCAATTTTGTTTGATGGCAGAAGGTACAAGTTGAGGTAACTTGACTTATTTTGGATGCATCTTAGCATGTTTCAGAGCATGAGTTTTCTAAAACCTTTGTCAGTGAAGACCTGGTTTAACCACAAAACTTTTTACATTCTATTGTTCTGTTTTTCCTCCTTTTCCACACTGGCCTTCACCTACTTAGTGCCATCTAATCTTTCAGATTTGGGTAAAGTAAGAATTTCTTTAAGCAAGTAATTTCTGACTAATATTCCTGTTAGAGGATCTCAGAGTAGCACAGCATTAGCCACACTTCCAAATTCTTATTCGTGTGTGTGTGTGTGTGTGTGTGTGTGTGTGTGTTGTTTTTCTGATTCACTATATCATCCAGATTTTCCAACTTATTAGTCATTAAAATGATTCTTGTCATATTTTTTCTTCCATAATCACACAGCACAATAAATATCTCTCATCCTAATAAAGGTTCGTCATTCTAAACTCATTTACCTTGGGCCAGTTTGCTTAGTCAAAACAATATTATTTTTTAAAAATATACTATGAAATTCTGAACAAGTTCAGAAAATCTGGATCTGTTAGTATAAATTATAGTAAAGTAGAAAGGAAACTAAATCCCCTTGGAAAAAATTCTGGCAAATTATGTGACAGATGGACAGATGGGAATGAGCTCTCCTCCTCTCAGCACTATACTGCAGTGTCGGACACAAAACCAAGTAACTGGGGTTATATTGCCCTCTAGTGTTCTTAAAGGAGGAACTTTTAAATACAAAAGCACTTCTGGTGAAGAAAATATTTGGCATCTATTGTAATAAAGACATTTAATTTGACTTTACCACGATAGAATTCTGAATTAAATTCAAGCCAGAAAAGCCATAGATAAAGAGATTGTATTTTCACACTTTAGGATCCCAGAAACTTCAAAGTGATATATGTGAAAAAACAAATATTTTGGCCTTTAAAAAGTTCGCCGTAGCCTGGGGTGGTGGCACACGCTTGTGATTCCAGCATTTGGGAGGCTGAGACAGGAGGATAGCGGTTCGTGGATAGGCTCAGCTACTTAGGCCATTTGCAACCCAGTGAGAACCTGTTTCAAAATAAAATGCTGAAAAATTACTTGTGCTTCAAAATAGCTGTTTAATATTACTTTTTCTTTTATCTCTAAATGATCTACAGAGATCTATAGCTCTCTATATATTTATAGTGTGTAGTGTGTGTGTGTGTGTGTGTGTGTGTGTGTGTGTGCGTGTTGCTGGAGATTGAACCCAGGGGCATTTACCTTTGAGCTACCTCCAAATTTATTTTATTTTTTATTTGAAAACAGGGTCTTGCTAAAGTTGCAAAATGCTGACCTTGAACCCGTGATTTTCCTATCTTAGGCTCCCAAGTGCCGGGATTACAGGTGTGTGCCACCACACCTAGCCCCCCCCATATTTAATTAAAAATTCACAGTGAATTTTAACCATTAGTATATTAAAAATTAATAAAACTATATTCATAATTAAAGTTATAATTAACAAATTGCCAGACAAAAAATAAACATATGTTGAAGTTTGGGAAGGGGGGGCAACAAATCTACCTTAAATCCTTAGTATTTTGTTCCATTAAATTATGAAGAGTGAAGACTATATTCTTCTCTAACACCAGTTGTTTTAAAAGAAAAATAATATGTAATCCCCACACTTGGGAGGCAGAGACAGGAGGATCTTGCAGGTTCGAAGCCAGCTCTGCTGGCTTAAGAGACCCTATTTCCAAATAAAAAAAAGTATAAAAATAGGTCTGGGAGTGTAGCCCTGAGGTAAAAGGGTTTTCAGGTACCCCAGTACCACCAAAAAAAAAAAAAAAAGACAAAGAATAAAAGCCAGGTATGGTGACACATACTTGTAATCCCAGTACTTGTGAGGCTGAGACAAGGAGGATCACAGGTTTAAAAGCATCCTAAGCAAATAGTGAGATTCTCAACAACCTAGTGAGACCCTGTTTCAAAAATAAAGTATGGCTGGGAGTATGACTCAGAGATAAAATGCCCCTAGGTTTATCTCCAGTACCCCCCCATAAAAGTTACCAACAAGACCATCCAAGGAATAAAGGACAGAAAAGGTACAAATAACCAAACTTAGGAATGAGATGGGGGACTTTTTGATTATATTTATGATTCCAGTATTAGCACGGTTGTTGGATACGGCAAACATTTTTACTCTATTTTTTGTAGTACTGGAGATGGAACCCAGGTGTGCATTTTTTGTCTGGCAATTTGTTAATTATAACTTTAATTATGAATATAGTTTTATTAATTTTTAATATACTAATGGTTAAAATTCACTGTGAAATTTTAATTAAATATGGGGGGAGCTAGGTGGGGTGGCACACACCTGTAATCCCGGCACTTGGGAGCCTAAGACAGGAAAATCACGGGTTCAAGGTCAGCTTTTGCAACTTAGCAAGACCTGCTTTCAAATAAAAAATAAAATAAATTTGGAGGTAGCTCAAAGGTAAATGCCCCTGGGTTCAATCTCCAGCAACACACATACACACACACACACACACACACACACACACACACTACACACTATAAATATATGGTGTGTCGTGTTTAACAATAGTCTCTTGTCTTTCTGCTTTTTCTAATTTCACACATAGTGGTTCATAGTAAAAGCCCAGAAATACAGAAAAAGAGGTTGGTAGATCAAGTCAATTCTAGAAACTACACTGACATTTTGCTCTAGGTCTAGAGCATGATGCAAAGTAATACATTTCTGCAGGCATAAATATTATCAGATCTCTTTTCTGCTCTTTACTGAACCCCTAGACTAAATCAACCAACCAACCAGACGGAACCCTATGAAGTTGATAGCATTAGGTTATCCACGGGGACATCTGAAATACTTGTGGATTTTCTGTTTTCTTTTCTTTTCTTTTCTTTTCTTTTCTTTTCTTTTCTTTTCTTTTCTATTTCATTCTTTCTCAGTAGAGGCTGCAGGCTCATCTTAAGAGTGAAATGATGCCTCCCAGGGCTGCACTCTGCAGAACTTCTTGAAATCTACCACCTGGATTGAACATAATGGGTTTAACATCTCAGACACCCCAGGGACTGGCTGTGAGGGGCAGGATATTTGCCTTTCTAAGTAAAAGTCATCACCTGTCAGCCTATAGAAACCTGCTGGAAAATAGAGAGTGTCATTGGAAATGCCATTTAAACCAGAGCTCCTGAGCTGCTAACTATTCTGTAAATTGTCTCTGACACTTGGTTATGACCTGTTATGGATCAGTGATGTCTGCAAATACTCTGTATAAAAATCTTTTAACCAACCCGCTTTATTCCTGCAGGTACTTTCTATTTTACATTCAATTTGTAATAACATTCTCAGATGGTCTACACTAAATCGATCTAAGTAATAACTGCTCACCTGGAATAAATGCTACTATGAGTTTTCCTATAATGTTCTTTTCTGTTTTTGTCATAAACACAAGTTCAAAAATTTCTATAAAATTCCTAAGTAGGTGCCATGTTAAGTTTTGAAAATGACCTACTTGCTAGATCTCTCATTAATATAACATAATTGAATAGTAAAAGTAATAGAAAGAGGCATTTAATTATGTTATTACAAACATATTTAACCCAAAATTCTCTTTTACGCTGACCCAAAGATGTTTAAAATCAAATGCCACTGAGTTTTTAGTAAACACATATTGGGGTATAATTTTATGCTGCCTGTGCAAATTTGTAATATACCTTCATTGAAAAAGCATGTAAAAGCCAGGCATGGTAGCACATACTTGTAATCCCAGCATTTGGGAGGCTGAGAAGGAAGGATCATGGTCCATGGACAGCCTCAGCTACAACTCCGTGAGACCCCATTTAGGAATAAAGGATAAAGAAATAAGGCTGGGGGTGTCGGTTTGAGGTAGAATGCCCCTGGGTTCCATCTCCAGTACTGAAAAAAAAAGAAAAGGAAAGAAAGAAAGAAAGAAAGAAAGAAAGAAAGAAAGAAAGAAAGAAAGAAAGAAAGGGCATATAAATGGTTTTGTTGAAATTATTTTGGACTGTCTTATCTGCTATGATACTGTATTATAAGAGATTGTAATTTTTTGTGTGTCTGTGTGTGTGTGTGTCTGTGTGTGTGTGTGTGTGTGTGTGTGTGTGTGTGTGGTACTGGGGTTC
The DNA here is from genome assembly GCF_963383645.1 of Muscardinus avellanarius. Taxonomy (NCBI): domain Eukaryota; kingdom Metazoa; phylum Chordata; class Mammalia; order Rodentia; family Gliridae; genus Muscardinus; species Muscardinus avellanarius. The sequence continues at coordinate 37,968,067 of NC_137791.1, forward strand.
CTGGAAACTCTTCTACCTCCAGGCCACACTCCCAGACCTATTTTTTTAATATATTTTTAAATTTGGAAACAGGGTCTCCTAAGGCAGTGCGGCTGGCTTTGAACCTGCACGATCCTCCTGTCTTCGCCTCCCAAGCGTGGGGATTACAAGCGTACACCACCACGCCCAGCCTAGATTGTAAAATATTTTAAGCAGATGTAAATCAAGTAAAGATAAATTTAAATTAAAGTAAATGTTGAGGGCAATTTTTTTTTTTTGTGTGTGATACTAGGGAAGGAACCCAGGGCCCTTCTACCTCCGTGCTACACTCCCAGACCTATTTTATATTTTATTTGGAAATAGGGTCTCTTAAGCCAGCTGAAGCTGGCTTCAAACCTGCGTGATCCTCCTGTCTCAGCCTCCCAAGAACGGGGATTATAAACATGAGCCACCATGCCTGGCTGAGGGCAATTTGTATCAAGGACAGAGCCCTAAAATAAGATCTGAGGCAATTTATAGTTTGTGTTATTTACTAGTCTTATGGTCAGGCTATTTACAACCTCCAAGCAATTCATAATTTCTAAGGCCCTTTATAACTCTATAATTCTGTGATTCTGTGTTGTCTCCTTCTACAGATATTTAACAGTAGTTCACAGGCATATTATTTTCATTACATGGTGCAATAATACAATTTGGCTACAGTGAGAAATGTGGTCATCTAAGTGTAAGGCTATAAAATAGTCTTAGACCTAAAGAACATTGAGGATATAGAGTGCACAGAATCCAACCCTTGAACTATTATTTTTTATGACATCTAGATGGAGCTTTGAAGCCAGAACAAAAGGAGCACTTAAATTTAGAAGGAAATATAAACACTCTAAAGTCCACATATAACAAGATTGGCCAATCTTCTCTGGTTATTTTTGTGTTCAGGTTAGAAATTAAAGCAGTTAGAAATTACTCAAAGAGGATTTCTAGCAGCCGGCCATCCCTCAATGTCACAGTTTATTAAAAGAATAAATACTCCACCAGGCAAGCAGTGCACACCGGTAATCCCGGTCCTTGAGAGGTTGAGACAAGAGGATTGCCAGTCTGAGGATAGTCTCAGCAATTTCAGCGAGACTGTTTCAAAATAAAAACGGCTGGAGTGTAGCTCAGAGGGAGAATGGCCCTGGGTTCAGCCTCCAATACAAACAAAAACTTACTTAAAATTAAGCTGAACTCTATTGCCTTTACCAGTTGAAAAATACACGTGCCAGCAGGAATGAACACCATGCATGATCCCGCGGCATAAGAGATCTGAAGCTACACACAGCAGTCTACAGACAGTAACATTATATATCTTGAGGAGTTAAGAAAGAAGGATATTCTTTTTTATAATTTTATCTGTGCATTTGTAAATATATATATATATATATATATATATATATTTGTTGTTGTTGTTGTTGTTATACTTGGGATGGAACCCAGGGCCCTTCTACCTCTGGGCTACACTCCCAGACCTATTTTATATTTTGTTTGGAAATAGAGTCTCTTAAGCCAGCTGAAGCTGGCTTCGAACCTGCGCGATCCTCCTGTCTCCGCCTCCCAAGCGCGGAGATCATAATGAGATTCACAGTGACACAAACATACATGCATACATCTTTTGATCTGTATCCCTCCGGTGCCCAGCTTGCCAAACAAGGCTATTCTTTACAGGACTGGCATCAAGCCGAATTCCTTGTAAACTCTACCATAGTGATCTCATCCTTTGGCAAGTGCATCAAAATAAATGGGACTTGAAGAACTTTTTAAATCAGAATTTTAAACAAATATTATGATTGCTATAAATTTTGAATAAAAAGGTTTTAAAAGTAAGATAGGTGAACAAATTAGTAAACAACATCTAAAAATTATTGCTATAGGGAAAAATAAAGTTAAAAGACCTTGAAAAAGCCAGGCGTGGTGGCACACGCTTGTAATCCCAGTATTTGGGAGGCTGAGACAGGAGGATTGCAGGTTTGCAATCAGCCTCAGCTACTTAGGCTCTCCCCGACTTAGTGAGACTCTTTTTCAAAATAAACAATAAAAAAATAGGCCTGGGGATGTAGCTTGGAGGTAGAATGCCCCTGTGTTCCCCATTTCCAGTACCACCAAAAAAAAAAAAAAAAAAAAAAAAAAAAAGAAAAGAAAAGAAAGAAAGAAAAAGACCTTGAGAGAACCAGGCAGAATAGTATAGGCCTATAATCCCAGTACTTGGGAGGCTGAGACAGGAGGATCACAGGTTTGAGGCCAGCCTCAGCAACTTATTGAGGCTGAAAGAAAGAAAGAAAGAGAAGATGAAAGAGAAGGAAGAAAGAAAGAGAAGGGAGAAAGAGAGAAGAACTTAGTTATTTGCTAAGAAGGAGTTACCCTCATAGTGTGCACGGGATCTGAGGGTGTAAATGTGTGACTTCGCCAGAAAGGTCAGGGCAGAACATTCCCCACGGTTTCCAAAATAGAAAGACAAAGCTCTCTCACTTTTCATGTGACTTATTCTACAGATTAGCAGACAATATAAAATATACAGTTGTTCATTGCACTTGGCTAGAGAGATGATCTACTGAAATGCACTCTGTTGCTTCTGCCAGTTGAATTGTATACTTACTCAGAGCCAGTGATAATCTTTCTAAGATCTAGTACATCGTTTTAATTGCCAGTGTAATTACACAATTTAATCAGATATTGCATAAACAAATGCATGATTTTATCAAGAAAAAGAGTTGTTTCTACGCCGGGAGTGGTGGTGCACGTTTGTAATCCCCGTGCTTGGGAGGCCGAGACAGGAGGATCACACAGGTTCGAGGCCAGCCTTGCTGGCTTAAGAGACCCTGTTTCCAAATAAAAATATAAAATAGGTCTGGGAGTGTAGCCCGGAGGTAGAAGGGCTTCCAGGAACCCCAGTACCACCAAAAAAAAGAAGAAAGAAAGAAAGAAAGAAAGAAAGAAAGAAAGAAAGAAAGAAAGAAAGAAAGAAAGAGAGTTGTCTCTAACAATGCTTTAGAAATGGTTGGTTGCTGAGCATGGTGGCACAGGTCTATACTTGCGACTTTGAGACTGGAGGATCGCAGGTTTGAGGTCAGCCTCAGGGACTTAACGAGGCCCTCAACAACTTAATGAGACTCTGTTTCAAAATAAAACATAAAATGAAGCTTTGGGTGTGGCTGAGTTAGAACACCCCTGGGTTTAATTCCCAGTATCACAAAAGGAAAAAAAGAAAGAAAGAAATGCTTGGAAACTGCTAAAAATGATGTCAGATTAAGGTAGACAAATCAACTCTAAAAATAGAAACATTTATAAAACATAACAATTTCTTAATTAGACTCTTCTCACTTCACTTCTGAGAAAACAAAACTGGTTACATTTTTTTGTGTGTGTTCTTTCTATACTCAAAGAAAAAGATCTCCCCAAATTTATCTAAAAGTATACTTTTTGGTACTGGGTAATTGAACCCAAAGTCATTTTACTTCCAAGCTACACCCCCAGCCTGATTTTACTTTTTATTTGGAAACGATCTCACTAAGTTACCCTGGCTGGCTTTGAACCTGTGATCCTCCTGTCTCAGCCTCCCAAGTACTGGGATTACAAGTGTGAGTCACCACGCCCAGCTAAAAGTGTACATTTTGATTAAGAAATGTGTAAGAGATGTGCACAATCTTTCAGTTTTGTTACTTCAAATAACAAATTTTTTTGCTTTAACTTTTTATTTTATTTCTTTTTTTAAATTTTTTATTGAACATAAATGGTATACATTTTTTTTTTTTTTGGTGGTACTGGGGTTCCTGGAAGCCCTTCTACCTCCGGGCTACACTCCCAGACCTATTTTTTATACTTTTTTATTCGGAAACAGGGTCTCCTAAGCCAGCGCACGCGGCTGGCTTCGAACCTGCGCGATCCTCCTGTCTCTGCCTCCCAAGCACGGGGATTACAAGCGCGCGCCACCACGCTGGGCTTAAATGGTATACATTTAAACTGTACTTGATGCCCGCTCCCCCCTCCCGCCCCTGTTTTCCCTTCCCCCCTCCCAACAATGATTGTCCCGGGTAACCATGCCATATTCATAATTTTACACATATTCGGATGTGGACCCTCATTAATCAAGTTCAGCTTTCCTTCATACGATCCAACTCTACCACTCCTGGATATTTTTCCAAAGTATTGAATTCAGAGAACTATAGCAACATATGCATACCTATGTTCATAGCAGCACAATTCGTAATAGTCAAAATATGGAACCAACCCAGGTCCCCATCAACAGATGAATTGCAAAACTCTGGGAAATACACACAAAGGAATTCTACTCAGCCATAAAGAAGAACAAAATCATACCATTTGCAAGAAGATGGAAAGTCCTGGAGAGCATTATGTTAAGTGAGACCAGCCAAGCACAGAAGGAGAAGGTACATATGTTTCAAATAACAATTTTAAATAGCCAATTAACTATTATATTCTGAGTCAGATAACATGGCTTCTTCTACTCTGATAAGACAGAAAGGGATTTCTTTTAAAAGACAATTTCTTGGCATTAGAGAAGATAAATGGAAAAACATTTTTACTTTTAAAAAATGACAAGAGAAGCTGAGTGCAGTAGCACACACCTGTAATCTCACTATTTGGAAGGCTGAGACAGGAGGATTGCAGGTTTGAGGTTCACCTCAGCAATTTATTGAGACCCTCAACAACTTAGTGAGATCCTCTTTTAAATTAAAAAATAAATAAAAAGGGCTGAAGGCGTAGCTTGTAGGTAGAATGCTCCGGGGTTCAATCCCCAGTACCACAAAAAAAGATAATTAATTCCTGCAGTATGACACTTAATATTTCAAGAGGATGTAGTGCAGTTAGCATCAACACAGCCTTGGTGTTTACAGAGTAAGCGTAAACATGGAATCTGGAATGTACAAACAGTTCAGAACCCCACTTCCAGTAATAATTTTGCAGCAGAGTGTCCAGAAGAAAGAAGACTGAGGGGCATCTTCACTGCACACATGCTGCTGGAAACTTCTCTGGTAGACAGAACACAGTAAAGGGATGCCAGGGTCCCGCCTGTGTCCCCTTTTCCAGCTGCTCATCACCCCAATGCTGAGGCAACGTCAGCCCCACTTCTTGAGAGAATTAACCCCAGCCAAAAGGAAACCAGGAAGCCAGGAGTTTATGTTCAATCTTGCTGTGAACTATAGCCATGACTGAGGGTGGAATAGAGTCGTAGGGGCTCTAGGCACTGGCATGGATGAGGAGAGAATGGCCTGAGTAGATTTTCAGGCTGTTGGATTCAGGGAGGATCCACAAACCAAGACTATGTTGTTATTGGAGTTAATATTTTAGACAGAACTCCAGGAATTGATTCTAATATTATCCAGAGATGGTTTTCGAAAGCAATGCCTCACACAAACAAAGGAGAGATGCCAGAATGTTATAGGGAAACTTCAAGAAAGGACACAAAGGGCCAAGGAAATGGGGTTACATGAGCACATCTACTAGACAACAAGGAAGGGCACACTGGCTGCGCACGTCCTTCGGCTGGGCTTTTAGCTGGATCCCACAGCAAATGCACTGACCAACTCACAAGCTGAACTGGCAGAATGGAAGCCTGAAGGGTCGACCATTGCCTGTCATTAAGCTGTGAAGATACAGGAGCAACTTTTAGGAATTCAGGCTAAAAACTAAAAACAGAACAAAACTGAGCAGGTACACTAATGCTTGCTGTGGAAGAGACGATTGTAGGATGATTCAGCCACTTAATGTCAGCCAGCCTCTGTCCTTAGCTAACCCAGTGCTCATAAGAATTCATGAACAGAATAGCCAGGGAGGCAGGAACGGAGGCCATGCATGGTCCGGCAGTATGGGTTGTTTCACCAAGGCTGATCCTTGTAACTACCACTGCTGAATGACTGACTGACCAGACACAGAGAACACTGAGACCCCAAGAAGACAAAACATTTAGTAGAAGGTGATCCAATCAAAACTGGACGTGGTGGCCTGCACCTGGCAGGAGTAAGTATCCTAGGTTTGAGGCCAGCCTCAGCAACTCAATGAGACCCTTTTTTTTTAAAGTAAAAAAAAAAAAGAAAAAAGAAAAAAGGTTTAGCTCAGAAGCAAAATGATTCTGGGTCCAGTCTCCAGTACAAAAAAAAAAATAAAAAAAAAATTATGTGAGACCCTTCTACCTGAAAAGTGGAAACTCATACTGGGAAATTTGACATATATTTTATATATGAATTAAGCTTTCCTTCTCGGTTTTTTAGCAGAAACTACTATTCAAGAATTCTGAATATCTGCTCTATAAAAAAAAGACATCCTGAAAACAAAACAAAGAAAACAAACAAACAAAAAAATGGTGTGAACCAAGAAACTAACCTACAACAAAAGTGTTCCATGGATCTGCTGTTTTTATCATAAACCATGTCATCTAGAAATTTCCAGTCTTTTGAAGGCACAGTGGGGGGCATCATGGTGGTGATAATATGCCCTGATAATAAGCCACAGACCTTAGTGACCATTATATGTCCCCAATGCTATGTCTGTCCTCAAATGGTGATGACGTCAGAGCAGAACTGCTGTGTGTTAAGTGGTCACAGACTCTGCTGCTTTAGAGAACACAATGTCAATGGTCAGGACTGTGAGCTCAGCTTAGCTGGATTCTCTACTTAGACTCTTTTAAGGTTTCAATGAAGGTATAGCAAGACTACATCTTCATTTGAAGGCTTGACTGGAGAAAATCTATTTGGAAGCTTCCAGTATTAAGTGCTAGGTCTTCCATAACAAAATACCATGGCTGGATAGTTCAAAACAATGAAAAGTTGTTGTTTCACAGTACTAAAGGCTCTAAATCTGAAATCCAGATGACAGCAGGAGCTGATAGTGACAGTGCACATCTATATTGCCAGTGCTTGGGAAGCTGAGACAGGAGGATTGCAAGTTCAAGGCCAGCCTCAGCAATTTGGTGAGGACTGCTGCAACTTAGCAAGACCCTGTTTCAAAATAAAAATAAAATAAGGCTCAGGGTGTGACTCAGAGGTAGAATGTCCCTGAGTTGAATCCTCAGTGCCACAAAGAAAGCACACACACACACAAAAAAAAAAAAAAAACCAGCAAAAAAGATGTTAGCAGGGCTAAACTTCTCTCAAAATCTATAGAAGAAAATCTTAGCTTGCCTCTTTTGTCTTCTTGCGTTCTTAGTAATCCTCTGGACTCGACTCCTTGGCTTGTAGACACATTACTCAGTTTCAGCCTCTGTTATAACATGGCCCTGCTCTCTCTTATAAGAACATTAGTCATATTGAATTAAGAGCTCATCCTACTCCAGTATGGCCTTATTTTAATTTATTACATCTGCAATGACCAGCTTCCAAATCACTTCGCATTCTGAGGTACTGGAGGCTAGGACTTCAACAATTCTTTCAGAGGACACAATTTAGCCTACAAAATTCATTAGGTTATTGTCAAAATTAATTTTCTTCTCATCCTCATTTTTATGCAGCCTGTCAACTAAAGGCTGCCTTCAGCTCATAAATGTCCCACAAAGTTCTTAAGGGCTACTTGAAATATCTTGCTTCTTAGGCTTTCCCTGAAGGCCTGCTTACTTTATCAAGACAACAAAGAAAATCTCTCCAGTATGATAATGGAAACAACTGTACAACTTTCTGTCTAATTAGAAATTCAGACTATAATGTTATTTAGAAATAAGAGCTCTGCAGATACAGATACAGTTAATTAAAATGAGGGCATACTAATAAGTGGGTGAGGGTTCTAAATCCAGTAACTTTAGTTCTTACAGAAAAACTGCATCAAGACACAGGGGAAAGATGGCCATGTAACAAAGGATACAGACTTCGGAGTGATGCAGTTGCAATTCAAGAAATGCCCCAAAGTGCCAGGGACTATCATAAGCTAGACAAGTCAAAGAAGAATCCTCTGCCACAGGTTCTGGAGGGAACATGCCCCTGTTGAAATCTTTATTTCAGACTTTTAGGCTCCCAAACTGTGAAATGTTAAGTTTCTCTTATTTCAAGCCACCAAGAAGTTTGTGGTAATTTATTTTATCATCCATGGGAAATAGAAATACATCCTATCATGTTGCCATATTCCATTAGTTAGAAATAAGTCACAGCTCCCATTCATCCCTAATGCAGGGATTTATGCTGGGGTGTGAACTCACATGTGAACACAAGTAGGTCTCAGCTGGAGACTATCTTCAATTAGATTAGCACTGTAACAACTCTTGAGACAATAATTTTATAATCATATCTTGAGAGAGGAAAGGGGTCAAGAAGGGCATATTCACAAGGTGTGGTGGTACATGCCTGTAATCTTTATACTTAGGAGGCTGAGGCAGGAGGATTAGGTTTGAGGCCAACCTTGGCAGCTTAGAGAAAGCCTGTTTCAAAATAAAAAGGGCTGGGGGTGTAGGTCAGAGATAGAATGCCCCTTGGTTCAATCCCCAGTTTACCCCCTACATGTACACACACTGTAGCATATATTCAACTGGCCTGATTTAGCAATGGACAACTCTTTGGAAAAGTGGTATCTGTTAACTGTTAATAGCCAAGCCTCACATGAATGGATGGGAACACTAGTTGGTAGTGAGGAACTGAGCAAAGTACCAAATTCACCTACTATAGTTTACCCTCATTTATGTGATTCTTCCATTAAGTTGGGTCCATCCATGCATTGCTTCTCCAACACACTGATTAGTTGCAATTCCTGTGTATGCCTTTAAGAGGAGAGCTGTTAGTAGGTTAGAATAGAATTATGCTTTAGTTGGCTTTGAGACCATGACTGATATTCATCATCTCTCTCCTCCATAGTACTTTCTAGATGCCTTCTGTTTCAGAAGGTACTTTGGGTAGTCTACGTGACTTGCTCATCTGGTGAGCCCAGACCTTCATTGTTCATCATCAGGCCTTGGTTACTGCATTCTTAAGAGCTCGAGGTTGCTGAACTTTCATGTCCTGCTAACTGGTGTTTCTAAAACTTGAGGTGCAAACTTGCTACTGAGTTCCTACTCCTATCAACTTATCAAATGTCTTTAAAAGTCTTCTGCATTCTCAGCTTCTCTTCCACCCAGTTTCATGGTTATAGAATTAATTGCATTAGGTTAGAAATTTAAGGTGGCCTTCAAGTTAATTTTGTCCCTGATTATGATATATAGGTCTTGGCAATAAATGAATCCTCACAAACACTTTCTTGAGCTACACTAATTTTCTGGTCAAGCTCCATGGTCCTCTTTAGATTGTGCACACTTTTGAAAACCCCATTATTTAATGCAAAATCTCTCTGCCCTCTACCAGAACAGGTGGTGAAGAACTTGGCATGTGTAGCCTCAGCACACTGCATTCTGTCAGAGACTTACTCTAAAGCAATTGTGCACCCAGACAAATTTTATTCAGAAAAATGTTTCTGAAACTCCCTAGAACTTCTGCTTTGTTTTTTATTTTGCATAATTTAAAATTTTTTCATAGTACATTTTTCATGGTTCAAAATCATCATCCCTAGACTTTTCTTCTCTTCAATAACAGAAAAAAAAACAAACATCATAGGTTTCAAACTGATTTATAGCTTGACTATCTCAAGTGGTCTGCTTTGATTCAAAGAGTTATCAGGAACCCTTACTTCATAACTTAGGCCCATCCACTTCTCTATGAATACACTTTTTTTCCCCAAAAGCAATTTATCTTTCTTTAAGATTTTTAAAGATCCTTGGCAAGCAACTTGAACTTCCAAAACACTTTACCCAAGTGTCCTTTTCCAGTGGAGGCTTTGGAAAGAAACCAACAAAGTAAATTTCTAGCACAGCATAATCCTGCATCCCTGGGTAAGACATTTATCTCAATATTGTTCTTGCAAAATGGCTTTAGCTATAAAAACATTACTATGGGTACTGTGCACTTCCTTAGTTGAAAACACTTTCTGACTATATTATAATTTGTGCTTTTTGTTTCTCATTGTCACCATTTAATTAAGAATTTAGATAATATGGTGAAATTTTTTTTTTTACTCAGAATACTGAGTACTTCGAGTTAGATATAGCTATAGACCATATTAAACAGTCTTGGTAATAGCGTTGGCTTCCTGCCCCATGTCCTTTAATCATTTTGTTGTTATTGTTGTAGTACTAGGAATTGAACCCATGGGCATTTTATCTCCATGCTACACTCCCAGCCCTTCACTTATTTTTTCTTTTTTTACTTTGAAACAGTGTCTCACTAAGTTGCTGAGTGTGGCCTCAAACCTGTGATCCTCCTGTCTCAGCCTCCCAAGTACTGGAATTATAAGCATGCTGCATCACACCCAGCTTCATTTGAGCAGTTTTAAAAAATATACTTTTATTGGTGTGTTGTAGTCCCACTTCACAATAAAGTTCAGAGTGATAGAGACACACACAGGGTACCTGGTTAGCTTCTTTTTTCTTCCTCTTCTCCATACATGATATTGAGATCGGCACTGATAATTTTGTATATGTACACAGCACCAATAGAAGTGTTTTCTTCATTAATTCTCCTCTCCCTCCAGCTTTCCCTCTACTGGACTTTCTTCTTTATCTGGAGTCCCTCTGGCATCCTGATTTCTCCCTAGCTTTCACATACAAAAAACAAGACAAAAACATATGACCCTTCATAATCTGTGACTGGCTAATCTCAGTATAATGTTCTCTAGATACATTTTACTGAAAATGACATATTGTTCTTCTTTTCTATGGCTGAGTAGAATTCTATTGTGTGCATATCCCATAATTTTGTAATCCATTTATCTGTTGATGGCCACTGAGGCTGGTTTCATGATTTGGATCTACTGTAAATTGTGCTGCTATAAATGTAAATATGCACGTATCAGTAGAGTATTCTTATTTTGATTCCTTTGGAAAGATATCCAGAAATGGTATAGGTGGATCGTATGTTAGTGCCACTTCATTCAAATGTCTTTGCCTTTCCTAAGGAAAGAAAAGAAGGAAAGTGCATAACTGTGCGAGCAAATCAGATAGAAAATGGAAATATGCAGACAGACCTTTATGTTTGTGTCTACAAAGGGCTACAAAAATGTGAGTAGTTTTTGATTTTATTAAAGTTTGTTGCAAATGTACATAGTCTCAGCTTTAAATGCTTGGAGCACTCCCATGGCTACATGTAGATGAATGATCGTCACCTCCACTATAAATCCTCCATAACTCCTCATCCATTGAGTCAGTCTCCTTATTTTTGATCTGTGATTTGGGTTGCTTTTTGTCATCTCTATCTAGTTCTGTCATCAGAAAGCATACAGATACATATATGTTTGTGCTTGTCTGCATTCGTGTGTGTGTGTGTGTGTGCTCGTGTGTGTATGTGTTTGGGGACGTTGGATGGCAATAAGACAATTCCATGCTGTGGTGGATTGAGGGGATTAAAATAGTCTCAGAAGGTTCTGTCTGTCCTCTCTGTGCAAAATGCATTTAGAACTTCTACACTAGCGAGAGGAAATCCTGCCTGAGTGTTTCCTGTATGCCACAATAACTTTCTCGCGTTGTATTGTGGTATGAAAAGTCATGCTCTGTGTTTCTACCTTAATTTGATGTAATCTTTCTTATTGCATTGACTGTCACTTGTGAAATGAGGGAAGTTCATCCCCGCTCTGCCATTCAAGGGCATCTTTGGCCAGGTGACCATCACAAATAGTGGGCAGTGAGCTCCCACTTATTCAATGGAGCCTTTCTATTCAGTTTCCAGAACATTAATCACCTATAGGGTACCAGGACAGATCTTCTGCATGGAGAAACAACTATAAATTATGAATAGAGTATGAGTAGAGTTTAGTATTATACTCAACTCTAATATATATCCAAATTCTACAGATACATCTTAGTAATCAGTTATGAATTTATTTTATCTTATAATACCAATATGCTAAAATATGCTAAACCAATATGCTAAAATAGTGTTAACTAGAGTAGTCTTCAGAGTAAGCTAGAGGTACATTTTATTTTATTTTATTTTATTTTATCGTACTCCTATTAATACACTGTGATTATACATCATAGTGAGATTCAAAGCAAGACATAAATACGTGCACAGAGCACTTGCTGTTTCCCTCCATATCCCAGCTCGCTACCCCTTTTCTCTCCCATACATGTTCAGGAGATTAGTAGTGATACCTTCATATATAAATATACCATCTTTGTACATTTCTAAACCAGAAAGGGGTCAAGACTCACAAGGAGCATAAGCACTGCCAGGGAAATAAAAGAAGAACAGAGATTGGATGGTGCCCTCACCAGCCCCTAAGGAGGGACTTGAGCGGCCAGGTGGATATAGCAAATGAGAGAGGAGGGTTTGCTGAAAAGTAAGTGAATGCAGCTGTGAAAGTAGCTCTTTGTTGGCAACTTTCTCAGGACTTATTTTCTCAGGTGGCCAATCATAGCGCATAATGGAAAGAATATTTATTTGTTTATGTATTTATGTATTTGCAGTATGGGGGTGGAACCCAGGGGCATTCTACCTCTGAGCTGTTTTTATTCTTTATTTTGGAACAGGGTCTCACTGAGTTGCAAAGGGCCTTTCTAAGTAGCTAAGGCTGTCAGAGAACTGTGATCCTCCGGTCACAGCCTCCCCAATGCTGGTATTACAAGCGTGCGCCACCACGTCGGGCTAAGAATTTTTTAAAACTGTATTTATGTTTAGCTTGCTTCTTTTTGTCTTGCCAAATGTTAGTATCTAATATTAGAAGATAAGTTGCTTGAGGACAGGGACTTTATCTGTTTTGATCACTGCTCTGTTGTCTACACCTACAGCAACAGTTAGCACTTAGACATTATTCAGTAAACACTAGTACCGTTTACATAATGTAATATTTATCTGTAAGTAAATTTATCTGTGAACATAAAGACTCCACTACTCAGCTAAAGTCTTTAAGATACAAAAACATAAAAATGATGCCTTTTACAGATTCCGAATGTGGTAGGATATTAAGATGTATTAGTAATGTCAAACTTCTATTTGAGGGTCAAAGTGCCAGCAAATACCCATATGTTAAAGAATAGAAAAGGTTGGGCATGGTGTAACACACCTGTAATCTCATTACAAGAGGGACTGAAACAGGAGGACTGCAGGTTTGAGACTAGCCTCAGGAACTTAGTGAGGCCCTTGGCAACTTGGTAAGATTCTAGATTCAATTCCAAGTATCTCTAAAACAAAAGAGCAGGAAAGACTATTCTTTTCCCATTTTAGGTAAAATTAAATATAAATAGACACTACAATATATAATTACAATGCACTGAAAAAAGTAAAAAGATACATAAATACAAGTTCTAATATGGTACCCACCCAACATTTATACTTGACTCAGTCTTGTTCTAATAAGTATAAATATTATTTTCCTATCATTGTACTTTTATCATTATATATTTTATTATTAATGTTATTTTCAAATTAACATTTAAAATGAAGCAGGTAAGCATGTAGGTCTCTCACATTAAATAAGATTACTACAACAAAAACCTTCAGAATGTAAATCTCAGAATATAACTTTAGAAATGTGTTTTCTTGCATTTAATCCTTTTCATATTTTGAAAATCTCTAATATCTTATGCCCACAGCTAAAGAAAATCATTTTCCTTTATGAGACTCATGTGATTAAAGTTAACCTGGATTATATCCCTCTCTGAAAGTTAACCAATTAACGATATTAATTATACCGAGCACGGTGTGCATGCTTCTAACCCCAGAGTTGGGAGCACAGGTTCTAGGCCAATCTCAGCAATTTAGTGAGGCCCTCAGAAACTTAGCAAGACTCTGTTTCAAAGTAGAAAATAAAAAGGGCTGGGTCTGTAGCTCAGTGGTAGAATGCCCCTGGATCCAATCTCTGGTAACTACACACACACACACACACACACACACACACACACACACACTACATCTGCAAAATCTCATGCTCCCTATGGTAATACTATTGTGAGGGTAATGCCAGTGGAAGAAGGTCATCATAGAATTCTGTATTCCACAGACTTTACGTGATCTATCTCTTTTGGCACTTGCTGTATTTGTGTCCTTCAGCTAATCATTTAAGCTCCAATGACCTCAGATTCTTCATTTATAAAAATATTTATAAAGAAGACAGACAAAGTGATGGCTAATGTTTTATTTCTGTAATCCATTTTAGCAGAGACCAGTATTAATGTGGTTAGTACAAAGAACAGTGTAGTATTTAGCGCTTTGCCTGAGCATGCCTTTTACAGGGGAGCATTTACATTCCAGACTCCCATGAGTATCTCAGCCCTGTTCTCATCATCTGCAGAATGAAGTGATCAACTGGGGTGCTCTTTAGGTCCTAAGTTATTTATTTATTTATTTATTTATTTATTTATTTATTTATTTGTTGGTAGTACCAGGGATGGAACCCAGGGGCATTGTGAAGGGGGTCTGGGGGTCTTAGGGACCAATGAAGGGGGTCGGCGCAGGAAAGACCTAAGGCCAGCAGTCGGAGATAAGCAAACAAGCAAGCAAGCAAAAGCTTTATTAAGACAGCCCAGCTCCCTTTTATATCAGGCAGCTTGGAGGAGGGAGCTTCCGCTCACAGCAGAAGATCGCACAAAGTATGGGGCGTTTACTGATTGGGTGGCTCATACCCCAGTGGGTGTGTTATCAGGGGACTGATTGTTGGGCATCCCGTGGCCCCTTTGGCAAGCTATGAGGTAATCAGCACAATCCGGAAGAGAAGCCAGAGAGGCGCCATCTTTGGCATGACTGGGCTGCGTATCCTAACACATTGTACCTCCAAGTTATACCCCCAGCCCTATTTTTTTTTAGTCATTTTTTATTTTTTGAAACAGGGTCTCACTGAGTTGCATAGGGCCTCACTAAGTAGCTGAGGCTGTCCAGGAATCGTGATCCTCCAGTCTCTGCCTCCCGAATGCTGGAATTACAAGCGTGCTCCACCATGCCTGGCTTTTGGCTCTTGGGTCCTAAGTTTTAATGGTATCATCCTCCTTTGTGAACCACTGGCTGTGATAAAGCACAGTGCCATATGTGTAATAAAATTATGTCTTTGTTAAATGCTCAAGTTGGAAGAAAACTGAGTACTTTACAGGCACATGTAGAAAGTTTTTATTAAGAGATTTTAGTGTATAGTTTTTGGATGCTGTGATTCATTATCCCAAGCTACTTTTTTCCCTCTGACAAATCCATTCCTTCTAGAATTTTCCCCTATGTTTCTTCCTTCCTTTCTTCCTTCCTTCCTTTCTTTCTTTTTATTTTTTGCAGTACTGGGAATTGGCCCTATTTTATTTTTTATTTTGAAACAGGGTCTCACTAAATTGCAGAGGGCCTCACTCAATTTCTGAGGTTGGCCCTGAACCTGTGATCCTCCTGTTTCAGCCTCCCAAGTACTGGCTTACCAGTGTGTGCTACCAGGCTAGGCTAGAATTTTAAAAATAGCCAACAGCACATAATTATACGGCAGTCACATATCGCCCTCTTCTGGCTAAAGATCAAAGCACAACCTTGCTTGGTGCAAATGTTATCTGAAAATTTACATGTTCTTTTAGCTCTTTGTACTATTTCAATAATTTTTAATATTCATCCCTTATCTGTATTAAAAATAAATGTATTTTGTTGGCGATGGGGGCATTCACTTAACTTCGTTTAATAAATGCAGTTAGCCTAAATATTTTTATTTTTGCAAAAAACTATAGTCTAATATATCTAGGTGAATGAGTGTGTGTGTGTGTGTGTGTGTGTGTGTGTGTGTGTGTGTGTGTTACTGGGGTACTGGGGTTCCTGGAAACCCTTCTACCTCCGGGCTACACTCCCAGATCTATTTTATATTTTTATTTGGAAACAGGGTTTCTTAAACCAGCAAGGCTGGCTTCGAACCTGTGCGATCCTTCTGTCTCTGCCTCCCAAGTGCAGGGATTACAAGTGTGCGCCACCATGCCCAGTTGAATTTTTTAATTAACAAAATCAACCAGTTCACTACATCTTATCTTGCATTTTACTTATTAATTTATTTTTTTGCACTGAGGACTGAACTCAAGGGCAATTTACCCAAGTACTGGGATTCCAGGTGTGGTTCATGACACTCAGTTTACATTGCATTTTTTAAAAGAGGCAGCAATAGGTAGATTATAAAACATTGTATCATTATAATTAATATTTGAATTTCTGCCTGCACATATGTGTGGAAGTTAGCTAAAAGATTTATGTTGTTCCCTAATGGTGAAAATACATTGTGATGTTATTTTACCATTTCCATTCTTACAATTTTTACTCAACTGTTTCTATGTTTTATTGTATTCTTTATTATAAATAAGTTTAGAGATGGAATATAAAGCCAAAAATAACGATGAGTTTTTTTCCTGAGGCCAAATAATTGATTTGAAGAAGCAATTTAATGATTTTTTTTTTTGGTAGTGGTGGTACTGGGGTTCCTGGAAGCCCTTCTACCTCCGGGCTACACTCCCAGACCTATTTTATATTTTTATTTGGAAACAGGGTCTCTTAAGCCAGAGAGACAGGCTTCAAACCGGCACGATTCTCCTGTCTCCGCCTCCCAAGCGCGGGGATTACAAGTGTGTGCCACCACGCCCGGCTAATGATTTTTTTAATATCACCATTTAGAAGAGTAATTATCAATTCATAGGACCGCATCAGAATAAGTTAGGGGTGTGGTGGGAAGAATAAATTTCCTCAATAATGAAATTTGTGACATTCTTCATATATTCTGGGACATTTTGATAGTCATATATTAGGGTGACTATATTATTTATCATCCCAATGTCACTTTTGAGGGTGAGAGGATAATCGCTCACATTTATGTTGGCATGTCAGCTCAACTGGGCTGTTGCAGATGAAGCAGAAGTTTGGTCAGTATATTTATATTATACAATGGATCAGCTAGAGTAACTGAAAACATAATTATCGCTAAAAATTTTTTTTTACTTCTAAGTTCAGTGAGATTCTTCATTTCTAATTTAATCTTTCTCTATGGGGCAAATGGAAATTGTTTTAAAACTTATACTCACTCATCCTGCAGCCAGAAAGCCGAGTTTCAAATCCTGACAATTACTTGTTTTCTGTGTCTCAGTTTCCTTGTATTTAAGATGGGAACAATAGAGCTGGGCGTGGTGGCGCAGGCTTGTAATCCCAGCATTATGGAGGCTGAGACCAGAGGATCACAGTTCGCAGACAGCCTCCGCCACTTATTTAAACCCTCTGCAACGTAGTAAGACCCTGTTTCAAAATAAAAATACAAAATAGGGCAGACGGTGTAGCTCCAAGGTCAAATGAAATGGAACCCATTCCATCCCCAGACCCCCCCCAAAAAAAAATGGGAACAATAACAGTACCAACCTGACAAGTGTTTACAGGGATTAGAGTTGAGTATATAGGTAGGTGACATTTAGAATATTACCTGGAAATAGTAAACCCCGTTAATAAGATTATTAATTTTGAGATTGGATGATAATGCTTGCAGGTTTTTATAAAGATATGAGAGTTCAGAGTTGAGCCTTCACTTCAGGAACACAGCCTGAGGAAAGCAACCTCTGAGAGGACCCCCAGGTCCTGCGGCCTCCGCCTCGTCCCTGACCACCCACGTGGGCTGGACCCAGTGACTTCTAATGAGCAGAAACAAAATGAAACAGGAAAAGCGATGCAGTGTTACTTCTGGAATTCAGGTACAAAAGGCTGGTTTGGGTCTTGCTCTCCCTCCCTTGCTTGAGAGGAGCAGGTGCCATGCTGTGGCAGCTGTGTGGAGAAGCTCCTGCAGCAGGAACTGGTGTCTCTGGCCAAACACCAGTGAGGACTTGAGGCCTTTTAAAAACAGCCATTTCCACTAGCACAGCATACTTTACAACACGTAAATTGTAGATTGGAGGTAGAATACCCTGAGTTAAATCCACAGTACCAAAAAAAAAAAAAAAAAGATAAAGATGTCCCAATTTCATATCAAATTATGGCTGTTAATGAAATCATTAGAATTTCCAAATTAAAAATAAAATAACAATGTATGTACATATATGAAGGTATCATAACTAGCTTCACTAATATGTAGGGGCAGGGAGGGGGATGTAAAGGTGCTGTGTGCACACAGGTTTCCAGCACTCTGAACCTCATGGTGATGTATAATTACAATGCACCAATGAAAGTGTTTAGAAACAAATGAAGTAATTTGAAGATAAAAAAAGTAACTCAGATGGTGCTCTGAAGTAAGAAGATAGTTATTACAAATCCAGCCTGCAGAGACACTGTAGTATGCAAAACGTACAAGGCATTTTGGGACTAAGAATGTAACATTAAAGTTTCATGTCACTTTTGCCACTTGATGGAGCTATCATGCCAGATAACCTTTAAAAAATGCACTATTTACACAGAAGCAATCTGTTTGAGAAATACAAATAAAATGTCTCCTAATGATTATTTAGAAGTGTTCTAGTGTTTATTCTCTGCCTTCCTCAAGCAATTTCTGTAACATGTCAAAGAGAAAACTTTATATAATCCTGGGCTGATATAATATACTATTTTTAATCCATTTGGGGTACTATATATTGAACCCAGGGACATTATACTTCCAAGCTACATTTCCAGGACCTTTTAATTTTTTTTATTTTGAAATAGTACCTCACTAAGTTGCTGAAGGTCTTTCTAAATAACTGAGGCTCACTTCAACCTGAGTTCCTCCTGTCTCAGCCTCCCAAGCACTGGGATTACAGGTGTGCACCATTACTTCCTGTTTATTTTCCTTTTTTTGTGTGTGTGTATGTGGTATTGGTGATTAAAACTAAGGGTTGTTTTACCTCTGAGCTACACCCCTAATACTCCTAGCCCTATTGTTTTATTCTTTCTTTTGAAACAGAGCCTCACTAAGTAGCTGAGGCTGGTCGTGAACCTGTGATCCTCTTGTCTCAGCCTCCCAAGGGCTGGGTTTCACCAGCTTATTTTTACTTTTAATATTAAAAATTGAGGAGAATATCCGTTAGAAAACATTGTAAGCAAATATGTAGGCAAATATATACACATTAAGTTATATTTGGTTAGAATTTAAACGTGGATATTAGGTCTTTTAAATACTGTGTTACAAGAAGAGAAAGGTCTAGGGGAGATTTCTGAGTCACGCTCTTGGTGGCGGGGAGACTGATTTTTGCAAGGAAAAACGGAGCACAAAAGGAGGAAGTGTTGGTCACTGGCAAGCAGAGATTTGTACTCCTCTTTATGGACTCTATTTTCTGTTAGAACTGTAAGTTATATTTTGTGTACACAGATTCACAGACCTCTATCTAAAAACATTGGGAAGAACCATGCTTTAGAACTCAGAGATTTCAGATTTATAATGGGAACACAGTATTTATATCACAGAGTACATAACATTCCCAGCAGTGGCACCCCTTCAATAAACATGTTGTAGCTGGGTGCAGTGACACACGCCTATGATCCCAGTTCTTGGGCCTCAGCAACTTAGAGAGACCTTGTTTCAAAAACCTAAAAAAAAAAAAAAAAAAGATGGCTGGAGGTGTAGATTGGAGGTAGAGTACCCTGAGTTAAATCCACAGTAACTAACTTAATTAATTAATTAATTAATAATAAGTTCTGAGTTCTGAGAAGAATGTTAATTAGGATATGCTCCTGGGACCAACACATAGGGAAGGAAGTTTAAGCAGGCAGGCCTGGGCAGGTGGAACTTTGAATGATGCTTCAAGCAACCTAAGGGGACTCCTCAAGTACAGTTTCTCAGCATTCTGTCAAACTGGAGTGAGGGAAATGAGCCCCCATACCCCCCATGTAATCAAATACTGGATACTGGCAACTGCTAGAAAAAGGATAACATTGAGGATTTTAGTTTTCTTGAGTCCTTTGAGAGCTGACCATTGGAGGCCTTCTGGCAGCCCTCTTAGCAGCTAAAATAATAAGTTCCTCATTCCTCCTGTGTGATGTTTCTGAGCCTTTCTCAGGCAAAGGTAACTCATTTTTCCTTTGACCACCGAAACATGAAGGGCAAATAGCAGGTTATGCTGTGGTTTGAATGTTGAAATTAAATCCACATTGTGGTGATGCTAAGAAGTGGGGCCTTTTAGGAAGTGACTACTAAGTCACGAGATCACAGATAGGGAATTTTTTTAAAGGTCTGAGAAACTAATTCAGCTCTTTTGGCTTTTCCACCTTTTGCCATGGTGTGACGCCACAAGAGGCGCCATTTGGAAGAAGGGACTGAGCCCTCACCGGACCTTGAAGCTGCTGCACCTGGATTTGGGCTGCTCAGTCTCCAGAACTGTGAGAAAACAAATTCCCATTTTTCATAAATTGCTCAATATATGTTTTTTTTTAATGACAGAAGCACTGACAAAAACAGGGTACTGGGAGGTTGACCCCTATACCACTCTGTCCCCTTTGCATGTTCACACCTGACGTGGTGAGAAGAGCCCACTACTGCCAACATGCCAACTCCTCGTTTTGCTTTCTAGTCATTTGAAGGAAGAACATGAGGGATGTTAGAGGTGATCAGTAGCTTAAAAAGCCCAGTAGGGCTCTTGCTGTGTGTCTT
Source organism: Muscardinus avellanarius (assembly GCF_963383645.1). NCBI lineage: Eukaryota > Metazoa > Chordata > Mammalia > Rodentia > Gliridae > Muscardinus > Muscardinus avellanarius. Next base: position 37,988,566 of record NC_137791.1, read on the forward strand.
GGGACAATATTTTCATTTTAAGGGAAGGGCCCCCAAAGCTGTAGGAATGGGAAGCGCAAATTCTCAAAGTAAGTCACTGAGTGACAAAACGGACATAATCCTGCTTCTACACTTTGGTTTCTGGGCTTACACGTTCTACCTACTGGGAACATAGCAACCTCTGAATTAAAGTGAACATTATCAGATGGAAGGATTTTAAGCACTTTAACTTTGGCTTTTTGTTTCTTTTAAAAACATTATTTCCATTCTTAAAAGTCAGTACATAAAATTGCACATATTTATGGGGTATTCTCTGATGTTCTTACATGTTTACATTATATTATGTTCAAATTGAGAAAATATACCTATCTCCTCTTTGTGAAGAAAATATTCAAAAGTCTTTTTTCTAGCTTTTGTGAAGTGTACAGTATATAATCATTACCTATAGTCACCCTACTGTGCAGTTGCCCACCAGGTCTTACTTCTCCTCAGTATAACTTGGTATCTGTTACTAACGTTTCCCTCTCCATCCTAACACCCTACTCTACCCAGCCTCTCCCAACTTCAATGAAATCAACTTTTTGGATTATATATATATGAGTGAGATTATGTAGTACTTGTTCTTTTGTGCCTGTGTTATTTCATTTAACATAATGACGTTTGGCTCCATCTATGTGGCCTCAAATGACAGGATTTCATCCTTTAGTGGTCAAATGGCATCTCATTGTGTATATAAGCCAAATATTTTATGTTTTTGTGTATAAGAATTGAATGCAGGGGGGTTCTACTCTAACCTACAACCCAACCCTTTTTTAAAGTTTTTTTTTTTTTTTTTTTTTTGAAACAGGGTCTTGCTAAGTTACTGTATGCCAGCTTTGAATTTGCAGTCTTCCTGTCACAGCCTTTCAATTACTGGAATTACAGGCATGCATCATCATCCCTGGAGTAAACCACATTTTAAAAATATATTCATCAGTGATGGACAATTAGGTTGTTTGTTTTTACTTGGACATTTTATAGACCTGTTGGGCCATTAACTTCTAAATGGTACAGTGTGTAGAACAAGGAGTGGTTTATGTGTAATGAATGCAGTTGAACAATACCTTTGGTCTCATAATATTATGTGGAAACTTATAGTGATAGTTCTTATGCTTTATAGGTCCCAAGAGAGTGGGCAGAAAATACAAACCCATAATGGCAATGTGTCTATTCTTATCAAAGTAAATCACAGTTACTTTCAAAGTGAAAGGGTGAAATGTATTCAACAGGGCACCAAACAGCCAGTTGGTTTCCAGGGATGGTACTATATACCGGGTCAGCAGTGATCTCTGTTGCTGAGAGTTTGGACAGTTCATACCTTTGACAAGTAAAAGCCAAAGCAGTCGGCCCACGCACAGCCTCCATCTCTTTTATGATGGATGTTTCTTTTAAGTGTCCATTGTGGTTGCTGACCACAGAGGCTGGTTGTGTCACCTGGTCAGTTCAGTTTTGTTTACCTGATTGGCTATTTTCTCTTCTCTGCCAGAAGATCTTGGTGGGCATTAACATGCAATATGTTAGATGCATATTTCCACAATATGTGATCATTCTCCTATATTGATTCATATGACTCCATCTCACATTTCCTTGAGCCTAATCTTTAAATATTTCTCTTTTAGGCACTGATTACGAAGCCATTTATCATTGCCCATGGTTCTATATATGCACTAAATTTGGGTTTACAGATGGTAGTGCTTCTGCTAACACACAGAAGCAGGGACCAAAGCGGATTGGACCACTGGGATCTCATGTCACAGCCAACAACTGTAGTTGCTCACCCATGACCTTTAACAAACTTAGGACAAGAGGAATGACACGACCCTAATAGGAAGTTACAGGAAAGATTAGGAAATCCTCATTATCTGGTAGACTCTAGGTGACAGAAAAAAATTGTTTAAAAAATAAAATCAAACAAACCATAAATTTGGTTATTTCAAATTTTTTAGTAAAGGCTAGATATGGTAGCACACTCCTGTAATCCCCATACTTTGGAAGATGATACATGAGGAATGCAGATTTGAGGCCTCAGCAACTTAGTGAGACCTTGTTTTAAAATAAAATAAAGGGCTAAAGGGGAGTGTAGCTCAGAAATAGAATGCCCCTGTCTCTAGTACAAAAAAGTAAAAAAAAAAAAAAAATTCTTAGTAAAGTAGTAAAGATGCAGTAGAAAAAAAAATCATTATTAAATAACGCTCCAGTATTCAATATGTAAAGTGTCACCCAAAAGCTCAATTTATTTCAAGTCAAACAAAACCAATTTTAATGAAAACAAATGTGCAGCATGCACACATATATACTTGTGGCAATGGCATATTCTTCTTGGTTTCCAGCTTTGGAGTAACTGTGGGTTTCTCATCTCTTAGGTCTTCCACGGAAGCAGTGTTATAACTCTTCCTTGAAAGGTGCTGATATTTAGTCACTATGCTGTGTTTTCATCTTTACCTTCTGATTTTTGGCTTAAGAGAATTCGTTTTGCTTTATTTCCATATCTGGCATCTGCTTCCTTCTCTGCTTCTGGTCAAATTATTGAAATAACATCCTGAGTTTCCTTTTTTTCTTTTCTTTTTTTTTTTTTTTTTTTGTGGGTCTGGAAATGGAACCCAGGGGGATTCTACCTCTGAGCTACACACCCAGCCCTATTTTTTTATTTTGAAATAGGGTCTCACTGAGTTGCAATGGGCCTCACTAAGTAGCTGAGGCTTTTCACAAACCGTGATCATTCAGTCTCAGCCTCCTCAATGCTGGGATTACAAGCATGGGCCACTGTGCCTGGCTGAGCTTTCCCTTTTCAAACAAGAATACTGCTAGATTAATTTTCCTGAAAAGTTATTTTCAATACCTTATTATTTGGTCACAGACTATAAAAGTAATAAGAAAATCTGTTTGCTAAATACCCTTAAACAACTAAAAAAAAAATCTCAAACTGAGAAAATGTATTTGCAGGCTTAGTGTCTAAATAGGCCACATAAGAGATGCAGCTTAGTAAGCAAAAGTGATGCCAGTGAATAGCTGGAAAATATTAAGCATCAATTTACAAAGAAATATAAAAGACAATGCACATAAAAATATTCAGGTTGATAGTAAAATCTCAAATTAAAGTACAGAGTACCATTCTAAAACTTATATTGGTGAAAAGTAAAAAAGAATGTCAATACCTATTCATCAGTGAAGTGGAGAAACAAGCTCTCAAATGATCGCTTTTGGGTTGGATGTAAATTTATGCACTCTTTCTACAGCTAGAGAAGGATTCCACCATATATTTTTGTTTGTTTTTTGTTTTTGTTTTTGCAGTACTGGGGTTCAAACCCAGGGGCATTTTACCTGCAAGCTAGACCCTCAGCCCTATTTTTTAAATTTTTATTTTGAAACAGGATCTCATTAAGTTTCAGAGGGCCTCACTAAGGAGCTAAGGCTGGCCACGCGAACCCGTGATCTCCTGTTTCAGCCTCTCGAGTACTAGGATTACAAGTGTGTGCCACCATGCTTGCCTCACATTACATTTTTAAAAGTGACCCCAGGGATGTGTCTAGAAAGATAATTAATTTAAAACATTTAAAATAAAATATCAAAGAAAAATAAACAAACATAAAATAATTGTATGTGTGAATTTCTAAGTATAAAGTTGTATAATTTTTATATGGTAGATTATTGTATGTTATTAACCCAACAATATAGTAAAATGATATTATACACTGTGAAATATATTCAAGATATAGTGTTAAGTAACAATGATAAATAACCAACTAATATATACACTATTAAATCTTTTCTAAAGAAAATTAATAGCTGGGTGAAATGGCGCACCCTTGTAGTCTCAGTACTTAAGAGGCTGAGACAGAAATGTTGCAGATTCCAGTCCACCCTCAGCAACTTAGTGAGACCTTTAGCAATTTAGAGAAAGCCTTCTTTAATATAAAAAGGGCTAGGATGTAGCTCAGGGGTAGAATGGTCTGGGTTCAATCTACCCAAACAAAATAAAACAAAACAAAACAAAGAACAAAAAAGTAAAAAAAAAAAAAATATATATATATATATATATTTTTTTTTTTTTAAAGCCTCAAGGTACATACATCAAAGTACTAACAATAGTTTTTTAGGTTGTAGAATTATGAGTGATCACTCTTTTATAATTTTTAAAAAATTTAAAAATTTAAAAATGTATCTTCTCAGCCAGGTATGATGGTATATGCTTGTAATCCCAGTACTTGGAAGGCTGAGACAGAAGGATTGCAGGTTTGTGGCCAGCCTCAGCAACTTAATTAAGCCCTCTGCAATTTAGTGAAATCCTATTGGAAAATTAAAAATAAAATAGGATTTGGAGCATAGCTGAGGTAGAATATCCCTGGGTTCAATTTTTAGTACCATCACCAAAACACAAAACTAAAATACATATCATTTTATATAGCATGAATGATTTTTAATTCTTTTATTGATGCATTATAATTATAGATAATAGTGAGATTCAAAGCAATACAACTCTACATGCACACTTCACCTGGTGCATCTCTTTCCCCCTTCCACTATTTTACTGGGTTTTCTCCTCATGAAACTAAAGTTATTCTATCTTCCACATACGAGAAAAAAAAAAAACCCTTATTCTAAGACTGACTGGTCTCACTTAACATAATATTCTCTAGTTCCATCCATTTTCCTGCAGAAGACAAAATTTTGGTCTTCTTTATGTTTTACTGAGTAAAATTACATTGGGTATATATGCCATATTTTCTTTATCCATTAATATGTTAACTGATACCTAAATTGGTTCCATAATTTGGTTATTGTGAATTTTACTGTCACATAGGAATGCATGCATTTCTATAATCTTTTATTTTCTGGTGATGGAACACAGGGACATTGTACCTTCCAAGTTACACCTCCAGCCTTATTTTTTAATCTTTAGTTTGAAACAGGGTCTCACTGAGTTTCTAAGGGCCTCATTAAGTAGTAAGGTTGTTCCGGAACTGTGACAGGAGGCGAGACCTCCTGTCTCAGCCTCCCAAATGCTAGGATTAAAGTGTGCGCCACCACGCCCAGCTGTACAGTATTCTAACTGTAATTCTTTTGGAGAGATACCAAAGAGTGGTATAGCTGGGTCATATGGTGTCTCCATTTCTAATCTTTGAGAAATCTTCACATGGATCTCCATAGTGATAATACTAATTTGTAATCACACGGATAGTGTATAGAAGTTCTATTTCCCCACATCTTCACCAGCATTTATTGTTTGTATTCTTAATGACTGCCATTCCAATTGAAATAAGATGAAATCTCAGGGTAGTTTTGATATGCATTTCTCTGATTGCTAATTATATTTGAAAATTTTTATATATTTTGTAGCCATTTGTATTTCTTTTGTGAAGTGTCTATTCAGTTCAACAGTACATTTTTAATTGGGTTTTATGGTGTTAAGTGTTTTAGATTCTTTATGTATTCAAGGTATTAGTCCTTCATCAGAAAAGTAGCTGGCAAAATTTTTTCCCATTCTATAGACTATCTCTTCAGATTCTTGATTATATATTTTGTTGCACAGAAGCTTTTAATTTGATGGCATCTCGTTTATTGATTATTTATTTTATTTCCTCAACTTTAGGGGTCTTGTTGAGAAAGTCCTACCAGTGCCTATAAGTTGGAGGCTTGTTCCTGTGTTTCTTCTTGTAGTTGCAAAGTTTCTGGTTTAATTTTTAGGACTTTGGTATATCTTGATTTAACTTTTGTGCAGGATGAGAGACAGGAGTCTAATTCTTCTACATATGGATAGCCAGTTTTCCCAACACCATATGAGTGACTTTTTAATTGTGAAAATAAATAGCTTTCACTTTTATGATAAAGAATTATCTGAGGACGTCTGACACCACAGATCTCAATTATGGTAGTCACTCTCTGTTATGTCTCCCTATTTTCCTTCCTTCTGTCAAAACACACCTGGGAATATTTACAAAACCCAAATGCTCTGGAGACTCTAGCAGGGCAGACAGTTATTTCTATATTCTGGCTGCATAACTCTTCAGTATTTGGGTCCATGGTGCTCTTCAACATGCAGCTTCAGGAAAAACAAACAGTTCAACCAGATAAGCCAAATGTCAGGTCAATCCAGATATAACTAATAGGGTGATAGATATTGGAGTTAGATTTCCTTCATATTCCACCAAAGTAGTTAAATGTAAGAATATTGTATTTTTGTGAGCCAAAACATGAAACGTCTATGTCATATTTAAAAAGTGTACTTAAAGGGACAGAGCGATATAAGACTGAGGCTGGGGTTGCCTTCGATTATCTGAGCTGTATGATGGGCTTAGAAAAATCCTCAGAAAGTGTGAGAACACTGCAATTGTTTTCACATTTATTACCACACTTGATTTTGCAGGGATAATGAGAATAATTAGGTTAAGTGGTTTTAAAGAATTTTAGGAGATTATAAAATACCAATAATGTATTTTTAAAAAGAAGATAATGTGTCAATCTTTTCATAGTGAGATCATAAGGACTGAAAAAGAATGTGACTTTTTTTGCTATATACCAGATGCTAGATGCTTTCTTACACATTAACTTCCTTGAAGTTGCATATCCATATATTATATAGGACATAAATATATATATAGAAAAGAGTGTTGTCTAGCTAGTTAGCAGAAATAATAGGGAAATTAAATATCCCCCAGAATCTATGAGAACTGGAAAACCAGAATTAGATGATGCAATTACTTAGATATGAAAAATTATTCTGAGAAGTCAAAAAGCATAAAATAAATTATATGAATGGAATTATGAGAAACTACAAATAAGAAAATATATTCAATATCTTCTCTCAACTTTTATGTGTGATCTTCATCCAAGTTATGACTATTGATGGTATTTAAAAGAAAATATGCCCTCGCATTTACTGACAACTAATGATGTTTAAACAAACCTCCTAAATTAAAAGATACTCAGATAAATGATTCTGAATACCAGTACTTGGGAGGCTGAAACAGAAGGATTTCAGATTTAAATCATGTTTTTTTTCTTTTTGGAACCGATGATGGAACCAGAGCACCACACCTGCAAATCAGGCACTTTGCCACTGAGCTACATCCTGGCCCCAGGATTGCAGGCCAGCCTTAGCACCGAAGCAAGACCCTCAGCAACTTAGCAGGTCTCTGTTTCAAAAATAAATAAATAAATAAATAAATACATACATACATACATACATACATACATACATACATACATACAGCTGGAGATACCTCCAGATCTTTGAAGTAGATTGCCCCTAGATTCAATCATCACTGTCCCCCCAAAGTTACATATGTAATTTAAAACATATAAATATGTGTATTGTGAAAAACTAAATTTTGGGGTTTGTTGCCAAAGCAAAAGCTGGCTAACATATAAGTAAATAGAATTTCATAAAAGTGTAAAATTTTAGAAGTTCCTATATTACGAATTAGGAGGAAGGAGAAATTCCTATATTTAAAAACTCTTTATAGAGTTAATTTTCCTTTGGGGAATTATCTTAGTCAGCTTTCTTGCTGCTATACTTCAAAGAACTAACCATACACAGCTTAGAGGAAAGAAGATTTATTTGTTCACAGTTTCCTTGGGGATTTGGGGTTCAATCCATGTGAGGGATCTCAGGGCACAGCAGTGGGAAGCAGAGAGAGGGAGACTGTGAGTGTGAGGTTGCACTCTCACATTGTGGAAGACTGGAGAGAGAGGGAAGAAGGGAGAGAGGGAGAGAGGAGGAGAGAAGGAACCAATATAATACCCGAGATAACACCTACAGGAACTCCTCCTTAGCAATCAGTCTCTGCCAAAACAGTTTCCAGAAAAGAAGTATATTCTACAGGGGCCCTGTTCTAGTAAAAAAACAATATGTAGTATGCATAACATCTTTATATAATGCATGGACATCTTTAGAGAATTTCTTGAGTTGCATGCTATAATTTATTTTTCCTAATACTAACCAATTTTGGATGCAAATAAAAGAGAATACAAAATTCAGAAATGATGACAATTAGAATGGACCCACTTCAAAACACAGGTAAAATTTACATAAACTAAACTCTAGAATTATTACTGGGTATTCTCAAATGTAAGAAAAATTTTTATTTTCTCTTAAAATATTAACACTTATATAATAAGGAGTGGTTATTCTATATCCAAGTTTTTACAAGGTATTGCTTATTGCTGTTCTTTTCTCAGTTTACTTAATTTGAACTTTTCAAGCAGCATTTAAGGAGATATATTAACCTAAAATGACACCTTGCAAAGCTAATATTGAACACTTGATTGACTAAACTGGTGATAAAAAGCAAGCTCAAAACATGTTCTTTTATCCCTATAGTGGCCATGATTTCAAAATTGCAAATGTTAAATTGAAAATACATTTAAAAATTTATTTAGAAACAAAGCATCTTATAGTTGTGTCAGAGAAAGCATGGCTAGCACATATAAAAAGACAAAAGTATGCATGTTTTGTGATTGCATCCTTTCAGGATGTACAAATTCAATAGTTTCTTCATCTTAAAAATGTAGCCCAACTAGGAAATGATGTACTCTGGTCAAGGGCATTAGAGTATTCAATAGTGGCTCTGAGGATGATGACCCAAAGAAATAAAATTTGCTAATATTTGATTACCTAAGGGAACCTTGAGGGTAGGAAAAATTTCTAATCCACAATATTAGAAAACACTCAAATATTTAAAAATTTCTATCACTATCCAAGAAACTTTAGCATCTCAAATATATGATAAATATATTTGTTTCTAACTTTAGAACATATCACATAATAAATACTAGTAAAAATATGTATAAAAATCTCATTTGTATATACATAATTATAGGCCTGTTTTAGGTAAAAATGATTATGCCTACATAAGGCTTACTCTTTAATATGTCAAATTCAAATGCTATTTTATTATCTCACAGGAAATAGTACATGAAATTGTCTTCTGTATTTGAAAATTGGATACAGAATAATGTGACTGCTGTCATTGGTTTAAAAAAAAGAGGCGGCTAAGTTGTTTTTTTTTCAACTACCACATTCATTAAAACCACAAAGGCACATTTCTTTGAAAATGATTTAAAAATGGATAGGGTAATCCCCATTTAGAACACTTTCGCCCTTTGTTCTTAAGTTTCAAAGTTACAGGTTAACATTTACTGATAAGTTAAGACAAACAAATGAAAAATTCTTTCCCAGTGACCTGTAAATAGAGTTATAGGAACCAGTGTGGGTTAAACTTTCTGGAATAATGGCTGAAAGAACTTTATTTGAACCAATTTTACCCCCCCAATTTTTTTTTTGGTGTGTGTGTGTGTGTGTGTGTGTGTGTGTGTGTGTGTGTTACTGAGGGTGGAACCCAGGGGCTTTTCTACCTCTCGGCTATACACTCCCATAAATATTTTTTATATTTTATTTGGAAACAGGGTCTCACTAAGTTGCTGAGAGCCTCACTAAGAAGCTGAGGCTGGCTGGAACCTGCGAGATCCTCCTGTCTCAGCCTACCAAGCACGGGAATTACAAGCATGTGCCACCACGCCCATCTCTACCCCAAATTTCTTAACATTTGATATATTTCCAAGCTCACTCAGTTTCCACTTTCACCTCTGATCTTGTTTTCTGAGCCAATTAATGTCCTCAGCCAGTCACTTGTTTCTTTGTATCTATGGAAGATAAGACACAACGTGCCTCACAAAGGTCCTGTAGACGTTAAAACTGAAGTGTGGTCTGTGGTCATGATGAAATACATCCTCCCTCGCCTACCTCAAAATCAGACAGCCCATCAAAATCTACCTTTTTTTTTTCTTTCTTTTCATTTTTATTGTGGTACTAGGGATTGAACCCAGGAGCATTCTATTACTGAGATATACTTCCATCCCTATTTTATTTTTCATTTTGAAATACAGTCTCAATATTTCCAACCATCTTTCCTTTAAGCTAACTTTTCAATCAATTTCTCATGACTTTTCTTCATAAAAGTCTGCTGAATTTCCAGACACATTGAATTTCTCATGATTCCAAGAGCATGATATTTATTTTTTATTTCTTTTATTTATATACATATATACATTTATTTATTACTTTGTATACATATACAATAACAAAATATAAATATACATACCTAGTAATATATACAATATATGTATATGTTCTGTGTAGTTCTCTATAGTTTAATAATATATAATTAGAAAACAATTTTTTCATTGTTCCTTTTCTTTTAAAAATCCAACACAAATTCAAGACTCAGATTTTGTATTCCCTCAAATGTGGTCTTCCTCAATAAACTAAAGTAGAATGAATTATTCAGTCCATTTCCGTGTTTAACACTTTTCTATATTAATTTCACATCAATATGTCTTAACTCTACTAATCACGGTATCTTTCATAACATTTAGCAGTACCTGACTCTCAATGAAAATTTGTGGCTGCCCGTGGTGGCGCATGCTTGTAATCCCCGTGCTTGTGAGGCAGAGATAGGAGGATCGTGCTGGTTTGAGGCCAGCCGTGCTGGCTTAAGAGACCCTGTTTCCAAATAAAAATATAAAAATAGGTCTGGGAATGTAGCCCAGAGGTAGAAGGGCTTCCAGGAACCCCAGTAACACCAAAAAAAAAGAGAGAGAGAGAAAGAAAGAAAGAAGGAAAGAAAGAAGGAAAGAAAGAAAGAAAGAAAGAAAGAAAGAAAGAAAGAAAGAAAGAAAGAAAGAAAGAAAGAAAATCTTTGAACTGGTTACTATATGTGACAAAATTATTATTACATCTAAATTTTATATCCCTCAAAATTTTTATTATGCTCCCTTTCAAATATATACCCAAAATGCAGAATCAAAAAAACTTTCTCAAATGTAGAAGGGAAATTATTATTAGTTTTTACTAGCAGTTCATATAGATTAGGAATTTTGGATAGGATTACTATAAATTATGGCAGTATTTATATAAGAGAATAAATTCCAAGTCATCAATTTTAAGGCCACATTTTTTTTCCACATCTATTTTGAGAAAAGATTTGGGATAGGAAAGCAATGTGAAAGATTTCTTTTCTCATTAAACAAAAGCCATGCATATATATGATATATTATATTAGATATAATATTAATTTTTACTTTTATGTTGATCATATTGGAGCAGGTATACATTCACACGGTGCTTGGTGCCCTCCTCCCTTTCACCCCCTTTTTCCCCCTCCCAACAATGAATGTCCAGGTTGTCCATGCTACATTCACCCTTATGCACATATCTGAATGTAGCTCCTCCACTAATCAACCTCAGCCTTCTTCCTTTCCTACCCTTCATTTTCTTTCTGTTATCTGTTGTCCCTCTGATATCCCTAATACTTCCTACTTTGAGCATATTAGAGAAAACATGTGTCCCTTCTCTTTCTGTGCTTGACTGATCTCACTTAACATAATGTTCTCCAGGTCTTTCTGTCTTCTTGTGAATGACATGATTTTGTTCTTTCTTATTGCTGAGTAGAATTCCATTACGTGTATTTCCCATAATTTTACAATCCATTAATTTGTTGATGGAGACCTAGGTTGGCTCTATATTTGGCTATTACAAATTGTGCTGCTATGAACATGAGTATGCATGTGTTACTGTAATTTTCTGATTTTAACCCTTTTGGAAAGATACCTAGGAGTGGTATAGCTAGATCATATGGTGGATCCATTTTAAGTTTTCTAAGGAATCTCCACACTGATCTCCATAGCAGCTGAGCTAGTTTGCACTCCCACCAACAGTATAATAGAGTCCCTCTTTCCCCACATCCTCACCAGCAATTGTTGTTGTTTGATTTCTTTATGCTTGCCACTCTGATTGGGGTTAGATGGAATCTCAGTGTAGTTTTGATTTGCATCTCCCTGATGGCTAATGATATTGAACATTTTTTATATATCTATTGGCCATTTGTATCTCTTCTTTTGTGAAGTGTCTATTCAAGTTTGTTGCCCATTTCAAGGGTAATTTGATATTCTAGTGTAGAGTCTTTTGAGCTTTTTGTACATTCTGGATATTAGCCCTTTATCTGAGTGGTGGCTAGTAAAGATCTCCCATTCTTTCTCTTTAGGCTCTTGATGGTTTCCTTTGATGAGAAGAAACTATTTAGTTTGATGCCATCCAACTTGTTAAATCTTGTTTTAATTTCCTTTACTTTTGAGGTCTTATTAAGAAAGTTACTGTGCCTATATGTTGGAGTGTTGGGCCTATGCCCTCCTCCAATAGCTTCACAGCCTCTGGTCTAATTTCCAAGTCTTTGATCCATTTCAAGTTGATTCCTGGGCAAAATGAGAGGTAACAATTTAGTTCCATCTTTCTACAAAAGGATAGCCAGTTCTCCCAGCACCATTTGTTGAAAAGACTGTCTTTTCTCCAGAATATAGACTTAGAAAAATCAGTCATGAATTTTGTATGGAGAAAGGAAAGACCCAGAATATCCAAAGCAATTCTCAGCAATAAGAATCATGCAGGAGGCTTTGGATATTCTGGGTCTTTCCTTTCTCCATATAAAATTCATGACTGGTTTTTCTAAGTCTATGAAGAATACTGTTGGTATTTTGATAGGAATTGCATTGAATCTGTAGATCAGTATTGGCAGAATGACTATTTTAATGGCATTTATTCTGCCTATCCATGAACAAAGGAGATCTTTCCATCTTCCTATAATTTTAAAAATAGTTTTTGTGGTACTGGGGATTGAAACCAGGGCAGTCTACCTCAGAGATACACCCCTACCTCTATTTCTTTATTATTTATTTTGAAACAGGGTCTCACTAAGTTGTAGAGGGCCTCACTAAGTAGCTGAGGCTGGTTGAGGACCTGTGTTCCTCTCTCGCAGTCTTCCAAGTACTGGGATTATAAGTATATGCTACCACACCCAGCTGCCATATTTTTATAAGTATCTAAAATGATAAAAGTAATACTTATCTAGGTTTTGTCGATTTAAAATACTGTTTTTAAAAATCTATTTTACCATCAATGTTGAAATTTAAGGAAGAAAAATTTCCTACTTTTCCACTTAATCAAATCAATATACAGAGAAAATATATTGTTTCCTTGTCAGGAAGTCAGTGACAGGATTAAAATTATAGTTAAAGTTCATTTTCCTATTACACAAAAAGACTTTACAGCCAATGGCTGCTTTCCGTTTCAATTATGTCTCTCATCTAGAGCTCACCAACACCATGATAGATAAGAGCTTGATTATACTAGCAAAGCCCAGAATTGGAGCATCTACCTATGATATTTATGTTCATAGCTGCACAATTCATCATTGAAAACTATAGAATCAACTAAGATATCCTTCAACAGATGAATGGATTACAAACTTATAGGATATGTATACAATGGAATTTTACTCAGCCATAAAAAAGAACAAAATTATGTCATTTACAGGCAAATGGATGGAACTGGAGAACATTATGCTAAGTGAGATTAGCCAGCCACAGAAAATTAAGAAATCAGTTGCTCTCCCTAATACGTGAAAGCTTGGGAGAAAATGGGTCATAGGAGGAACTCTAGACAAAGAAGGAGAAACTATAGATGAGCAAACAAGGTGACCTAATTGAGGGGGATGGGAGGGGGAAGAAGGAAATTCCCTAATGTACATGATGTACATTCACAAACATATCAAAGTCAATCACTAAGACAAACATGAGAAGGAGGGAGGGGGAGGGAATGGGTGGGAATTGAGGAAGGGCTAATTGGATGATTGTGCTTAAATACCTTTACCATCTTGTACTCCATTAAGATGTACAACTACAATGTACCAATAATTTCTTTGTGTGTGTGTGTGGTACTGAGGTTCCTGGAAGCCCTTCTACCTCCAGGCTACACTCCCAGACCTATTTTTATTTTTGGAAACAGGGTCTCTTAAGCCAGCGCGGCTGGCTTCGAACCTGCGCGATCCTCCTGTCTCCGCCCCCCAAGCGCAGGGATTACAAGCGTGCACAATCACCCCCTGCCCCAATAAACATTTTTTTAATAAAATAAAATAAAATTGACTTGGTAGAAATATATCAAACAGAAAGCTTCTGCCAAAACAGTTATTTGGCAATTTATAATAATAATATATTTATTCCTAATATAAAATTAGTTAATATAATAAAAGTTTAGTAGTTATTTAATTGTTTAAAACTACTAAATAGTGATTTATCAAATACACACATACACACATATGTTATTGTTGCTATTGTACTATGAATTGAACCCAGGGCCACTCTATCATTGATCTATATCCCCAGCCTCATTTAATTTTTTATTTTGAAACAGCATCTTGCTAAATTACCATGTATACTGGCTTCAAACCTAAATTCTCCTATTTCATCCTCCCACTTAATGGGATTACAGGCATGCACCATGCATGACCAAATATATTTCAAGAAAAATAAGTTAGTCTTTTCAAAAGTGTTATTTTTATATTAGTAATTGAATGTCAGCATGAACCAGAGTGAGGAAAAAGACTTTAGTTCATAAGTTACTTATGAATTCAGAAACTACCCATTTATCCAGAATTAGGTGAGAGAGAAGGCTATAATTTAAGGCACCTTGTTGGCATATATTTTTAAAACTATATAAATAGCTTCAAAGTTTATATATTTTTAAAACTATATAAATAGCTTCAAAGTTTATTGTGTCTTTCTCTGCTTTGGTAAATAAATATATTACACACAAACTTTTTCTTGATGATACCAAATCATTACTTTGTGTCAATTGTTAACTAAAGTATAGAAATGTAGCTCCTCTCCCTACTCCATCTTTAACATTTGTGTAAGGTACATCTTGCTTTTTTTTTTTTTTTACCAAAATTGGCTAGACATCTATGTTTTACTAGTAGCTTTATCTCTTTTTCTTTATGATGTCAGTTATTGTTATCATGCCATTTGTTCTTGATTTCTCCTTGGCTCATTTTTATTTCCCAGTTATAAATCAGGGTGGATCTTAGGGTTATCAGGAGATTGCAGAATAACAAGCCTTAGAGATACCAGAAAAAGTATCAAATTGGCAGACAACTGCTCTTTGTTTGGTTTTCCACTTGAGAAACTAGTAAGAAATAAAATCTATTTAAACAATGGGGTCCATCCCAAGGTTGTCAGTCACATGAGTAGAATGACAAAGGGGTCCTGATCTATTAAATAAAAACAGACTAGGCTATTGTGAATATTTGGACTTTGGAAAATAAATGTGACCTTGTGGGTTGCTGGCACCAGAGAGTTACTTGATATTCAACAATAAAATTTGGAGCAACTCTGAGGCTAGGGATGAAACCTTCAAAGGGGCCCCTCTCTTAAGAAGGATGGATGGAGATTGCATTACAGGGGGAACAGACTAGCAACTGGAGTCAGTCCACATACTCTCTTTGGGAGTTTTATTTCTCTTTTTTTCTTGGCACTGGGGATAAACACAGGGGCATTCTAATTTCAAGTTACATCTCAAGTCCTTTTTATTTTATTTTATTTTTTGAAATCCTGTTTTAAATTTATTTTATTGAAAGTAAATGTTATACATTTAATCTGTATTTGGTGCCCCCCATTTCTCTTCCCCCCTCCCGATACTTAATACCCAGGCTAACCTTGCTATATTCGTACTTTTACACCTATTTGGAAATAGCTGCACATCAGTCAAGTTTAGCCTCCTTTCTCTCTTAGTTTTCCATTCAAAATTTGCTGAGATTTCCCTTCCATTATCTGGAGTCCCTCTGGTATCCCCAATGCTCACTCGTTTGGGCATATTAGAGGAAACATATGTCCCTTCTCTGTCTGTGTTTGGCTGATCTCACTTAACATAATGCTTTCCAGCCCTTTCCATCTTCTTACAAATGACGTGATTTTGTTCTTCTTTATAGCTGAATAGAATTCCATTGTGTGTATTTCCCATAACTTTGCAAACCATTCATTTGTTGATGGGGGCCTAGGTTGTTTCCAAATTTTGGCTATTACAAATTGTGCTGCTATGAACATAGGTATGCATATGTTGCTGTAGTTCTCTGTTTTCAACCCCTTTGGAAAAATACCCAGGAGTGGTAAAGCTGGATCATATGGTGGATCTATTCCCAGTTTTCTAAAGAATCTCCACACAGATCTCCATAGTGGCTGAACTAGTTTGTACTCCCACCAACAATGTAAAAGATTTCCTTTTCCCCCACATCCTCATCAGCATTTATTATTGTTTGATTTCTTTATGCTTGCCAATCTGACTGGGGTTAGATGGCATCTCAGTGTAGTTTTGATTTGCATCTCCCTGATGGCTAATGATGAAGAACATCTTTTCATGAATCCATTGGCCATTTGTATCTCCTCTTTTGTAAAGTGTTTATTCATTTCAGTTGCCCATTTCTTGATTGGGTTGTTTGTTTTGCTAGTGCAGAGTCTTTTGAGCTCTTTGTATATTCTGGATATTAGCCCCCTGTCAGAGTGGTGACTGGTAAAGATCTTCTCCCATTCTGTAGGCTTCCTCTTTAGGTTCTTGATGGTTTCCTTTGATGAGAAGAAACTTTTTAGTTTGATGCTATCCTACTTGTTGATTCTTGCTTTAATTTTCTGATCTTTGGAGGTTTTGTTGAGAAAGTTACTGCCTGTGCCTATATGTTGTAGATGAGCCTATGTTCTCCTCTAATAACTTCACAGTCTCTGGTCTGATTTCTAAGTCTTTGATCCATCTCGAGTTGATTCCTGTGCATGGTGAGATATAGGGGTTAGTTCCATCTTTCTACAAATGGATAGCCAGTTCTCCCAGCACCATTTGTTGAAAAGGCTATCTTTTCTCCAGCGTATGAGTTTGGCCCCTTTGTCAAAGATTAATTGACTGTAGGTGTGTGGATTTGTTTCTGTATTTTCTATTCTGTTCCACTGGTCAGTGTACCTGTTATTGTGCCAGTACCATGCTGTTTTTTTACTACTATTGATCTATAGTATAGTTTGAAGTCTGGGATTGTGATGCCTCCTGTGTGATTCTTGTTGCTGAGAATTGCTTTGGCTATTCTGGGTCTTTCCTTTCTCCTTATAAGTTCATGATTGCTTTTTCTAGGTCTGTGAAGAATGTAGTTGGTATTTTGATGGGAATTGCATTGAATCTATAAATCATTTTTGGCAGAATGGCCATTTTGATGATATTTATTCTGCCTATCCACGAGCATGGGAGGTCTTCCCATCTTCCAAGGTCTTCTTCAATTTCTTTCTTTAATGTTTTATAGTTTTTGTTGTAGAGGTCTTTTACATCTTTGGTTAGGTTTATTCCTAGGTATTTTATTGGTTTAGAGGTTATAGTGAATGGAATTGATTGTTTTATTTCTTTCATTGTGGATTCATTATTGATATAAAGAAAAGCCTCTGATTTCTTGTATCCTGCAACTTTGCTGAATTTGGTAATTAACTCCAGAAGTCTTTTGGTTGAGTTCTTAGGGTCTTCTAGGTAAAGGATCATGTCATCTGCAAATAAGGATAATTTTAATTTATCTCTTTCTATTTGAATTCCTTTGATTTCCTTCTCTTTTCTTATTGCTTTGGCAAGAGTCTCAAGGACTATTTTGAAGAGGAGTGGTGATAGTGGACATCCTTGTCTTGTTCCTGATTTTAGGGGGAATTCTTGCAGTTTTTCCCCATTCAGTATAATCTTGGCTTTGGTTTAGTTGTATATTGCCTTAATGATGTTCAGGTATGTTCCTTTTATTCCAGTTTTCTGTAGTGTTTTTAACATGAATGGGTGTTGGATTTTTGTCAAAGGCTTTTTCAGCATCTATTGCTATGATGATGTGGTTTTTATTCTTCATTCTATTTATGTGGTGGATGACATGTATTGATTTGCATGCGTTGAACCAACCTGGTTTTTCTAGGATGAAACCAACTTGGTTATGGTGTATTATTCTCTCGATATGGTTTTGAATGCATATGGCTAGTATTTTGTTTAGAATTTTTGCATCTGTGTTTATTAAAGATATTGGTCTGTAGTTTTCCTTTCTTGAGGTATCTTTATTTGGTTTGGAGATTAATGTGATACTGGCCTCATAGAAGGAATTTGGGAGAGTTGCATCTCTTTCAATTTCTTGGAATAAGTTATGAAGTATTGGTATTATTTCTTTACTGAAGGCTTTGTAGAATTCAGCTGGAAACCCATCTGGGCCTGGGCTTTTCTTTGATGGAAGAATTTTTATTGCCATTTCTATTTCATTGTTTGCTATTGGTTGGTTTAGGCTTGCTATGTCCTCTTGGTTCAGTTTAGGTAGGTTAACTGTGTTTAGGAATATATCAATTTCTTCCATGTTTTCTTGTCTATTGGAGTATAAATTTTTAAAGTAGTTTCTGATAATCCTTTGAATTTCTTCACTATCTGTGGTGATGTCTCCTTTTTCATTTCTGATTTTAGTAATTTGCATTGATTCTCTTTTTCTTTTGGTTAGGTTGGCCAGAGGTTTATCAGTTCTATTAACCTTTTCAAAGAACCAGCTTTTTGTTTTGTTGATTCTTTGAAAATTTTTTTGTTCTCTATTTCATTTATTTCTGCTCAGATTTTAATAATTTCCTGTCTTTTCCTGGTTTTGGGGTTGGACTGTTGCAGTCTTTCTAGATCCTTGAGTTGTGCCAATAGGGTCTGAACCTGGTGATTCTGAGTCCTTCTTATGTGAGCACTCAATGCAATAAACTTTCCTCTTAATACTGCCTTCATAGAGTCCTAGAGATTTTGGTAAGTTGTGTCTCTGTTTTCATTTATTTCCAAAAATTTCTTTACTTCTTCCCTAATTTCTGCTCTTACCCATCCATCATTCAATAGTATATCATTCAGTCTCCATGTATTTGCATAGTTTCTTTTGAGTTTCCTGTTTTTGATTTCTACTTTAATTCCATCATGGTCTGAAAAAAATGCAAGGAATTATATTACATCTTTTGAATTTGCTCATGCTTTCTTTGTGTACCAGGATGTGATCTATTTTGGAGAAGGTTCCATGGGCTGATGAGAAGAATGTGTATTCTGTAGTTTCTGGATGAAATGTTCTGTATATGTCTATTAGGTCCATTTGATTTATAGTTTTCTTTAGTTCTAAAGAGTCTTTAGTCAACTTTTGCCTTGAAGATTGGTCCAGTGGTGTGAGAGGCATATTGAAGTCTCCCAGAATTATTGTATTTGGGTCTATTTGAGATCTGATGTCCTGAAGGATTTGTTTTACAAACATGGTTGCATTCACATTTGGAGCATAAATGTTTACTATCATTATATTATCTTAGTGTATTGTTCCTTTTAATAAAAGGAAGTGCCCTGATTTGTCTCCTCTGATGTGTCTTAGTTTAAAGTCTGTTTTGTTGGATATCAGGATTGCTACCCCTGCCCTTTTTTGTTCTCCAGTAGCATGGTATATCTTTTTCCATCCATTCACTTTCAGTCTGTGAGTGTCTTTGGCTGTTAGGTGAGTTTCTTGCAAACAGCATATATTTGGGTTATGTTTCTTGATCCACATTGCCAATCCATGTCTTTTGATTGGTGAGTTAAGTCCTCTGACATTAAGAATTATTATCAAAATATGATTTTTGTTTTCTGTCATTTTGTGTTCTGTCATCTGTTTGGTAGCTTTTTCTTTCTTCCTTACTTAGAAGCCCCTCTGATCACTTTCCTCTCTTCTCTGGTTCTGAAGTCTGCTTCTTTTTTCTTCTTTATGGTTTATTTCTTTAAGTATTTTCTCTAGTGTTGGCTTTGAATTCATAAATTTTTTGAGATTTTGTTTATCCTGAAATACTTTTATTTTGCCATTGAGTTTGAATAGTAGTTTTGCTGGATAAAGCAGCCTCGGTTGGAAGTTATTTTCTTCCAAGGTCTGGATCACGTCATACCAGTCTCTCCTGGCATTCACGACCTGGGTTGTATAGTCTGGGGTGATTCTTATTATTTTGCCTCTGAATGTCACCTGACCTTTTGTTCTCACTGCTTTTTAGATCTTTTCTTTGGCCTCTATGTTAGTCATTTTGACTATTATGTTGCGTGGGGAGGTTCTTTTTTGATCTTGTCTTAATGGTGTTCTGTATGTCTCTTGAACATGAAGATCAATCTCTCGTTCCATGTTTGGGAAGTTCTCCATAATTATTTCTGTGAAGAGATTACGGATGCCCCTGGTCTGTACCTCTATCCCCTCTTCAATGCCTTTTATCTGTAAGTTAGTGCGTTTCATGTTGTCCCAAATTTGCTGTATGTTTAGGTTTTATTGCTGTAATGACTTCTGCATACTATTGACTGTGTTTTCAGTGTTGGATAAACTATCTTCTAACAGTGATATTCTACTTTCCATTTCCTCTAATCTTCCAGAATTTCTTTCTATTGCTGACTTCATTTCTTTTATTGACTCCTTCATTTCATTCCAAGCCTCTTTCTGATTCATTTTTAGTGTTTCTAACTCATCTTCCATCTCCTCTTAACTTGTTTTAAATCCTTTCATCATATTGTAGATCAAGATTCAGAACTCCCTTTCCTGCATTTCTTGTAGGTCAGTATTCATGATTTCTGTTATTTCTCCAGTGTTCCTAGTTCTCATATTTTCAGATTTCTCAGGTCTGGTTTTCTGCTGTCTTCCCATCGTTAGTGGGTATTATTTTTAGCCCAGTCTTTGTATTAGGACTTTAGAAAAGACTTATCCCTCCAGAAAAAAAAAGCTTATCCCCCCAGAAAACCAAAAACCAAAACAAACCCAAAACAAACCGCAATAGTAAAAAATAAGATATAAAATGATAGAAAAATAGTAAAAAAAATAATAATAATAATAAAAGAGATAACAGTCCTACTATATTGTTGATATATGGTGAATCTTGTATTTACTTGGAGTGTCCTCTTGTGGCCCCGTGCAGGTGTCACGCCTTAAGTGCTCTTCTTTGGTCCCGGAGTTGAATTGGCCCACTTTGAGCACACTGGCACTCACATATATCATACTCACTGTGTGCTCATCGGGTCTGTGGCTCCTCTGAATTCACGCTGGCAGTCCAATCTATGGCTCTGAAGCTCTGGCAGCTCTCCCGTATCCTGCTGACTTTTCACTCCCGAGGTAAGCAGGTCCACTTCCTGGTCCGTGCTGATCTCCAGGCATGTCTGCGGGGCAGCCTTTGTTGAGTGCCGCTCAGGAGCTCCACTTAGCTAGCAACTTCAGGTATTTGAACTCTCTGGTCACTTTCAGACTTTAGAGCTTCTCTGGGAATGTTAAAGACCCAAAAGTCCCGTTTGGGCCAGCGGCCCTGAGGCCACTGCGCCTGCACCTGCACTCCGCTGGCCGCCGATTCTTCAGCTCACTATCTGCTTTCTTTGTGTGTTGTGGTGAATCTTGCAGTTCAGTTGCTGGATTTTATCTGCCGTACTCCCCAAGTCTGTTTTGGATCATACGTTTAATTTTTTCTTTATTAAGACACTCTGTCTCAGTAGTTGAACTTAGTTTGCTTCAGCTAGTGAGGGACACTGGGTCTCTCCATCACCATCTTGGAAAAATCCCCTTTTTATTTTGAAACAGGGTCTCATTAAATTACTGAGGCTGGCCTTGCACCTGTGAATCTCTCAACCTCCCAAATACTGTGATCATTGGTGTGCCCCACCATGACTTGAAGATAAATACTCAGTCCTTGATTTCCTGTTCATCTACCATGCTTCTATTTCAGGTTGAGATTCGCTCTAATTAACACAAAACTTGTGCTCAGCCTGCAACCTTTGCTTTTGGTGCTGTTATGACAGTTATGAGGAAGGAATTTAGAAAAATGAGATTTTTCTCATACGACAATCAGAACACAGAAATGAGAAGGCAGTGTCACTAGGGATCTGGTGGAGGGGGATGATGAGAGTGAATAAATGGGGACCCCAGGCAGTGCAGAGAATGATGGAGAGAAGGCATTGTGGGGATCACCTGCCATGTGGCTTATCTCAACACTCGAATGAAACTGTTTTTCTTATTGCTAACTCTCTCTCAGAAACATAAAATTTAAGAGATAATGAGTTACAGTTTGAATTAAAATAAATAGGACCTATGACTTCTATTTAATTTGGGGTTTTTTTGTTAAGAATTTTTTATTGGTGCATTGAAGTCATACAACTTAATGCGATAAAAAACTTGTGAAGATATACACTCACACATCACCCAATCAGCCCCTACCTAATCCCTAACCCTTCCCTCCCCCTGACTCCTTCCCATGCTTGGTTTCCTGATTAACTTTGATATGTTTTTTTTTCTACCATATATGGTCAAGTTGTTTTTGACAAGGTTTCCAAGAACATTTGGTGAAGGAAATAATAATCTTTTCACTAAATATTGTTGAAAAATAATAACTACATGAAAAAGAATAAAATTGGGCTCTTACATAACACCATATACATATAAGAACTCAAAATAGATAAAAGATCTAAATGTAAATTTTAAGACTATAAAGTTTTAGAAGAAAACCAGGGTTATAAAACTTCACAAAATTGGCAGTGATTTCTTGGATATGATTCCAAAGGCACAGGCAACAAAAGAATAAACAAAAAAACTTGATAAGAAATAGAAAAATATTGTACATCCAAATACAATGTAAACAGAATTAAAAGTTACTGATAGAATGGGTTAAAATATTTTCAAATGCTGTATCTGAAAGTATATTAATATTCCAAATATAAATCCTAAAAATTAGCAACAATAAAAGCAAACAATACAATTTAGAAATAGGTAAAAGACTAAACTAGATAATGAATCTCCAAATATTTTACATGACCAATAAACACATGAATATCACTCATCATTATCATAATATAACTAATCATTAAGGAAATACAAATAAAAACTAGAATGAAATACTACTCATATTTGTTAGGATGGCTATTTAACATGAATTACCTTGCTCTAGCCCTTTGACTTGAGTTTGTTACTATCTTTACTTGTAAAGTGTGTTTCTTGTAAGCAGCAGACGGATGGATTCTGGTTTTTAATCCATTTTGCCACTTTATGTCTTTTCATTGGGGAATTGAGGCCATTTACATCCAGTGTGATTATTGAGAAATAACTTTTAATTCCTAAAATGTTGATTTTATTTCTATTTGAAATACTGTTTTTCTTTGCTTAGTTGTATGCTGGATAGAAAATCTTGTTTCTCTGGTTCTGGTGTGTATTACCTATTTTTTCTTTGTAGTTAATCTCTTTGAGTATTTTCTCTAGCGCTGGTTTTGAAGACATAAATTCCTTTAGTTTCTGTTTGTCGTGGAAGCTTCTTATTTCCCCATCTAATTTGATAGAAAGTTTTGCTGGGTAGGAAATTTTGGGCTGGAAGTTGTTTTCTTTCAGAGTTTGGAATATATTACTCCAAGCCCTTCTGGCTTTCATGACTTGGTTTGGGAAGTCTGGAGTGATTCTAATTCATTTGCCTCTGAATGTCACTTGGCCTTTTGTTTTTGTTGCCTTTAAGATTCTCTGCTTGGCTTCCACATTGGTCATTTTGACAATTATGTGGCATGGGGAATCTTTTCTCTGATCCTGTCTAAAGGGAGTTCTATAAGTTTCCTAGACCTGTGTATTGACCTCTTGCTCTATGTTTGGAAAATTTTTTGCTATTACTACTTTGAAGAGATTATTGATCCCTTTGGTTTCACCTTCTTTTCCATCCTCTATTCCAATTATTCTTAGATTAGATCTCTTAAAATGGGTCCATATTTCTTCAATGTCAGATTTCTGCTGTCTGATATTTTTCTATGTTATAAATTATGCATTTGTTATTGGAGTGATCATCTTCTAGGAGTGAGATTCTATTCTCCATGTGGTCTAATCGATTTTTTATAGTTTGAATTGATGCCTTTACCTCAATGATTGCATCCTTTATTTCTTTTAGACTCTCTCTAAATTCTTTTCAAAAGTCCTGTATTATTTCTACAGTTATATTCCTCATTTGATCTTCTGGAGATCTCTGAATTTCTGTTTTATCAGGTTCTGATGTTGTGGAGTTGTGGGCATTAATTGCTCTATTGTTTTTCCTCTTTCCCATGATTTCAGAAGTTTGTCCCTTCTCTGGCACAAACTTCTTGCACAAACTTGTTCCCCAGGTCACCACGACTTCACTTAGGGTGTTCTGGATCTCGAGTTTGTTGTAATCTCAGCTGCCACTACTCCTTTTTGGGTTGTATCATAAAGTCTCAGACCCAGGGAGTTAATCGAGGCTGTGTGAGACCATGGAAGTGCCGGGCTGGGTGTTTTCCCATGGGGAGCTGCGACTCGGGTGTGGTATCTCTGCCACTCCTACTCCTTCACTGGGTTGGACTGCAAAATCTCAGACCCAGGGAGATTATCTAAGCGGTGCAAGACCCTGGGGTTGCAGTCCTGGAATTTCTCCTATTTGGAATGCATTTTCACTTACAGTTATTATGCGTGCTGATCTGGAGCCATCCTGGGTGTGGTGAACTCACCACTGCTGCTGGCAATATGGTGCCACTGCCATGCCCTCGGCCATGAGGTGGGTGTATTTCTTTTCTGGTTTTGAGCTCCGTTCTGAGTCCCTGGAAGTCATGATGAGCTTAGCTACTGGGAGTTTTAGACGTTCTTTGTGGTGAAAGAACTGCTGCATTACACTCGAATGATCTGCAGCTGCTCACTTCAGCTCCTTGTTTTCCTTTCCTCTCTGGAGCCTGGTGCTGGGAGGCATGACGGCGCCAGTGCAGCTCCAAAATGTGGGTTGGTTTCTTTTCTGGTTTCTGGTTGTTCTTCTAGTCTCTTTTTTCTCTGTCCCTTGTGTTTACATTTTTTATTTCTCTGCTGATAGTGTTTTCTGGCTATGAAAGGCACTGCTTTTATGGCAACAGAAATTGAGTGTTAGCAGGCTCATAAAGGCTGCATTTCTTGGTCGCCATCTTCCTGGAAGTCTTTAATTTGTTAATTGCACTTATAATATTTTCCTGAGTTCAAGATCATTTCAGATGTCCAAGTTAGATCTAAAACCCCCATTATGCCAGGTGTGGTGGTGCATGCTTGTAATCCCCACACTTGGGAGGCTGATACAGGAGGATCATACAGGTTCGAAGCCAGCCTCAGCTATTTAGTGAGGCTCTCAGCAACTTAGTGAGACCCTGTTTCCAAATAAAATATATACACATAAAAATAGGCCTGGGAGTATAGACCAGAGGTAGAAAGCCTCTGGGTTCCACCCCTAGTACCACCAAATAAATAAATAAATAAACAAATAAATCCCCCATTATTTTAGTGACCATCGTTAAGTACCAATATAGTCACTATTTTAGTGACCATTGTAAGTACCAATATAGTAATGCAGCTGGGTTATAGTCACTCAGCTATCTTGGTTTCTTTAAAATCTAACCATGGCTTGGAATTCAAACAGTTATTAACCACATGCATCTATCCGTACACAGACACACAGGACTTAAGAAGGAGAGAACATACAGTCTGTACTGTAAACCATTTTTCCATCCTTATAACGTGCACATTTGGATATTTAACTGGTCTAAATTATCCTTGTCTGCCAAGGCATACATCATGTTCTTCAAAAAAAATTGTAGTAATAAATATTTAAGTGTCTAAGGTGAGTTACAGTACATTAGAGGTAGGTCTTAAGATTATATTATTTTTCTCTGGAAGCTTTTACAATCCATTAGATAAGTATAGCTGAGGTACTATTAGTCATTAGCTAGAATAGGTTGAAAGTCAGTTTTTTAAGTTGCAACACAAGGATTTTTTTTAACTAGCAATAAAAAAAAATAGAGTAAGAGCTTGAAATGAATCAACCCACATGTTGTCTCATCAGTGAGAATTTACCATTCTGAAATAAATTTCAAAATGGTATTGCTGCTTTTGTGCCTACAGCTGGGTTGCACAGTATACAGTAGCTGTATGTGGCCTTCTACATTGCCAAGGGTCACATTAAAATGAAAACCAGTTCAACACATTTGAATAACTCTAATGGAAGAGAGTTCAGTGGCCTAACTGCACCCTTTGATTTTCAGGTTTTTCAGTAGCATCTTAGACTTCACATAAGGACTTTTACTCTCACATTAGTCCTTTTGTATACATGATGATGACCGTGTCCACAAGCAAAGGAAATTCATTTGCCTTTTCTCCTCTCATGATGATGTATTGTCTCTTGATACCATAGAGTTTTTAGAAATGGTAACATAAAATTTGAGAAACAACACAAAATTAAATGAAAGTGCATTCTTTTCTCCAGCCAGGGAACATGAGAGCACACAAAGCTGCATTTGCTCCTGGAAGGCTCACATAGTTCCATCAATTAGATTCTTGCACAAAGTCCATGCCTGCTCAGTGAATCCCAGTAGATTAACTGTACATATTTGTCAGTTATTTCTATGTGGCCACTGAGACAAATGTTAAGATTTTTCTGGTGTTCATCCTTTCTTCCTTCCTTCCTTCCTTCCTTCCTTCCTTCCTTCCTTCCTTTCTTTTTTCTTTCTTTCTTTCTTCTTCTTCTTCTTCTTCTTCTTCTTCTTCTTCTTCTTCTTCTTCTCCTCCTCCTCCTCCTCCTCCTCCTCCTCCTCCTCCTCCTCCTCCTCCTCCTCCTCCTTCTTCTTCTTCTTCTTCTTCTTCTTCTTCTTCTTCTTCTTCTTCTTCTTCTTCTTCTTCTTGAAATTGACTTTGAAAATGCAATCAGGATTAGACATCACCTTAGTTTTTGCACTCCACTAATGTTTATCCTTTGTTTAGAATCCCTCTTGTATTCCAATTTCTCCCTAAATTTTAAATATGAGAGAAAACATATAATCTTTCACTTTTAGTGACTTGACTAATCTTGCTTAGCATATTATTCTTCAGTTTCATCCATTTCCCTGTGAATGACATAATTGTGTTCTTCTTTATGGTTAAGTAGAATTTAGTTGTGTGTATCCCATAATTTTGTAATTCATTCATCTGCTGATAGACATCTCAATCAGTTCAATAGTTTAAAATTTATAAATTGTGCATCTATAAACAGTTATGCATGCATTACTCTGGTATTTGGGTTTCTATTTTTCTGGATAGTTATTCAAGAGTAGTTTTTCTGGGTCATATGGTAGGTTCATTGCCATTATTCTCAGGATTCTTCACACTGTTTTCCAAAGTGGTTGCACTAATTTTCAACCCACCAATAGCATACCAGAGTTCCTACTTTTCTACATCATCAGCAATTATTATTGTTTGTGTTTTTAATGATTGCCATTCAAATTGGTGTTAAATGAAATCTCAGTGTAGTTTGGTTTTGCATCTTTCTGACTGCTAATGGTTTTGAACATTTTTCATGTATTTGTTGCCAATTTGTATTTTTATGAAGTGTGTATTTAGTTTATTTGTCCATTTTTTATTGGATTATTTTTAGATGTTAAGTTTCTTGAGTTCTTTGTATATTCTAGATATTCTCTATCAGAGGAGTAGTTGGCAAAGATTTGCCATTCTGCAGCTCTTTAAGTTCTTGATCATTTTCTTTGCTTCACAGAAGCTCTTCAGTTTAATACAATCCAAGGTATTAATCCTCATTTTCAATTTCTTGTCCCTTTGGAGTTTTATTTAGGAAGATTTTACCCATGCCTGTATGATGAAGCATTGCTCTTATGCCCTCTTCTAGTAACTGCAACATCTCTAGTCTAATCTTCAGGTCTTTGATTCATCTTGAGTTGATACTTGTTCATGTTGAGGTGTGGTTCCTTTCCATTTTTCTACATTTTAATAACCAGTTTTGCCACCATCATTTGTTCAATAGGTTATATTTATTTCCCCAGTGTATGCTTTTAGACCCTTTGTCAAAAACCAATGGGCTGAAAATGTGTAGATTTATTTTTCTAAATCTTCTATTCTACTTCATTGGTCTATGTGTCAGCTTTTGTGCCAATACCATGCTATTTTTATTACTATGGCACTTTGAAGTCAGGTATTATGATGCTTCCTTCATGGTTCTAATCACTGAGAAATATTTCAGCTAATTTAGGTCTTTTGTTATTCCATATAAATTTAAGGACTGATTTTTCTATATCTGTGAAGAATGGCCACGGTATTTTAATATGAATCACAATGAATCTGTAGCTCACTTTTGGTAGGGCAATTTTGATGATATTTATTCTGCCTATCCAAGACCATGAAAGATCTTTCTAACTTCTTAGATTTTCTTCAATATCTTTTTTAGTGTTTTATAGTTTTTATTGTAGAGGATTTTTACCTCCTTGGTTAAATTTATTCCTAAGTATTTTGTTTTTGAGTTATTGTGAATGAAAATTTTTTTCTGGATTTCCTTTTCAGTGGATTTATTGTTGACATATAGAAAGCATATAATGTTGTATCCAGACACTGCTGTATTTGTTAATAAACTCTAAAATTTTTTTGGTTGATTTTATTGTATCTTCTAAGTATAAGATCATGTCATCTGCAAATAGAGATAGCCTTTGTTCTTTTTTTCCTATTTGGATTCCTGTGATTTCTTCTCTTGCCTTATTTTTCTGGCTAAAGTATTGAGTACTATATTGAAAAGTAATGGATAGTGGGCATCCCTGTTTTGTTCCTGATTTTAAAGTTCCCCCATTGAATATGATATTGTTGGTAAGTATCTTGTTTATTGCTTTCATGATGTTTAGGTAGGTTTCTTCTATTCTGATTTTCTACAGTGTTTTTTTTTTTTTTTTAACAAAAATGGGTGTTAGATTTTGTGAAATGCTTTTTCAGTGTCTATTGAAATAATCATATGATTTTTGTCCTTAGTTCTGTTTATGTAGTTAATTACATGGATAGTTTTTTTTTTTTATATGTTGAACCAACCTTGCATCCCTGGTATTAACTCAACTTGGTAATGGTGTAAAATTTTCTTGATGTGGTTTTGATTGTGCATTGCTAGCATTTTATTTAGAAGCTTTTCCTCTATGTTCATCAATAATATTGCTCTGTAATTTTTTCTTGAGCTTTCTTTATTTGGTTTTGGTATGAATGTGACACTGATTTCATAGACTGTGTTGGGAGAATCTTGTGTCTCTTTATTTTATGGAATAATTTTTAAAGTATTGGAATTAGATCTTCTATAAAGTTTCGATAAAATTCAACTGGGAATTCATTTAGACCTGGATTTTTCTTTGGTGGTATGTTCTTTATTGCTGTTTCAATTTTTTTTTTTGTGTGTGTGTGTGTGATACTGGGGTTCCTGGAAGCCCTTCTACCTCAAGGCTACATTCCCAGACCTATTTTATACTTTTTATTTGGAAACAGGGTCTCTTAAGCCAGTGTGGCTGACTTAGAACCTGCACAATCCTCCTGTCTCTGCCTCCCAAGTGCAGGAATTACAAGTATTTGCCACCACGCCTGACATGTTTCAATCCTTATGATTGCTATTGGTTAATTTAAATATTCTGTATCCTCTTGACTTAATTTTAAAAAGTGGTATGTGTTTAGAAATTTGTCAATTTCTTCTAGGATTTTCATTTTATTAAAGTATAGGTTTTCAAAATAGTTTCTGATGATCCTTTGAATTTTCATTTTATCTGTGTTAATGTCAACTTTTTTATTTCTTATTTTAGTAATTTGGGTTGATTTTCCCTTGTGTTTTGTTAGATTGGCTAATGGTTTGTTTTGCCTACTTTTTTTTTAGAAATCAGCTTTAATTTTGTTGATCTTTTTCTCTATATTTCCTGTATCTGTATATCAACATTATTTCCTATGTTTGGGAAGAGCTAAATAAAGATTGTATGCATGTATCCCTCTACCATCTTGTACTCCATTAAGATGTATGTCTATAAACACCAATAAAATACTTCAATAAAAAGCATCAATGGTAAACTAGACCACCTGGAAAATAGAGTCTTACTCTTAGCAAAGGAACACTCCATAAGTGAATGCATAGTTTATAATATATAGAAAAATTCAGCAGCAAGAACCGGACATCCTCTGGAGTCACCAAGGAGATGCACAATTCTGTGTCTGGTATGCTTACTGTCTGTGGGATAAATCTCAGGTTGCTGGATGCGAGGTTTCCTGGGGCTTCCAAAGTTCCTGAAGATCAGAGTTACATGCTATTGCTCTCATTGCTTGCTTAGGGACTTGTTATTTCTTCTTTCTTTTCTTATTTTTTAGCCTTAGTGTTTAAAAGCATTTTTGTAAATGTCACTTGGGTTTTTTTGTTGTTGTTCTCTCCTCTGATGAAGGTAGTCTGTGATGTGGGTTGCAACTCAACTTGGAGTTCCCAGGGTGAGTTAGAAGCAAACTCAATTTAAGGTCTTATTCTGTCACAATCTTCCTCTGTCTCCTATACTGTGGAAATTTTAAGAAACAAAAAATCACATAACCATAGCAATGACATAGACAGGGCCCTTCTTCTAAGATTAAGGTAAAATATTTAGTAGTTTTAAATCTGGGCAAAAGATGATTAACACAGTCAACAACAGATGGTAGTCTAAAATTGACCATTTTTTCAAGTTCAAAGAGAATATAAGGTCAATACTGAATTTTAAATCAATCTTCATTATTATAGTTGGGGAGTTGTTTTAGACTCAGTAAAGCATCACAATGAATGGAAAGTACTTTTTAAAATGCTAGAAGCTGGAGATTTAAGTTAGGTAAGTAACAGCATTCCTTTTGAATAGTTTGTTATCCAATTTAGAAGAATTTCTTGACATTTAAAATCTCTTTCAGTCTTACTACTTGCCTGTGGTTGACTTCTCACTCTTGCTTTCACTCTTGCTTTCTTATTGTGGTTCTGGGGTAGTGAGAATAAAACCCAGGGCTTCACAAAATGCTAGACACTGCTACTGAGCTATATCCCTTAAGACAGGGTCATACTAAATTTCTCAGGATGGCCTGGAATTTACCATCCTCTACCTCATTCTCCAGAGTGGCTGGGATTACAGATACCTGGCAGTGATTTACTTTCAAAAATTTCTGTAATTTCACTAGGATCTAGTCTCCCCACCTGTCATAAACAGGTAACAATTTATCCTACTTACTATTGCTTTCAAGACTAAATGAGATTGCTCATTTAAAGCATTCAGTGCAGCCTGCCATTAAGTGTTCAAAGGAGCAATGTTCTCTGTAAATCTTTGTGTTTTATGTGATTTTAATACTGTAATTTACTTTTGCTAGTAGAAAGCAACATGAAAGACTAATTTTGCCAGGTGTGGTGGCACATGCTTGTAACCCCCAGGATTGGGAGGCAGAGGCAGGAGGATCATGCAGTTTCGAAGCCAGCCTTGCTGGCTTAAGAGACCCTGTTTCCAAATAAAAATATATAAAATAGGTGTCTGGGAGTGTATCCCAGAGGTAGAAGGGTTTTCAGGAACCTCAGTACCTCCAAAAAAAAAAGACATTTTATATTGTGTGTTCTACCCACTGATATTTAAATTATATTCAGCTGTGGGTAAATAAAAACCCTTAAGACAAGCACAAAGAAAGTCATTATCTTATTCAGAAAGTTGGAGAAAGTTAATGTTTTACTCAATAACCAAAAGTTGCTGTAAAACCAATATCACTTATGTTCTTAATGCAGATGATATGGCTGATAAAAGTGCACCCCATAGAAATTGGTATTATCTTTTTTCCCAAAAGGCATTATGCCTACTTATGTGGTAATCATTCCTTAGGTGAATTGTTGTCATTGCTCCCTTTCTTTTGTTGATTTTTTGAAAAACATATAAAGTATATACCTTAAAAATATACTTGTGATCTGGGAACAGTGGCACAAACCCTGCAATCCTGAGGGGCTGAGACAGGAGGATAAAAAGTTTGAGCCTAGTGTGTGGTCACCTAGTATGATTCTATTCAAAATAAAAAGGCAAAAAAGCCAGGGGACTAACTCAGAAGGAAAACACCCCTGGGTTAAATCTTCAGTAACACACACACACACACACACACACACACACACACACACATTTCTTGAGCTCAGCTAGCAGGAGAAAATGGGGGAAACAGAAAAGAACAGCAAGAGGGCACAGAGGGGTTGTTCTGGAACTATAAATCCAGATGACAACTGTTGGAGAACCAGCTCAGGTTTTCAGAATGCCAAAAGGAAAGGTTTAACTTTGTCAATACTGAGAGTTTTCTCAGAACTGGGGGTTTACTTTTCATTCTAAGAGCCCTATATTTTTACTGATTTTGGAAACACCCATCTTTCCCTGCATTTCTCCATTTTTCTGCCTCTTCTGAGGCTTCTTCTCCTGTGCCCTAAAACCACTCAACAATAACAAAAGTGAAATTCTTTTCCCCTCCCTGCTGGAATCTGGGCAGTGCTTCCTTTCCTCTTACTCATTAGAAAGAAAAATAATTTCATTGGTTATTTTTTTTCTAACATTAAAAATATTCAGAATCTACCAAGTTAAGCCAAGCAAGCGATACAAAATGCACAGTTCACCTGAAATCACAGCATATATCAAGTTGATCTATTATTATATCAACCATTGGTTGCTTCAAGGGGAATCCTTTTCACATGGGTTAAAAGAAGTCTCCCCTTTTCTCCTATGGTGTTATTGATACCATAGTGTTTGCTGCCAACATGCCTTTTAATGAAAACCCAAGAAGAACAAGTTCTCTGAATCAGATTAACACTCCATCATCCCTTAAAATATCTCAGAGCCATTTTATTGCCTGGATTAGTTCATGAGTATTGGAAAGTGTTTTGAGTTCATCATTATACTTACAATAAAAAATTTATATGGGACAGCAAATGGGGTAGAAAATAGTTGTTTTCTCTTCTGACCCCCATCCATCTTTCTATTCAATTGCCATTTGATAAAGATAAGCACTTATCCAATTTAAAGTTAACTTTGTAAGTCCAGTCATCCTGAAGATCTCCAACAGTATTATTATTTACCAGCTAGTTAGGTTCTATGCATGTCCCATCAAACTTTTATACATGGAAGTCTACAGATTGCAGTCACTACAGGGATGTCCACAAATATATACAGGTGAAAAAGATGATCTAACATGGCACACTTCCACAATATCATTTTTTTCTAGAATGATTCTAATGATTCTTCCTGTTAAAATGGAGATCAGAAAAGTGAATTTGAAATGTGCAGTGAGTTATCAATAATGTCTCATCTGCCATACAGTATTCCTATTTCCAACTGAAATATTATAGCTCTGCTTAGATTAGCTCCTGATATAGATGAGATGGGAAGGATAGAAACATTTTTTCCAAGAGCATTTTCTTCATAAGCTACAAAAGAACTTATGAAATATGTTAATCTACTAGAGTTATAAATAGATGACTCATCTTACCTTAAGGAATAAATGAAATTTCACAGGGCTGTGACAAGTAATGTTACTTTCTGTCCAGCTGATTAATATTTATGTTTTTATGTTCCATTTATGCTATTATGTTCAATAATATCTATGTTCCATTAGTGAATGGTAACATTTATATAAGGGGATCGCTAAAATTAATCACATTGCATAGCATGTCAGATTCTTGCTTTTTTTGAGCAGATAAAAAGCTACATGTCTTGTCCATAGTTAAATTTGTTTCTAGTTAATGCTCTCTAAGATTTTTTTTCTGCAGGTAAATTATAGGCAACTCAAAAATAAACATATATGTTGGGCTCTGTACCAGCAGGGTATGGGACAATGCAATGGAAAAATTCTCTTGAGACTTTATTCCTGGTCTTGAAGAGGTAAGAATGGAGAGGCAATGGAGGAGAGCCAAACTTCTCCAGTGAAACTAAGCTCTTCCTTTTATTACAGGCTTACATAGTTAAGACTGGATCATTAAATCATTAGTTTCTCTGGCTAAGGAATAGAACATTATGTTAGGAATGCTTTAGAGATAAGTTGTAATCTGGCAGTTTTGCAAGAAAGGCAGAGGTTGCTATCTTCAACTTTATCCTTGGGGTGGTCTTTCACCCTTAAGCATAGCAAAAAAAAAAAAAAAAAAAAGGTGTGGTAAAACAGAAGAAAACAGCTTAGCTAGCAAAGGGGCATCAAGGTCACTGTCTTAAGTTCCCTCAAGAAAGGCAGTCTTCTGCCAAAGTAAACAAGAACCTATAAATTTATAAGTCAATATTTTTTAGATTTAGAACAGTTTCCTACACATACATGTTCAACTGTAAATGACAGACACACCAACAAAATTTTTTTTACATTAGCTTAATTGCACTGGACAATTTAGAAGAAAATATTCATATTGAGAAACATAAATGACTCACTTCTCTTTATATTGATTTCAGTTATTGCTATAAAAGTAGGGC
Organism: Muscardinus avellanarius; assembly: GCF_963383645.1. NCBI lineage: Eukaryota > Metazoa > Chordata > Mammalia > Rodentia > Gliridae > Muscardinus > Muscardinus avellanarius. Next base: position 38,022,677 of record NC_137791.1, read on the forward strand.
TTGCTCATAATTTTAACAAGTACTTAATTATATTAACGGTACTAGTTAAAAATTTTTTAACTCCATCCTTAATTTATTCAGATCTGTTACCTATCTTCAAAAACAACCTATCATTTAAACCTATCATGCTTCTACATTCTTGGCCCTTTCTGATATACTTATTTGTGCAGAGGTCTAGCAACTTGATATTTTTCCTTTTCAGTAGCAAAGAGATCTCAGGTATATCCCCATAATTATTTTATCATGTTTCTTTTAAGAAAAAATATTGGCATCCTTTCAATCTAAATATTACTCAATGCAACTTTGGACAGATTTTTGTGGTGGTTCTAACACTGAGTTCTTTCAATTTTAAAAGAAAATATTTTTTTAATTGCCCTCTGTTTGATTTTGTAGAGCTGACTAACTTTCTAGAAATTTTAGGTAAAGTTGTTTGCATTTGGTAAAATAGGGGGATAATTTTTAACATGTTGACTTAAATTGGTTCATGCACTCTTAGCTAACAAAGTGGAATAATTATTTAAGTAAACTGACTTTATAACAATTAGGTTAATGAGCTGATTGTTCCAAGGCATTTGTAAGATTTTTTATTTTTTATCATTGTAGCAGAGATTCTTAATCCCTGTAGTAGTCATTCTCACAGCTATCATCTAAAGAGCTTATTATAAAACTTAAAAATTTATTTGCCCATGATTTTTGGTTGAGTCCATGTGAGGCTGGGAACCTTGGATCTCAGGACATGGTGGCAGGAAGCAGAAAGAGGAAGAGAACAGGCTTTTTTTCACATCAGGAAGGCCAGAAGCACACACACAAGGGGTGGGGGGGAGAGAGGGAACAAAAAGAAAAAAAGAAACCATATTTTAGACACCCATTTTCTCTAGTCAGCCTAGAACACCATCCAGATAAATGCACTGAAATTCTGGGCTTACAACTCTCATAAATCAATCACCTAAATTCCAAATACCAATTTATTTAGTCTTCAGGGATAATTTTATATTTAACTACAACAATCCCATAAGTTTTGAAGTTAATTTCAATGTTTATACTATAAATATTTGTGATATTTACATTTGTGATATAAAATTCTCTTCAAGCCATGAGATCTATCATGATGAAATGCAAATGTTAATTTTTATTTAAGCATTATGAAAATATATTGAGTACTTATATATTTAATTTTATTAAATACTTTAATTACATTGCAATATATTTGAATTCTTTGCTGTGTTTTCTTTTTTCTTTTTCAAGTAGACTTCAATCATTTGACCTTGTCTTCTCTACTATTGATATTTAATTCCTCACTGTCTACTCTTGGATATATGATAGACATCTCATACCTGATAAGCTTAAATATAAGTACTTTGATTCAAATTCTATCCCTAAATTATTATCATCTCCTCCTTCTTCTGTGGTTTATTCTTAGAAGCTGGAATGATATTTCTAAGGAGTGAGCAATCCTTTGACTCTTCAGAACAGAGACATCCAATGCTCACCATCTTTTACATGTAAAAGCCAAAGTTTCCATAAAGGTTGGTAAATCCCCCTGTCTTGTCCATCCTTCCCCACTGCTTTGAACTCATTTTCTTTCTACACTGCTTCCTTCCTAGATTCCAGACACACTGGTCCCCTATTGTTACTGCAACAGACCAAGTATGCATTTTCTCTGGACCTTGAACTTCTCCTCTATCTGTAATGCACTACCCCAAATATTGAATAGCTCATGTCCACCAAGTCTCTCCTGAAATATAATTGTATCAAAGAGGACTTGTATATACATTCTATATAAAATAGTGTCCCTCCACTCAGTCATGGTGGTGCATACCTGTTAATTCCAATCATTGGAAACCTGAGACAGGAAGATCACAGATTTGAGGCCAGCCTCATCAATTTGCCAACTTAGCAAGATCTAGTTTCAAAATAAAAAATAAAAATGGATTGGAGATGTAGGTAAAACAGAGAAAGCCCCTGGATTCAAACCCCAGTACACCAGTCCCCCAATAGTGTTCCTCCACCACCAACATCACCAATCTCTAAACACTTATTTTGATTTACTTTTTATGGGTTGCATTCATTACCATCTGACATGTTATGTATTTCCTAATTTTTTTTTCTGAGCTCTTATATCCTCACTAGACTGAAAAATCTTTAAAAGAGACTTTTTCTCCCAATATTGTGGCCCAGGGAATGGCTGATGGGATTGGAACAGGTATTAATTGAAAGCATATAAAAATAAATTGCACAGTACTCCATGCAAAGACACACCACCTGGGCATTACAACATATGTTTTGGGTTAAAATAGTCATGTAAAAGGAAAAGCATTTGAACAATTAATAGTCAAAGCCTTGTTTATCTTTATAATAACCTAATTTTCACAGGATATTTGGTAGAAGTGTGGGCAGAGGTGGAAGTATCAAATTCTGTTTTAAATAGTCCTTGCTTTAGTTTTTAAAACAGAAAACCTGTATTTATCACGATTCTGCTACAAGCTTTCTTTATGTTCCCCATCATCACCACCATTATTATTTATTATTTGCCTGCTGTTTTTCATTCGTAGTGACTTGGTGTTATTATTCCTGAAACTTGATTTTTGTCTCTAGAGAAGTAGTAAAAATGGAAGGCTACAGGAATAAAAGATGTATGCCATAATTTGGGTAATGAACATCATTACTACTAAATATGGTAATTTCATTAGTCTAGTGTTGACTTCAAAATTATTTTGGGTTGCCATTATATCTACCAGTATGTCATTACCTGTGTTTTCAACTTTAATAATAATTTAACCTACTTATTTCTTATCAATTTCTACCTGGTAAGTTTGAAGGTTTGATTAAAAAATTGGTTGAACATGAAATTATCATCAATCTAATGAGAGTGCAGGACCATAAAGAATGGTGAAAAAAAAATCTCTGCTTTACTTTTGAAAGTAGGAGCGCCATTGTAGTATTTGTTTTTATTTTTTTTTCTTACCTTCTACTAAGAATGTTCTAGCTCACATAATTTCTTTGGGTCCTGACTACTCAAATATTTAATCTCATGATAATAATCTAAAAGTGAGAATTTTACATAAAGACTCAAAAGAACAATGGTTTTATTTCTTATTATTTTATTTCCCAGATTTCAGGTTGTACAAATTGGGCAAAGTGGCTTTTGTTGTTAACACCATGCCCAAATGTGCCTGCTCTCCACTTCAGCTAGAAAAAGCTATGCCTCAAAGAGGACCTCAACATAATACATTGAGTAAAACAACAGGCCTAAAAAACTGTTAGCAATAGACATAGATTATTTAAAATATAGAAATTACTAGGCCTGTTTAATTTTCTGTTTGCATCAAAACTCTCTTAAAATTAATGTTTATATATCATATTTAGGAATAGTTTATAGGAATCTCTAAACTTATATTTATCATATTTTTATCTAAGTAAAAATGAAAATACAGCATATAATAATTTGTGAAATGCAGCCAATGTACTATTACTTGAGAGAAATTTATAGAATTAAATGTGGGTATCCTAAAAGAATGAAGATATTAAAATCAATGACTTCAGCTTAGAATATTAGAAAAAGAAGAACAAACTAAATCCAAAGTTAGCTAGAGAGTAAATAACAAAGTAAAGAGGAAATCAATATAATAAAACACAGAAAAATGATAAAAAAATTCAGTGAAGCAAAAGTTGGTTCTTTGAGAAGATCAACAAAGGTGATAAATGTTCAAAAAAAGTCAAAAATATAAAAATTGCTGATGTCAGGAATCTTAAAGGTGATTCAACTGCAGAACTTACCAATGTTTAAACATCAACAAAGAAAAATGACAAACAACTTAATGAAAATAAATGTTGCAATTAGATGAGCTTTACTGATAGATAGACACTGCCAAAAGCCATTGGAAGAAATGACTAAGCTAAGTGGCTCTACATTCATTAAGCTATTGGATTTGTCTCTTAAGACCTTCCCACAAAGGAAACAAAGGTCTCACTGATGAATTCTACCAACTATTTAAGGCATAAATAATAACATTCCCACACAAATTTTTCAGAAAATTCAAGAAGAGTGAATACTTCATAGCTCACTATATGAGCTCAGAATTTCTTGATATCAAATCAAGACAGCAAAGTAAAAGAAACTATGGACCCACATACCTTACAAAAAGAGATACTAAATTCTTAACATTCTAGTAAACCTAATACAGTGCTTTAAAAATGGATATAACATGATGGTCAAGTGGAACTTACTACATTAATATGAATTTATTATTTAAAAGTCAATCACTAGAATTCACCATGTTCATAGACATTCATTCACAGCCCCATAGAATTAACTAATTAGATGCAGGAAAACCATTTGACATATCCATCTATCAGAAGGCAAGAAGGGAAATATCCCTCTCAATTTTAGTGAGAACAAGGCAAAAATGTCCACTCATTTCTATTCAACATTATACTAGAGATTTTTATTTCAGTGTATAGGGTGATAAAATGTATAAAAGCATATGGTTTGAAAATGAGCAAAGTAAAACTATATTATAGATACACTACTTGTGAAAAATAATAGTGAACTTTCCAAAATAGTTAGACATTAGCAATATTACATGATAATATAGAAAATGTTATTTTTATATATTAGTGACAAGCAATTTGAAATTAAAATTCTAAATCACTAAAATAGCATCAATTTATGAAATTATTCTGAAAAAATTTGTCAAAAATATGCAAGTCTTATTAAACTGAAATTCACAAAGAATACTTTGTATTCTGTGGATTACTGAGAGAGATAGTTTTCTTATTCAGTTGGGACTACTTCAATAACATAACAGATATGTTGGATTAAATAACAGAAGTTTATTTCTCACAATTCTGGAGGCTGGGACTTGCAAGATCAAGATGCCTGCCAATTCTCTTTCCTATCTTACCCTATGGTTTGCAAGCAGCTGCTCTTGCTCTTGTCTTCATATGCTGAGAGAAAGAGGCTCCTGCTCTCTTCCTCTTCTCCTCAGTGTATTAATTCCATTTTAGAGGACCCACCTATGGATGAGCTTAGAAAAACTTACTTATACTTGATAACTTTCCAGATGGCTCACTTGCAAATACCATCACATCAAAGATTAGGAGTTCAGTGTATAATGTTGAGGGAACACAAACATTCACAAAATAACAAGTACTAAGTAAATGGAGAGATACACAATGTTCAGAATTGTAAAGCTCAATATTATCAAGATATCAATTTTACCCTTTAAATCTACTGATTAAATGTAATCTACAGCCATTCTCTAAAAAATCTGAATAAAATTTTTTTTGTGTGTGGGTCTGAGGATGGAACCCAGGGGCATTCAACCTCCAAGCTATACCCCATCACCTATTTTTTACTCTTTATCTTGAAACAGGGTCTCACTAAGCTGTAGAGGGCCTCACTAAGTAGCTGAGGCTGTCCACGAACTGAGATCCTCCTGTCTCAGCCTCCTGAATGCTGGGATTACAAGCATGTGCCACCATGCCCGGCACAACTAGAATTCTTATGCACTATTGAGGGGAATGTAAAATGGTATAGTCTCTTGAAAATAATTGGAAGTTCTTAAGTTAAAGCTAAACATATATCTAACATTAAATATATGTCCATATCATAATTCAGACATTTAATTTATAGTTATTTATCCAAAATAAATGAAGCATATGTCTTTACAAAAGTTATACATGAATTTTTAGAATAACTTAAAGTGCAATAGTAAAAAACTCACAACATCACAAATGTCCATGAACAAGCAAGTGTGCTCTCAGAATTTTAGGGCAAAGACCCCAGCTCTGGGGGTCCTAATGGAGTAGGTTCTGCCATCTGTACCAAGATGCCAATCAAAGAGACATACAGTGGTGAAGGGAAGAAAGACTATCCTTTATGAGTATAACAGGAAGACAAGAGAACCAGCATCCTCAGCCCCGCCTTCCAGGTACTAACCTGAGCTTTAAGTTTAAATAGAGAAGAATTGGGGGAGTGGAAAAAGTATGCATAATTAAGCAGTATTGGTCAAACTGGTCTAGTTGATCATAATATCAAGTCTAGACCCAGGTCTGGCCCAGGAGAAGCTTCATCATTTGAGGGGTCAGTTTGGTTCTCATAAGATGATTACTTAGAAAGGCAGCCTTAGCTTCCATCATGGGATGTTGCTCCTGTCTGAAGGAGATAGTTTCATCCTTGGGTGATCTGCCTATAAGACTTAAATCCCTGACAGGTTGAGGGCTGCAGGCCTCTAGGTGCTTCTGACAATTTGCTAATCATAATGTCAAGACACCTTAGTTACTCTTATCTTGGTGTCTTCTGAGAAACGAAGGTTACCAGCTTTCAACAAACACTCCATAAATGATTAACATGTCTACATACAGAGCTTAGCAGGAATCTGACCCAAAAGCTAAGAAAATAAAGGAATCAAGTACACAGTGAAGGCAGAAATACCAAACTTTTTATTCTGCATTTAGTTACCTTTCAGACATCTGCAGACCCAAGTGAAGATCAGTGGTTTTTGGTTTTGTTCCTTTTAGCAAATGCAGCCTTTAATTCACTTTTATAAATGCACAAAAAGTGGAACATCCATATGATAAGATAAATGAGCTAATAATGCATACAACCTGGGCAAATTTAAAAAATTATTAAGCTAAGGGAAAAAAGCCAGCCCCCCTAAAAAAGCATACAAAGTGTATGCTGTTTGCATTTATCAAACTCTAGAAAATTTCAACTAATCTGTATCATCAGAAAGACAAACAGAGGTTTACCCAAGAGTGAGGGGTGGTATGGGAAGGGATAGAAAGGAGAGATTACAAAGGGGCATGAGGAAACTTTGAGGGGTTTAAAGGATTGGCTTACTATCTTGATTATTTTTCTGATTTTATGATTATATTCTTACATTAAACTAAAAATTATGCCTTTAAAAAGGTGAAAGTTTTGTAGGTCTATGATACCTAAATAAAGCTGTAACAAACAGATTCAACAGCTCTGAGTTGCGTTATTTGTGGATGAATCTGTGATTAAATTTGGGCTCATGTGACCTACTCCACTTCTCCAGTGTAGCTGTTTCCTTGACTGGGCTGGAGGATGGAAGGTAGTCTCACTCAATTGTCCGGTGTTCCAGCTGGGATGCCTATAAGGAATGGCTGGGCCTCTGCTTTTCATAGTCTTTCATTTCCTAGGATTCTCTTCTATTCACAAAGAGGCTTTTCCAGATTTCTTTAAACAGCCCAGTCAGCAAGTGAAAGGAAAAGCTAAAGATGCCTTTAGGATTTACACCTAAAACCTATAGAATGTTCTGCCCAGTGAAGTAGTCCATTGGTTTACATAAATTATAAGTCTGATCAGTATAGAGTCATCATGGGAAAGAATCATGCAGAATATGATTTATTTGAAACTATCTTGTAATAATTTATTACAAATGTCAGTAAATTTCAACCTGGTGATTTTTACATTCACACATACTGCAGTAGCACTAATGTCACAGGAGTGCCTCTTGATTTGTATTCCTTTTTTGTTTTGTTCTATTAACTTCAATAATAAGTTAAACTGCAATTTTTAATTATATTATCTAACTCAAAAGATCTGAGGCATTCAAAGTGTTATCAAAAGCCTATGTGAATTTATTATCTGAGAAAAACTGCTGAGAAAAGCACTTTAAGTTGTATACAATATCTGATCAAATTTACTGTTGCCATGATCAGCATGATCAAGATAATTATACTAAACTATAAGAAAGGCAAATATGTGGAAAATATTTTGTAATAAAGAAGGGATCCTGTGAAACTAGCAAATCTTTACAACCATTATCTATACATTGCCAGATCCTAGAAAATACCAGGATCTCTTGATCTATTTTTCCATCTAAAACAGGGAAAATTAATCATTTGAATCTGTTAAAATTGTGAACAAGCATGGCTCTTGGTTCTTTCTCAGACAATCAGCCTTGAAAGGGTTATAAAAGCTAAGAAGAAACAGATTTTAAGAGTTAGCAGCAGTGTGAGACTGACCCCACTGGAGAGCTGTAGGACTGCCCTATTCTGGGACACCTGATGTCAAGTGGCTGAAAGCTGGCCCAGGACTGAGTCCACTGAAGCTGATGATGAGAAAGTGAATTAAGGAAAGAGTTTAAAAGTCCTGCTTTTGATTTTTTTCTTATTACATTTAGATAATTATTGCTTACTCTTCATGACTGGAAATTGGCAGCAGTATCCCAGACTGCTGATGTTGATGCTGATTAAGTAATTACCAGGGGAAAATTATCCCAACTGAAGTGATGGAAACACGTGCAGATTGCTGAGACTTTTGCTCCTGGGCCACTTCCCCTTCCAGATCTTGGAGCTAAGATTCTTTTCTTTCTAATAATTTAAGCATAAAACTTGGGTCAGAAAATTTACCTGAAGCTGAGCAAAAATAAAATACTGTAATTTAGACTTTCAAATTGGATTGACAGAACCTAGTAATATGTTTTATAAGAGACCCACTTAAAACCCTTCATATATGGTAAAAACAAAAGAGAGTGATGAATCAAGAAAATATGAAATTAAAGAAACATGGGAAACAATACATATATCCAACAAGACTGATTTCTGCATCAAAGAATATCATAAGGGTATGTTCTTGTAAAGGATACAATAGAGAATGGTAGTAAACAGCTGTCCTTCCAACAATGTGCACTCCAAATGGATCAAAGTTACAGCAAACTAAAAATCAGAAAAAAAGATAAATTACCAATTGTGGCTATTGATTTCCAAAATACATTTATCAGAAACTGATAGAAGTAAACAAAAAATAAACCTAGTACCAAAGCCTTGAAGAACACACCAAGTGCTGTGCACATGTATCATCACTTGTGTAACTGCAATATACCCATAAAAGTAAAAAGAGAGCTGGGCATGGGGGCGCACAATTGTAACCCCAACATTCAGGAGGCTGAGACAGGAGGATTGCGGTTCGCAGACAGCCTTAGCTACTTAGTGAGGCCCTTCGCAACTCAGTGAGACCCTCTTTCAAAATAAAGAATAAAAAATAGGGCAAGGAATGTAGCTCGGAGGTTGAACACCTCTGGGTTCCATCCCCAGATCCCCCCCCCACACACACACACAAAAAAAAAGAGGCTAAACAATTGCATTCTGAAAAAGAATATAATTAAAAATCTTGTTTTTTTTTTTTTCAAAATGGCGACTGAGGGACACAGCACTTCTCAGTAGCTGAAGCAAATAAAGTTCAAATACTTAGAAAGCAGTGTCTTAATCAACAAAATAAATACATACCAGGAACCAAAACAGATCCAGGTACCTCGACAGAACCCTGAACTTGAAGAAGAAGAAGAAGAACAAAGATCGGACACTGGACCTGCTGCAGATACTATCAGAATGCCCGGCGGCGGCGGCAGCAGCGGGACCTGCTGCAGATACTATCAGAATGCCCGGCGGCGGCGGCAGCAGTGGTGGCAGCGGCGGCGGTGGCAGGCTGCTTGCAAGTGGTGGCGGGCTGCTTGCGCGACTGCTTGCGCAGCTGCCTGCCTGAAATTACCGTGGCAAGATAAGTCGGGACTGAAAACGCACCTAGGACCTCATCTTAAGCAGCGAGCAGCACCCACGTCAGAATTCTGTGTGCTCACCAGCGACTGGATCACAACACAAAGTCTCCAACAGAAGCCTGAACCAAGGAAGTCAGGTACCTGAGCGCACCCAGGGAAAGTGCGGGTCTAGTGTGCGCTGCAGCCCCAAACCCCAGCACTGGCCCAAGCCTCAGAACACAGCACTCTCCTCGTGCACCTTGTCTGCACGCCAGTCCTCTGCTAATAGTCAGTGCCTGCACCACTGCCACCCCTAAATCGGAGCCTGCCTGTGTCTCTAGCCCCTGCCACCTTGCCAGAGCCTGCCTTCCAGGCTGAGAAAGCCCTGTGTGCCCTGGAAATCCCCTTGGGGCACCCCCACCTTCTACGTCCCACGGGAGGCAGAGACCATTGCTGGACACCGTGCACTGCCTGTGCACCTGGACCCGTGAGCACTTATCCTGCACCCCTGGCCCACCGCTGGGTGTTCCCACCTGCCCGGTAGCCAGATGCTTAGTTCTAAGCGAGAACACAGATCAATACACCTTGGAAGAGCATACCAGCAGCAATAGGCAGCTGCATCCACTCACACCTGAGTCCAGTAATAGCAGCGCACCCAGCCTGCACTCTCAGAATAGGCAGAGCTCTGGAAGTAAGTGTGGGCATCCAGGAACCGGCATCCCTTTGCCCAGGGTACACCTTGGGACCACATCGACTAGCCCACCTGGAATTTCCAGAGACACAGGAAAATCCATCGTGCCACAATATCTGCACAGGACCTTAGGGGGAGGTTCCAATAATACTTTGGTCATCCTCCACCCCTGCTGTAGGGAAGCACAGGCAGGAGTCTAGGGTGGTGAGTGCAGAGGGGCTGACTACAGGTTGGAAATTTGTAGAACCTGTGAATTGTACAGAATCAAATAACATTGAACCCAGACATCCGGACACATAAACCTAAAGCAGTTAAAGGAGAGAAAGGTATCCAAACACCCAGAGTGACCTAAGAAGATAAAAATAGAGTACAAAGAAAACTAAGAGACATTGGATTATATTCTGAAAGCTACCAAAGCAATCAGATACGCACATAATATATGGACCTGACCCTATATGCGTAAATAAGTAGGACTGTTTCTTTTACTTTTAATGTGGATGTTCTGTTTTATTTTGCTTTTACAGTGCTTTTGTTTTGGTATGGATATTGCTGTTTTATGTTTTTTTCCTTAACCCACACTTCTTTTACTTTAACTTGTTGTTTTTTAAGTATATATTGGATAGTTTACCTTATTTTCTGATATCACACAGCGGATAGTTCCTTTTATTTTACTCTTGTTCTTTTTTCCTCTTTCTTCCTCTTTCCCTCCTTTTTTCATTCGCCTCCTTTGATTGGGTTTTCCTTTCTTTTTCTTGAATTACACAATAGTCTTGGTATCTTGTGTGGATTCTTTTTTTAATGTTTTTCTGCTCCTTCCATCACCCCTATTTACAAACCTTCCCACACTAACCTACATACATTTTTCCCCAAAAACTTTTCCCCGGTAATATACCTCCTGGTTTAATACTCAAAGCATTTCTTATATCCATAATTACTCTACTAACAACAAGAGTCCTACTAGTTAACTCTCTCTCATTCCTAGCAAGATAAAACCTTATCATACTTAAAGTCTTTCTCAACCTAAGCATATTCTCTACCTAATCCAACTCCTTTACCAATCACCTTAGCTCCTCCCACATCACCCACCCTCAACACTGGAAAGGCTCTGCTGACTAGCCAATACCCCTAATTTTCTAATATTAAGAATAGACTAAGCATAATACTCACGAACGATGGGTAGAAATCAGAAAAACAGGACAGAGAACGCTATAAATATGAGAACCAGGAATTATGAAGAGACAGCAGAAATCACAAATACTGACCTACTAGAAATGCAAGAAGGGGAGTTCAGAATCTTGATGTTCAATATGATAAAAGGATTTAAAACAAGTATAGAGGAGGTTAAAGGTGAATTAGAAACACTAAAAAAGAATCAGAAAGAGGTCTGGAATGAAATGAAAGAGGCAATAAGTGAAATGAAGACAGCAATAGAAAGAAATTCTGGAAGATTAGATGAAATGGAAAACAGAATATCAATATTAGAAGACAGTACATCTCAAACCGAACACACAGTCAGCGATATACAGAAATCTTTACAGCAACAAAACCTAAATATCCAGCAATTATGGGATAATATGAAGTGTCCTAATTTACGGATAATAGGCATTGAGGAAGGGATAGAGGTACAGACCAAGGGCATCTGTAATATCTTCAAGGATAATCTCAGATAATTTTCCAAATATGGAAAGAGACTTGGACCTTCAAGTCCAGGAGGCATACAGAACTCTATTGAGACAGGATCAAAGAAAAACCACTCCACGCCACATAATAACCAAAATGACCAATATAGACGTTAAGGAAGGAATCTTAAAAGCAGTGAGATCAAAAGGACGGGTGACATATAGAGGCAAAACAATAAGAATTACCCCAGACTATACAACCCAGGTCAGGAACGCTAGGAGAGACTGGTACGACGTGATTCAGATCCTGGAAGAAAATAACTTCCAACTCAAACTAATCTATCCAGCAAAACTACTATTCAAGATCAATGGTGAAACCAAAGTCTTTCAAGATAAACAGAATCTCAAAAAATTCATGAATTCAAAGCCAACACTAGAGAAAATTCTTAAAGAAATAAACCATAAGGAAGAAAAAAGAAGCAGACTTCAGAATCAGAGAAGAGAGGAAGTTAATAAGTGGGGCATTTAAGTAAAGAAGAAAGATCACACCACCCAAGAGTAGACAGAACACAAAATGGGAGAAAACAAAAATCATATTTCAATAATATCTCTTAATGTCAAAGGACTTAACTCACCAATCAAAAGACATAGACTGGCAATGTGGATTAGGAAACATAATCCAAATATATGCTGTTTGCAAGAAACTCACCTCACAGCCAAAGACATTCACAGGCTGAACGTGAAAGGATGGAAAAAGATATACCATGCCACCAGTGACCAAAACAGAGCAGGGGTAGCAACCCTGATATCCAACAAAACAGACTTTAAACTAAAACACATCAAAAGAGACAAATCAGGACACTTCCTTTTATTAAAAGGAACAATACACCAAGAAGATATAATGATAGTAAATATTTATGCCCCAAATGTGGGTGCAACCACATTTGTAAAACAAACCCTTCTGGACATAAGATCCCAAGTAGACCCAAATACAATAATTCTGGGAGACTTTAATACGCCACTCACACCACTGGATCGATCTTCAAGGCAAAAGATGAGTAAAGACACTTTAGAACTAAAGGAAACCTAAACCAAATGGACCTAATAGATATTTTCAGATTATTTCAACCAGGAACTACAGAATACACTTTCTTCTCAGCAGCCCATGGAACCTTCTCCAAAATTGATCACATCCTGGGACACAAAGAAAATACCAGCAAATTCAAAAAATGTTATATAATTCCTTGCATCTTTTCAGACCACAACGGAATAAAAGTAGAAATCAACAACAGGAAACTCGAAAGAAAGTACTCAAATTCATGGAGAATGAATGATACACTATTGAATGACGAATGGGTAAGAGCAGAAATTAGGGAAGAAATAAAGAAATTTATGGAAACAAACGAAAACAGAGACACAACCGACAAAAATCTATGGGACACCATGAAGGCAGTACTAAGAGGAAAGTTTATTGCATTGAGTGCCCACATAAAAAGGACGGAGAACCACCAAGTAAAGAACCTAATGACACAACTCAAGGATCTAGAAATTCTGCAACAGTGTATTCCCAAAGTCAGCAGAAGGCAAGAAATCATCAAAATTAGAGCAGAAATAAATGAAATAGAGAACAAAAAAACAATTCAAAGAATCAATAAAACAAAAAGTTGGTTCTTTGAAAAGATTAATAGAATTGATAAACCCCTGGCCAACCTAATCAAAAGAAAAAGAGAATCAACTCAAATTATGAAAATTAGAAATGAAAAAGGAGATATCACCACAGATAGTGAAGAAATTCAAAAGATTATCAGAAACTACTTAAAAAATTTATACTCCAATAGACTTGAAAACCTGGAAGAAATTGATAGATTTATAAGCAAAGTTAACCTTCCTACACTCAGCCAAGAGGACACAGCAAGCCTAAACCAACCAATAACAATCAAAGAAATAGAAACGGCAATAAAAATTCTTCCACCAAAGAAAAGCCCAGGCCCAGGATTTCCAGGGTTTCCAGCAGAATTCTACAAAACCTTCAGTGAACAACTAATACCAATACTACACAACATGTTCCGGGAAGTTGAAAGAGATGGAACTCTCCGAAATTCCTTTTATGAGGCCAGTATCACATTAATCCCCAAACCAAATAAAGACATCTCAAGAAAGGAAAACTACAGACCAATATCCTTAATGAACAGAGATGCAAAAATTTTAAACAAAATATTAGCTATACGCATTCAAAACTATATCAAGAAAATAATACATCATGACCAAGTCGGTTTCATCCCAGAAAAACAAGGCTGGTTCAACATACGCAAATCAATACATGTTATTCACCACATAAATAGAGCCAAGAACAAAAACCACATCATCATAGCAATAGATGCTGAAAAAGCATTCGACAAAATCCAACACCCATTTATGTTAAAAACACTGCAAAAAATTGGGATAGAAGGAAAGTACTTCAACATCATTAAGGCAAAATACTGCAAACCCAAAGCCAACATTATATTGAATGGGGAAAAACTGCAAGAATTTCCACTACAGTCAGGAACAAGACAAGGATGCCCACTATCACCACTCCTTTTCAATATAGTCCTTGAGACTCTTGCTGCAGCAGTCAGACATGAGAAGGAAATAAAAGGAATTCACATAGGAAGAGAGGAATTAAAATTATCCTTATTCGCAGATGACATGATCCTTTATCTGGAAGACCCAAAGAACTCAACCAAAAGACTTATGGAGCTGATTGACAAATTCAGCAAAGTCGCAGGTTACAAAATCAACCTAAAGAAATCAGTGGCTTTTCTTTATGCCAACAACGAATCCACAATTAAAGAAACAAAGAAAACAATTCCATTCACTATAACCTCAAAACCAATAAAATACCTAGGAATAAACCTAAACCAAGATGTAAAAGATCTCTACAACACTATAAAACATTAAAGAAAGAAATTGAAGAAGACCTTGGAAGATGGAAAGATCTCCCGTGCTCATGGATAGGCAGAATAAATATCATCAAAATGGCCATTCTGCCAAAACTAATCTATAGGTTTAATGCAATTCCCATTAAAATACCAATGACATTCTTCAGAGACCTAGAAAAATCAATCATGAACTTCATATGGAGAAAGAAAAGACCTAGAATAGCCAAAGCAATCCTCAATAATAATAAACATGCAGGAGGCATTAAAATCCCAGACTTCAAACTATACTATAGAGCAATAGTAGTAAAAACAGCATGGTACTGGCACAAAAACATATATACTGACCAGTGGATTAGAATAGAAGATACAGAAACAAATCCACACACCTTTAGTCAATTAATCTTTGACAAAGGGGCAAAACACATACGCTGGAGAAAAGACAGCCTTTTCAACAAGTGGTGCTGGGAGAACTGGCTATCCATTTGTAAAAAGATGAATCTAAACCCCTATATCTCACCAAACACAGGAATCAACTCAAGGTGGATCAAAGACTTAGAAATTAGACCTGAGACTGTGAAGTTAGTAGAGGAGAGCATAGGTTCAACACTACAACATATTGGCACAGGCAGTAACTTTCTCAACAAAACCTCCAAAGCTCAGGAAATTAAAGCAAGAATAAACAAGTGGGATAGAATCAAACTAAAAAGTTTCTTCTCATCAAAGGAAACTATCAATAACCTAAAGAGGAAGCCTACAGAATGGGAAAGGATTTTTACCAGCCACCATTTTGATAGGGGGCTAATATCCAGAATATACAAAGAGCTCAAAAGACTCTACACTAGCAAAACAAACAACCCAATCAAGAAATGGGCTAATGAACTAAATAGACACTTCACAAAAGAAGAGATACAAAGGGCCAATGGATACATGAAAAGATGTTCTTCATCACTGGCCATCAGGGAGATGCAAATCAAAACTACACTGAGATTCCATCTAACTCCAGTCAGAGTGGCAAGCATAAAGAAATCATTCAACAACAAATGCTGGCGAGGATGTGGGGAAAGAGGAACTCTTTTACACTGTTGGTGTAAAAGACTAACATAAATAATGAATCTCCATAGATAACCAATCTTACTTGTCTTTTGGATGGAGAATATTGTTTCTCTGGTTCTGGTGTGTGTTACCTATTTCTTCTTTGTAGTTAATATTTTTGAGTATTTTCTCTAGAGCTGGTTTTGAAGACATAAATTCCTTCAGTTTCTGTTTGTCATGGAAGTTTCTTATTTCCCCATCTAATTTGATAGAAAGTTTTGCTGGGTAGGAAATTTTTGGCTGGAAGTTGTTTTCTTTCAAAATTGGGAATATGTTACTCCAAGCCCTTCTGGCTCTCATAACTTGGTTTGGGAAGTCTGGAGTGATTCTAATTGGTTTGCCTCTGAATGTCACTAGGCCCTTTTTTTTTTGCCTTTAAGATTCTCTGCTTGGCTTCCACATTGGTCATTTTGACAATTATGTGGCATGGGGATCCTCTTCTCTGATCCTGTCTAAAGGGGATTCTATAAGTATCCTGGACCTGTGTATTGACCTCTTGCTCTATATTTGGAAAATTTTCTGCTATTACTTCCTTGAAGAGATTGTTGATCCCTTTGGTTTCACCTTTTTTTTCCCTCCTCTATTTCAATTATTCTTAGGTTAGCTCTCTTGAAATGGGCCCATATTTCTTCAATGTCAGATTCCTGCTGTCATATTTTTTTTCTAAATTAGAAACTATGTGTTCATTTTTTGAATGATCATCTTCTAAGAGCAAGATTCTATTCTCCATGTGGTCTAATCAGTTGTTTGTACTTTGAATTGAGGCCTTTACTTCATTAATTGCATCCTTTATCTCTTTTTGGCTCTCTCTGAATTCTTTTTGAAACACCTCTATTATTTCAAAAGTTATTTTCCTGATTTGATCTTTTAGAAATCTCTGAATTTCTGTTTTATCAGGTTCTGATGTTGTGGGGTTGTGGGCATTCATTGCTCCATTGTTATTCCTCTTTCCCATGATTTTGGAAGTTTGTGCCTTCTCTGGGTTCTTCCCTTGGGTCACTGCAAGTTCACTTAAGGTGCTCTAGATCTCAAGTCTGTGGTATCTCAGTCCCCACAACTCCTTTACTGGGTTGTATCGCAGAGTCTCAGACCAAGGGAGTCAATCGTGGCTGCTTTAGACCATGGTAGGTGCCAGGTTGGGCATTCTCCTATGGTGTGATATCTCTGCCACTGCCACTCCCCCACTGGGTCAAGTCCCTGGGAGTACAGTACTGGGATTTCTCCTCTAGGGGCCACAATTTGATTCACTGTTGTTGAGTGCGCAGATTGAGCTCTAATGGACTCGGTAAATTTGCTCCTGCTTCCGCTGGTAGCAATATAGTGCCGCTGTTGTGCCCTCGGCTGTGAGGCTGGCATATTTCTTCTCTGTTTTTGAGCTCCGCTCTGAGTCCCTGCAGGGTGTGCTGAGCCCAGTCCCTGGGAGCTTTAGACACTCCCTGCGCCAAGAAATCTGCTGAATTCTGCCTGGCTAATCTGCAGTGGCTCACCTCAGCTCGCTGTCCGCCACTCCTCTATGGAGCCTGGTGGGCTGTTGAGTGCATTGGTCTGGAGCTGTCTGGTGAATTCGCCGCTGCCGTTGGCAGTAAGGTGCTGCTGCCACGTCCTCAGGCTGGCGTATCTCCTCTGTGGCTCTGGGCTCCGTTCTGAGTCCCCCTCCTCTCTGGGGCTTGGTGCTGCAAGGGAAGATGGTGCCCGCCACTTCACGCTGTAGCTCCGACCGCAGCACTGCGGTCTGGTTTCTTTCTGGTGTCTTTTTTTTCCAGCCCTCTTTTTCTCTGTCCCTTGTAATTACATTTTTTGTTTCTCTGCTGATTGTGTTTATGAAAGGCGCTGATTTTGTGGTAATAGAGATTGGTTGTTAGCGGGGCTTGTAAGACCCGCTTTTCTCCATCGCCATCTTCCCCTCAAATTCTATTTTTGAATAAGTAATCATCTAAAAGACTCCTTATATTACTTTTGTAAGTAATGACACAGGGTACTTCATTTACATAAATTTTTTATTTTACATTGAAGATAAAAATTCCAGATGGATGTCTAAATACAATTTCTTAGGAAAAGTAACATATTCTGGTGTACCATAATTAATTTCAGTCAAGCTGAATATGACCTTGGTTAAAGATACTATTCATATAAAAAGCTTGAAATGGAGAAAAATATTAAAAATTAGCTTTAAGTAAGAACATCCAATTATTCTGCTCCACTGGTATTATTTAATCATTTTCTAATTACTGAATTTCTAGCTAAGGATTTAAAAATAGGAATATGTAGTTAGAAAACTTTTCAAACTTTAATCCGGTAAACAGATTTTAACAGAGAGGGGAAAAACTGGTACTTAAGCAAAATAAAACTTTGGTCTACACTACATCATGACCTTATCCTCAACTAATATCAGTGCAGAAAGCATTGTAAGTCACATTGTGCTAGAATGAAACTGATTTCATTGCTGTTCAGTAATGATTTCACTACTGAAGGTTTCCAGTTTTCTCATACATAAAGGGAAGGGTTTTTGATTTATGAAGTAAACTATAATAAGATTTTGGAATATTTGTATCACTGTTGCATTCAAAGTTCCTCCATGACATGAAGTATTTTACGTTTTCCACAAAGCTTCTATTGTATTCATTATTCTAGGGAGTAGAAAAGGATATTGTAATGATATTGTATAGAAGAAAGACATTCATTTCTTGAAGAAAAAGCTGTTGAACATTTGGTTAAATTGAAATCACAGTATCTTCATTACCACTCTCAAACAAACATTTATCTTCCCATTCCTTGTGATAAAAAACAGCAAACTTTAGTACTTTTTTTATAAAAAAATAATTAACTACCTCTATTTCTACTCTTATTATATTACATTATTTGAAAGAAGAACACTCAGGTCTGGTCTGCACCCACACGGAGGCCATGGTGTCCTGTTGAATGTAAACAATCCCACAGATCCATAACATCAGACAAGGCCATGTATGACTGTGGTGAAGCAAGACTTAAACCAGTTCATGATCATGTTTGATCCATCTATAAATCAGGTCACTATAAACAGACACAAAACCAAATGCCTCCCTCTCTCAGCTATGATAAGCAAACAATTTTATATATGTTGTCAGTCATAACCTTGGTTTCAGTTTTCTGATATCTAAGACAAAAGTAATTAAGATATCCATTCACAGAATTATTCTTTCATGATAACACCTAATAAAGAGAAAACTCCTGTTTTCTTAAACTCTCTAAGATCACTAATCACAAGCCCAAATCCTGTAGCAAGTTATATTTTTACTGACTGTATGTGTCCATTTGTGCTGCTTTAACAAAATACCTGAAACTGATTTTTTTTTTAATGATAGAAATTCATTCTTGAGGCTGGGAATTCCAAGAACAAGTCAGCAGATTGTGACATGAATGGCTCTCCTTGCTGCATACTTTATGTTGGAAAGTGAAAGGGCAAAAAAAAAAAAACCCTTCTGATAAAACTAATAAATTTATAAAGATGAAGCCTTCATGTGTTAATTACTTTCCCCAAATCTCTATCTCTTAATACTATCATTTGAGGATTAAGTTTCACATGAATTTTGAAAGAGACAAAAGCATTCAAAGCATGGCACCAAGGCACCCCACTGTTACTATGGTACAGGGTCTCCCTTGCTGCAACAAACATTCATAAACTCATGTTTTGTCACAGGTATTTTCTTGGTGATCTTTTACTAATACATGTCAACTCCATGCCATTAGTCTCAATAATGTAGCATATTTTCCTTTTCAAGAAAATATAGATAATCAAAGGCACACAACCTAAAGAGTTTGACAAATAGGTATTCCATATAGATTCAACATATTGACATATCAATTTTGTTATGATCTGGCTTCTTTTTCATCTAGCATTATTATTTTATCTATCTTATTAATATTAACTAGTTCTAATTGATCTATTAAGAAACAGTCATTTTTGTGAACATTAGGCAATGAAGTCAAATTTTTTTTCTGCAAAGGTGAATTTATTGACAAGTAAGGCATAGCTGTGAAATAATAGAAAATAATAAAGAAATTCTTCATCGTGTCATTTCGAAATATGCATATTCTAAAGTACAAGAAGTACTTTTAGATATTTTTCATATTCACTTCATAGCTTGATCATCAATGAATGCTACTATGCACATTATGCTGTGAGCCTTTAATGAAGACTTGATTAATGTAAGGCAAGTTAATAATACTGAAACCAGTTGGGGTATTGATACCACTTGATGAAATTAATTCCAAATAATATGAAGTGGCCAAATCATGCCTTGCCAACCCTTCATGATCAATCCTACCTCACTTCCAAATAATCATGCACAAAGAACATGAGCATTAGGGGAACCAAATAGGCTTTTATTTCATGCCTGAATAAATATCAATGTAGATTTCTTGTAAAGGCTTCATTAAGTACAGAATCAACACAGAGCCTAAACTGAAAGCTTGAGGGAGATTTTTGCTTTGCTTTTAATATTTTATTTTAATACTAGGGATTGAACCTGGGGGTATTCTACCTCTGAGTTACACTCCCAGTCTTTGGTCCTTTATATTTTGAAATAGGGTCTCATCAAATTGCTAAGACTAGCCTTGAGCCTATAATCATCCTGTCTCAGCCTCCCAAGTACTGGGAATGCAGATGTGCACCATTGCACCTGGCTTTTACTTTGCTTATAAATATTAATATTGGAATCAGCATGTTCATATATACCTTAGTGGTAAAGAAAAATAGAGTGGTAAAGAAAAATAGAGTGGTAAATGGGGGGAATAATATATGCATATATAGAGAGCATATAGTATAAGAAAGAACCCATATAAGACCCTGTGCCCTTTTCCTAACACAGTTGCAGTATACCAAAGACAATTAAAGAGGCATAGTAATCCAAATTTCAATTTAATATTTATGTGTATGTGTGTATACACACACACACATACACATACACACACACACACACACACACACACACATCCTAAATGAATGCCTTACTCTTTACTCCTCTGTCACATTGGCATTTCCTTTTCCATTAGGGGAACCAGGAACTCGGAGAAGAGAATGTCATATGAATCTCATATCTAACTGTTAAGAACTATGTGCCTTTGACCAAGTTACTTATCCTTTCTATACTCCTTTATCATGCATAAATTGAGAAGAATAAAATTATCCACCTCTATGGTATTTTGTGAGTATTTAATGAGCAAATATATATAAAATCCTTAAACCACTGCCTGATACAGAATAAGTGACACATAATTTTTAGCATTAGTATTATTCATAGAAAGCCAAGAAAGGGATGTGGATTTGGTGTGGAAAGAAGATTAATAACTGTCATCTCCTCTATACCTCTGAGGCTTTTAGAACCCTAACAGCAATGAAATCATGAAGTCTCATCCACTTCCCTCTACTTGCCTAATATACATAACTGCTACTTTTTTTTAACTTCCTGGGAAAAGTGAGAGGAGCAATTTTCCTGGGAAAGGTATCTGAACAGACATCAATTAGGTTATCTCCAAGTCTGCAACATATTCAAGGTTGAAAAATCAATCCCTGATATATTATGAACTGCAAAATATGCCTATCCACATTATTAAACCACATTCACCAGGGGAGATTTTTCAATTAGTACACATGGGGAATTAGCTCAACAACAACAACAGTTAAGGAAACATGCCTTCAAATTGGAACCCTGTTCTCTTGACTAAAATTTTGCAGAAAAATTAAATTTAACATGAATTCTAATTTCTGATTATAAAAGAAATTAAAAATCCAAAATTTTCTTCCCTCCAATTTTTTTGTATTCTCAGCAAATAGACTCTAACTCAGGAGACATTGTAAAAATTATAGGCAATTCTGTCTTATCTCTAGAGCCAACAACTGTCATCTGTAACATTTCTGAGGTTGGATTAATTCAACCTCAAGTCTTATATGGTCACATTTTAAACACTCAAAATGATGAAAGGATACTGTAAAAGTATTATACAACTAGTTCTCTGCATGATAAAAACAAATTTCTATTTTAAGAAAAATGATGGCATCATCCAAGACTTCAACTCCAGTTTATAGAAAATATGAAATAAACTATCCTGTGTAGCAGAGCACTTTATGATGTTCCTTGGCCTCAGGACTTAAACCATGTTATCAAATCTCTCCCTCTGTCCCTTGCCATTTCCTGGGCTCCAAATTATCTAAAGTGTTCATTCATAGCTTCAAGTTGACATATTTCTTCAAAGTACCATTTCTAGCAGAGAGATGCCATATATATATATATATATATACATATATATATATGTATATATGTATATAAGTATATATATATGTATATATAAGTATATATACATATATATATGTATATATATACATATATACATATATGTATGTATGTGTATATATATATATATACTTATCTTCCCTGGAATAATGTATCATACTAACAAATGCAATTAATGAAGATCAGAGGAGAAAGATGATGTTTGTTTTCTGGGAAAAATGCAGGTACAGAGGAAGGCTAGGTAGCCCTTCTGGTTTAACACTCTGTGAGGTACACATCTACACAGAATTTATCCAGTTTGCACAGAATTTATAACTGGCTCAATTTGGGAGAAATTCTATTAAACAATTTTTCTGTCACGGGCTCTTAACCATGCTGTATAGAATCCAAGGTTTGTTTG
The DNA here is from genome assembly GCF_963383645.1 of Muscardinus avellanarius. Taxonomy (NCBI): domain Eukaryota; kingdom Metazoa; phylum Chordata; class Mammalia; order Rodentia; family Gliridae; genus Muscardinus; species Muscardinus avellanarius. The sequence continues at coordinate 38,045,175 of NC_137791.1, forward strand.
TTTTTTTAAATTTTGAATTTTTGAATTTTTTTGTCCTCTGTACTTCTGTGATAGAATCATCATAATCTCTTCCTGTCAGTCCACCAAGAATCAATATGACACATGCCATGCACTCTCTTGCAGATCTCAGGGCAGTGGAATCCCTTGGTTCTACACTGAGATGCTGCTTTTGTCTTTTCTCAGCCCATACCTGGGGAGCCTAAACTGAAGCAGTGGCTTTTATTATACTTAGGCCAGACACTGTCTCCTCTTCTTGAGCACACCCCCCTTGTTCTCTCCTTATTTTGGGCTATTGTGGGACCTGACTTTCAACAAAGAATGAAATCATTTGCCCAGCCTCAGCTCAAAAATAGGAGGAAAGGAAAAAGATAACAAAAAAACTCACAGGTATGTGTTGAAAATAAAAACCAACTACAGTCTCTGAGACTCCCAACCCCATGCCGTATGCTAATCTCAGGAACTAACCATACAGTTGCCAAAAATCTTTTTACACTTAATCTCAGTTAGAGACTTCTCTACACCTGGTAAGCTTAAGAAAAAATGTTTTAAAAAAATTTAAAAAAGGAAATTTTTATGAAGAGTAACCATTCACTAGCAAGAACCATTTTCTCTTATTTCCAGGGTCCCTGAAGAAGAAAAAGAAAATAAATATTTATCTCTGGCTAAGATGTGATTCTTAATTTTTTAAGGTTCCAATAAGCCTGCTCTAAGATAAAATTAATTGTTTTTGCAGACAACAAACACCAGCCTCCATTTTCCCCTAATAATCTTTTCTCTTCTTATATAATAAAATTTCCCCCAAATGCTGGCTGTTATGTAGAGACTGAGAAATCTCCATATTAGAGATTGAGAAAGTGGGAACTAGGATTGGCTTGGATGCTATTTTGATGCTATTCAAACGTCAGGATCATGGTATTTTGTGCAAGAAGCAAGTGCTCCTGTGAGATCATAGATTCGAGGGTGGTGCAAGGATGAGGATGCCCAGTCTAAAAAGACATGTTAAAACTGTGCTTGTGTTACTTATGCTATTTATGTTACCTATCTGTATTTATGTTACCACATAGAGTTTACTCTGTAGGTAATTAATTTGGTGAATGTGTGACATGTTTATATTAATTTCAATACTTAAAAGGAATATCTCAACCAGTATTATTTATATCTTTTATTGGACAGTATATTCAATTTAAAAGAGAGTGTGAGTCATCAGTGATCTGTGCATATATAGATGTGTCACTTTGAATCTCACTATGCTGTATAATTACAATACACCAATAAAATTATTTTAAAAATTTAAATAATAAACAAGAAAGAGTGTGAATAATTGAAGCATATGAGTTCAGAATTAGCTTTTGGAATGTAATACCTAAACCAATTAATACTGGAAAAATAGTCTTATTAATGCCACTTTGTTATTTCATGAAAATATTTTAATTTGTTATATTTTTAGGCAATCCCTGAGGCTATTCTTCAACTTGCCAGAGTTAATCACTAAGAAAGTATCATTACCAAGCAACCAAATGGTGCAATTTAAGCCACTGAGCAGGATATTTGGATCCATGCACCAACAAAAGTAGGCCGACCGAGTCTTTGAAATAGTCCTGCGCCTCATTAGATCTTCTTGCCAAGTGCTCAGGAGCAAGACAGCATTCTTCTAAGGAACAAGCTTCTAATCTTAAGGAGCAGAAATCCATTCACATGAAGAGGGAATTTGCTGAAGGAACCTAAGGGAAGAGCAGAATGCAGCCTTTCAGTGGCAGGTGACAGACTTCAGATCCCTCCTGGTCCGAGCTAGCTAGTCTGCCCATTTCTCTGCAATCACATTATTTCTCTTATTTCTCATTCTTCTTTCTTGGCTTGACATCAGCTTGTTGCTACAATGCAACCTGGAGTTAGAAAAGTTCAGTTCACATGGCTCACAAAGGCCACTGTGACTGAATCCACAGCCTCTGGATGTCTTAAACTCCCATAGAATAAGTTGTGAGTGGTGACTGTCCTTCCTTGCATTGTTACACTTGGATCTTCCTCCTCCAGTGTCACATGCTATTAGTAAAGATGAAGGGACTCAGCCTTGAGGCGGGAATCAGGCATTGCTGGAGGTGGTTAAGTTAGTAATAAAGGGTGAAGGGGAGAGGAGTCAGAGGTAACCCACTGAAGCACATTGTCAGGACACCAGCTAATGGAGCATTTTATGAAGGAATACATTGAGTCTTGTGAGAAAGCTCTGAGAAGGACAAAAATCTTTCAATCAGTGTACTTTGGACTAAGATGTGATCTTGGCTGTGTTCTCGTGCTTCCTGTCATATCAATATGTTGTAATCTAACAGCCCTAACAAAATGTCTATTGCTGTAACCAGGCAGACTCTGTTGCACAAGACCTTGACATGGCTATTTCTGAGAGTGTAATCCACCGTGCTATGTAGTAGTCTGTAACCTCTAATAACCTCCTGGGTCTGGCTAGGTTTTTTAATCCTTGTAGATATCCAAATAAACTGGCTATAGCATAAGACTGTAGTCCTTCTCATTCTTATCAGGCTCAGAGGTCCAGGTTCAGCACCAACTTCAAGAGTGGTGGTCTATAGCACATGTTAATCTTTTTTCTTTCTTTCTTTCTTTCTTTCTTTCTTTCTTTCTTTCTTTCTCTCTCTCTCTCTCTTTCTTTCTTTCTTTCATTTCCTGTTCTTTCTCTGTTTCTCTCCATCCTCCCTCCCTCCATCCCTCCCTTCCTTTCTTTCTTCTTTCCTTCCTTCCTTTTGTGGTACTATAATTGAACCTCCAGAGCCATTCTACCTCCAAGCTATACCTCCGACCTTTTTTTTTTTTTTTTAATTTGGAACAGGGTCTTGTTAAGTTGCTTAGACTGGCCTTGAACTTATGATTCTCCTGTCTCCACTTCCCAAGTACTAGGATTATAGTTGTGAGCCACAGTGCCTGACTGATCATTTCTTTTTTAAAAAATATTTTTCTTTTTTAATATACTATTTTGATGCATTGTAATCTCCCATAATCAATACAGAGAAATATTAACTGAACATATAGGGTATGATAGCTACTTTAATTTTAATTTAACATAGTACCAGACTTTATACTGCAATTCAGATATTAATAAATGCAGCCTCAAATTTGGACCCATCTTTATTTCTTCCTCACTCTCAAATTCAAGTACATTGGCTATAATTGAAAGAATGAAAGTCATTTATAACAATGTCATCAACTTTTAAACTTCTAATAAGTCTTACCCAGAGTTTGATAATTTTTTTTATTATTTAGAATAAATATTTTGTCTACAATTAGAATTTGAGATTTATAAAAATGTTATGAGATAAATTTATAAAGAAAAGAGGTAACAGTTCAAAGGTAAAAACAGGCTTATCACCATGGGAACTAGATTTTTTATGCATGTACTAATAGTGCTTCCAGAATAAATAACAAAACAGATATCTGATGGAAAGAAAATCTTTACATTTGAATTAAGATATGTAGCTTTGGCATTTTATATGATATGATGCCACTAAGAAACAATATTCACAATTTTTTTATTTTTTTATTGGTGCATTTTATTTATACATCATAATGGGGTAAAAAACTTGTGTAGGCATAAATGCACACATCACCCAGCCAGCCCCCATCCAGTCCCCACCTCACTCCCTCCCCATCCCTCCCTCCCATGCTTGGTTTAGTGGTTGACTTCAATATGAATAAGTACATCATGCTCTTTAAAGCATTTCCCTCTCCCCACCTCCTATCCCCACAGTTAGATTGCCTTATTTGCTCCGCTATAGGATCTCTTTTTTCACCTGGAGTTCCTCCTATGACCCCATTCATCCTAGTGTTCACATATTAGGGAAAGCATCTGATTTCTTACTTTTTGTGACTGACTAATCTCAGCATAATGTCCTCAAGATCCATCCATTTCCCTGAAAATACCGCAAATATATATATATATATATATATATATATATATATATATATATATATATATATATATAATTTATGGCTGAGTAAAATTCCATTGTGTACATATCCCACAGTTTTGTAATCCATTCATCTGTTGATGGACATATTGGCTGGTTCCACAGTTTGGCTATGGTGAATTGTGCAGCTATGAACATAGATACACATGCATTAGTTTGGTAGTTTGGTTTCCTTTCTTTTGGGTAGATCCCAGAAGTAGTATTGCTGGATTGAATGGTAAATGTGTTCCCATTCTTCTGAGGATTCTCCATACTGTTTTCCAAAGTGGTTGCACTAATTTGCAATCCCACCAACAATATTTTAGAGTTCCCTCTTCTCCACATCCTCGTCAGCATTTGTTATTGTTCATGTTTTGAATGATTGCCATACTATTGGAGTTAGGAGAAATCACAATACAGGACTTTAAACTATACTACAATGCCATTGTAATAAAAACATCATGGTACTGGCACAAAAACAGATACATAGATCAATGGAGCAGAATAGAAGACCCAGAAACAAGTCCACACACTTTCAGCCAATTGATTTTTGATAAAGGGGCCAAAAACATACACTGGAAAAAAGATAGCTTCTTCAACAAATGGTGTTGTCAAAACTGGTTAACCACATGCAGAAAATTGGAAATTAATCCCACTTTCTTACCCTGCAGAAGAGTCAATTCAAGATGGATCAAAGATGGAAATTAGACCAGAGAGCTCAAGGCTCCTGGAAGAGGGCATAGGTCCAACACTGCAACACATAGGCACAGATAAAAACTTTCTCAACAAGACCCCAAAGGCACAGCAAACCAAAAGGTGAATCAATGGGTGGGATTGCATGAAATTGAAGAGCTTCTGTTCAGCAAAGGAAACTGTCAAGAACCTCAACCGAGAGCCAACAGAATGGGAGAAGATTTTTGCCACCTACACCACCGATAGAGGACTAATATCTAGAATATACAGAGAACTCAAGAAACTCAATACTAAATAAACAAATTATCCAATCAAAAAATGGGCAAGTGAACTAAATAGACACTTCATGAAAGAAGAAATTCAAATGGCAAATAAATGCATGAAAAAATGCTCTACATCATTGGCAATCAGAGAAATGCAAATCAAAACTACCCTGAGATTTCACCTAACTCCAATTAGAATGGCAATCATCCATAACACAAACAAAAATTATTGTATCATCCTTTTAAATGTTTATTTATCTCCAACAAATGATCAGACAATTGAAGACAAGAATACTTGGTCATAAAGAAACAAAATGAAAGATTCTGCATGCTTTATTGTTACTATTTCTTATTTCTCTAAGATACAAAAGTGGAAACAGACTACAGAAATGAGAATTAACATTATTTTAAAACAAAAATCATTGATAGAATTAAGAGCCAACATTTTGGGAACTTTATTATGTTCTAGGGCAATGTTCTAAATGCTTTACCTACAAATTCATAATTCATTTTAATAACAGCCCTGTGGGTGAAAGCTCTGTGATTATGCTTTCAATTTTACAAATTGGGAAACTGAGACTTGTATATATTTTTTCTTTTTTAGTAGTCAAAAGTTGTGGATCCCAGAGAAGAGCAGGAAATTCTAAAGAGTAACTTGAAAGAGATCATTCTGAAGGCTGCTGTTGAATGGAGAGACCAAGTCTTTGGCCAGAGTGCCCATTGGTAAGTAAAAGGTCTTGTTAACTTGGGTTTTGGCATTAGCAAGGGTTTTCTATACTTATTCTCCAGGACTGAGCTCTAGTAAATGTTAATAGCAAATTTCACCTCCCAACCTCCTAAATATTGATATATATTTCAAATAAAATTAAGTATGAAATGATGCTTATTTGATACCAAAATTGTTCAAATTAAAAGATAACCCTATGGACTCAACTACTTAAATAATGTTTGGCAAATAACTTAATTATCTACACATCAGTTTTCTGTCTGAAAACCAAGTTTCTATGGAAACTGCAAGTTCTAACATTCTGTGCTTTTATTAGGCTTTTAAAATTTCAACTCCCTTCCCCAGCCTTTTGTTTTCCTTATGCTAAAGTATGTTCACAATTCTGTCGGTTAAATCAAGCATTTGGCTCCATATCAGTCCTGAATAATTCACTTTTATTCATATTTAAAAATTGAGACAGAGAAAGCAACTCTTATAAAGGTACATTTATAAAATGGTTTACACTTTCTCTGTTTTATGAAGTAAATATATCATTCCAATTTTTTTCCTTTAATAACTAGTGGCATGAAAACCTAGAAAAACTAGGTCATCTATAAGTGAAGGACCAAAGTGACACCATGGCAGGCTTCAGTTAAAGCTTTAAGTAGAGTAGGTCTAAGTTTCTTTCCAAAATTAAGTTCCTGTCCCCCTGTAACCTTTGCCTTATTCCCTGGAAGGAAGCTGCTAACAGCGCTAATCTGATCTTCCCCTTAGCAACAGCCAATCGGTGCAGCATATATCTTGGTCTGGAATTTGCAGGTATCCCAGGCAAGGTCACCCTGCCTGGAGTTAGAGGCCCCCACTCATCCTGAACATTCCTGAGATAAGCTTCCCAAGGCACGAAAGCTAAGCCAATGGGGGGACAACAGCAGACTTATGTTTTAAAATATCCAATCAATGCAAAGGTGGGCTGGGTGGCCTTCCTTAGGGGATTAAAGTTTTGTTCTTGGGGGGCAAGGGGCTCTCCCCCGTGACCATTGCATAGGTGTGCATGGAGAGACCAAGCTCGAATGTGAATAAACAGCCCTTATGCCTTCTTGCATTGCACTCAGCTCTTGGTGATAACGGACTGGCATAACATAAGGTGTTCTTTCCCAAGAATGAGGAGGTCAGTTTGAACAGATAAATCAAATACTGTGCTCTTGTATCATCTGAATCATTAAAGCCAGAGTGAATTTGAAGCAGGATAAACTCAAGAGAATTAGGAAATGAAGGGAACAAAAGCAAAATCTACAGAATTTAAAATTTATTAGATCTTCAGAAATATTTCATTAAATAATGATTTGATAAAATGGAAATTTAGCTGGATATTCCTAATCTTAATAGGCATATTAGTATGTTAACTAGCAGGCAGTTGGGTTTGATTCTAGAAGAAATTGTTATTACATTCTATATCTCCATTTCCCATAAAACTATCATACTGTGAATTTAGTTATGAACTTATTTTATGTAATGATCAGTAGAATTCTTACTAGTAAACCCTTCATATGACCTAAAAAGCCAAACTGACAGTATAAGGTCCTCCTGGGATTGGTTTTCCATCGTTCTAAAATGTTGTGGAAAGATGGGCATGGTGGCACACCCTTGTAATCCCAGCATTTGGGAGGCTGAGACCAGAGGATCGCGGTTCACGGACAGCCTCAGCTACTTAGTGAGGCTATCTGCAACTCAGCGAGGCCCTGTTTCAAAAATAAAGAATAAAAAATTGGTCAGGGGGTGTAGCTCAGAGGTCACATGCCTCTGGGTTCCATTCCCACACCCACAAAAAAGAAAAAAAAATGTGGTGCAAAGGCCCTTTAATCATACATGAAGATGTAATTAAAACAGTAATGCTATTCCTGTCTCCATGATATTTTGTACTAAGGATTATGATCAACAAGGATTTAGGGACAAGCAGTCAAGAATTACTAAAGATATTTTAGATATTTATTTTGGAGTTGTTTTATCTTTTGTTTAAACCAGTGTTATACAAACATGCCTAGAAAGAAAATCAATTTCTTTCCTGTAGTTTCATATACTATCAGTGAACATTTATAAAATTCTAAATAGATGAATTACATTGCTGGTTTTCAAATTATTCAGTGGAAGTTCATGCATATTACCTTGTATTCTTTGATACAGACATTTTTGATTTGTAGAATATTATAACATTTTATAAAAACTCCTCTCTTTTCCAAATAAAACCTATTATCCTACAGAATGAATGCCCATCAGATCAATACTTAAGAAAATGCTGGGCAAGATCTCCTTCTACATGGTATACAATGTCTGCCAATAATTTATTTCCTTAATTTTTATGCTCTCATAATGGCCTGTGCTATAAATAGCAATAGCACTCTGAGATATTTCTTTCTTTTCTTTTATAGATATGAAGACCTTGTTCTGAGGTCACTCTTTATTTTTTTGTTCATAATGTTGAATTATATTGTTTAATCCACATTGCTAGTCTATGTCTTTTGATTGGTGAGCTAAGTCCTTTGATGTTCAGAGTTATTATTGAAATATGATGCTTGTTTCCTGTCATTTTGTGTTCTATCATCTGTTGGGTATAATATTTTTTTTTTACTTAGATGCTCTGCTGATTGACTTCATCTCTTCTCTGATTCTGTAACTTGCTTCTTTTTTCTTCTTTATGGTTTGTTTCTTTAAGTATTTTCTCTAGTGTTGACTTTGAATTCATGAATTTTTTGAGATTCTGCTTATCTTGAAACACTTTTGTTTTTCCATCAATTTTAAATAATAATTTTTGCTGGATATAGTAATTTTGCTTGTAAGTTGTTTTCTTCCATGGTCTCGATCACATTGTACCAGTCTCTCCTGGCATTCATGACTTGGGCGTATAGTCTGGGGTAATTTTCATTGTTTTGCCCCTAAATGTCACCCATTCCTTTTTTCTCACTGCTTTTAAGATTCTCTATGTTGGTCATTTTGATTATTACATGGTGTGATGAGGTCCTTCTTTGATCTTGTCTTAATGGTGTTCTGTATGTCTCCTGAAAGTGTAAGAAGTCCAAGTCTCTTTCTATGTTTTGAAAATTACCTGCATTTATGTCTCTGAAGAGATTATGAATACCCTTGGTCTGCACCTCTATCCATTCTTCAATGCCTTTTATCCATAAGTCAGAATATTTCATATTGTCCCATAGTTGGATGTTTAGGTTTTGTTGCTGTAATGACTTCTGTATGCTGTTGACTGTGCTTTCAGTTTTGAATGACCTATCTTCTAACAATGATATTCTATTTTCCATTTCTTCTAATTTTCCAGAATTTTTCTATTGCTATTTTCATTTCATTTATTGACTCTTTCATTTCATTCCAGACCTCATTTTGATTCTTTCTTAGTGTCTCCATTTCCTCTTTCATTTCCTGTGCACTTGTTTTGAGGCCTTTCATCATATTGTAGATCAAGATTCATAATTCTTGCATTCTTGTAGGTCAGTATTTGTGATTTCTGTTGTTTCTTCACTATTCCTAATTCTTGTATTTTTAAGGCTCTCAGGCTTATTTTTCTGATATTGTGGAATCTTTTATAGGTATTATGTCTAATCCAATCTTAGTAGTATGAATTTAGAGGTGTCAGCAGTTAAGCAGTACTTTTTCCAATGGTGAGGGCTGGGTGATGGGGAAGAAGCTGGGGTGCAGGTACAGGAGTCAGGTAAGGTAGAGGATATAATTGAGTAAGAATTTAAGTATAATAAGGTAATATCTGGATGAGAATGAGAAAAAGTTGGATAGTAGGACTCTTATAGTTAGTAGAGTATTTAAGTATGGAGTATATTCCAATGTCTCTTATTTGCTCTGTACCCTATTGTCAGCTTCTTAACCCACTCTCTGAGTGTTTGAGTCTCTCTCTCGCCTCTGACTGCTTTACATTTAAATGTCAGGGTGTCGGGTGTCACTGCTAATGAGTTCTGTACAAGTTCCGGTTCTCTGTATTTCCAGCCTGTAGTCCGCATCTCTGCACTCTCCACCCTGGGCTTCCTTACCCACAGGGCAGAGGGTATCCAAAGTAGTCTTGGAGCAACCCGCTGTAGCCCCGTGCAGGTATCACTCCTTGGACACCTTTTCTGTGTCTCTGGAGGTTTTAACTGGACTAGCCCACTGGGTCCCACAGTGCACACTTGGTTCACGCTGAGTCCTGCAACTTCCCTGGGTGTGCATTATTACATGGTCTCATTCTGGGTCTCTGGTGGGCTTGCTGTGCTGCTGGGTCCCGTGGCTTTTCTGGGCACACATGGTTACCTGGTCTCCTCCTGTGACTCTGGAGGGCTCACTGTGCTGCTGTGGGTGCTGCCTCTGGTAAGCACAAGGGCTTCTGGCACAGATGCCACTTGCTGCTTAAGATGTTGGAGCTCTATGGACGCTTTCAAACTCGGGTTGTTTTGTCACACCGGTGTTATTCAGAGCCGGAAATTGTGTTTTGGGCTGGCAGCCCGTGATGGCCCCAGTGGCCTGGCTGCATCTGCAGCAGGTCTGTTGTATGCTCGAGCTTTTTTTTTTTTTTTTTTTTTTTTTTTCAGTGGATCTCACAGTTCAGAGTTACTGGATTCCTTCCACCATAGTTCTGGTTCGTGAGATATATTTATTTTGTTTATTAAGATACTTCCTTCTTTGTAGTTGAACTTTATTTATTTCAGCTACTGAGAAATGCTACATCCCTCAGTTGCCATTTTGAATATCCTGTTTCAAAGTTTTAAAAGCCATATGTGTAGCTGGGAGGTAGAATACCCCTAGACTCAATCTCCAATACTCAAACAAACAATTAATGAATAAATTAAGTAAATGAATGAATAAAAAGCTTAATGCCCACATTATAAATGATATATTTTCAAGAATAAATAAGACATTGTCAAGTACAGCTAAGACATTCATAGATTATTCTCATCTTTACACTCTTCATAACACATTTTCTACCCCAGAAATGCTCATAATGCTCAACTTCTTTTTAACTAATGTGTAACTCTCAAAATTTTTATATTTAAAGCAAATATACTACTTATTACAAAGCTGTAAATCAAACTTACTATCCCTTATTTTCAAAATATGACCTTAAAAAATTAATAATAGCCAATAATTTCAAAAACATGATTTTTCATGATTCTGCATTAAAATATATGTAAGTGTGTGTGTGTGTGTGTGTGTGTGTGTGTGTGTGTGTTGCTGAGGAGTGAACCCAGGGGTATTCTACCTCTGAGCTACACCCCCAACCCAATTTTTTATGTTTTATTTTGAAACAGGGTCTCACTGAGTTGCAAAGGACCTTACTAAGTAGTTGAGGCTGACTGCAAACTGCGATCCTCCTTTCTCAGCCTCCCAAATGCTGAGATTGCAAGGGTGCACCACCACACCCAGCTTGTGTGGTTTTGATTTAAACTCATCATGTTTATGTATATAGGCAGCTTAAATCAGATATTTCCTGATTACATTGTATTTGCTTTATTTAGCTTGGTTTTATGCTTGTTACACAAACATATGTTAGAATTTATACTTTATAAAACTGCAAATGATTTGACTATATGCAGTTTTGTATAAATTCCAACTTATTTTCTGCCTAAGTCTTAGTAATAAATATCTACTAAAGAGTAAAACCATATTCCAACATATCATGCTACAAAACAATTTATCTAGAGATGAATAGCATGTGTTACCAAGGAGAACATTAGCACAGTGTTCTGAAGGAACCTTCCTCTAAGCTCAGTCAGAAACTGTCTGGACCATCTTGATTCCTGTGCAAGTCTTCTGTTAAGACAATGAAAGTTCTTCTGAGAATGGATGTAATGCTTGGAGGGATGTCAGAAGCTTTGGGCTCCATATTTTGTTTTCATTCTCCATATTTTAACTCCCTCTATATTCAGACATTGCTATACAGACTTCCACTGTCAATCTATGACTTAACTTCAAGTTTGCAATTTTATGGTTTGGCTTCATTTCATTAAAATCAAGTATGTGTACATAGTTATGGAGAAGCATAATGCACATGAATTCTTTTTGTAATTCCCTTAGGACCAATAAGGAAGTCACTAGAACTTTAGACAAAGTATTTATTTTTATGAAAGTGTAAAGAGGTACTTGGCATACATTTGACTCTGACATTTTTTTACCAGCTTTTTGAGATAAAATTTATATACCATAAAGTTCTCTTACTTTAAGTATACAACTCAATGACTTTTTGTTAAGTTTCAGAGTTATACTCTCATATAGAAGCTTTTTTCTAATATAGCACCATTTATTTTCTCCTCTTTATTATTATTTTGGTGTTTTTATGAAAGTCAAACAATACAATTTTATAATTTTTATTTTCTACATTTTAATTTTAAATTAGTCATAAGAAAGAAATGTGCATGTGTGCTGTTTTTGTATTATTTTTATCATGAAAATTATTTTATTTGAAATACCATTTGGTTTGTTTGCTTGTTTGTTTGTTTTTTAGTATGAAGGACTTTCTTTACTATATAAGGCAGGCCTACTAAGCACAAACTCTCTGTCTTGGTTTACCTATAAATGCCTTTATTTTACTTTGAACTAGGAATGATACTTTTGCTGAATACAGATTTATGTTTGACAATTTTTCTTTTAGTAATTTAAACATGGCACCTTGCTAACATCTAACCTCCATTGTTTCTGCAGCATTCTTAGTTTTATGGTAATTCTTACATATATGTTATTATATTTTTCATTTTTCTCTTGTTTTTGACATTTATTTTTTTGTTTTTGGCTTTCTTCAATGTTATGGTTTAGCTATTGAATATCTCCTGAAAAGATTCTTTGTTGGTGTTTAACAGTAAAAATTAAATCATGAGAGTTGATCACATCAGTGAATAAATCCATTGAAGTGATAAACTAGACAAGTAGAGTGTGATTAAAGAAATTGGCCAATGGGAGATGTGGCCTTGGGAATTATACATATGTCCATGGAAACCCTTCTCTAGGTCTTTCTGCATCTTCCCTCTCTTCTCTCTTTCCTGCTGCCATGCCCCGAGCTCTTCAGGTACAATCTGGCCTAAAGTGGACTGAACACTGAAATTTCCAGAATTGTGAGCAAATAAATCTTCCTTCCTCTCATTTGTAGTCATCAGGTACTTTGGGTCACAGCAGTGAGAATGCTGATGGAGACAAATATGTGGCCATAGTATGTCTGGGTATAGATTCTTGTTTTAGAGATGAAGAAAGTACTTATTCCATCATAATAAAGTGCTTATATGTATATAAAGTCACTCAAATAAAGATTATATTTCTCAGTCTCATTATAGTTGTGTGTGTCCATATGATTAAAAATAAGAAATAAAAGTTGAAGTACATTGTGGCAGCTTCTAGAAACCTGATCTTGCTAATTCTGCTCAGTTTTGTTCTTTTTTAATTCCTAATTTTATTTTTAAGCCTAAGCACATTTCTCAACATATCTTAGTGGTCAGCTAATGATTCATCAGAAATTGTGCTTAATTAAACATCTTAGCTGGCGATTGTACTACCCATAGCAAGTGATCTGTGTAAGCTAGGAACCATACTCAAAGCAAAGACCTTTACATGTCTTCCTCATCATATGCTTCTGCCAGAATCTTGTAATGAGGATGTGAGGATGTGATGGCCTACAATTCTCCTACATGGCGGTTGAAAATAGAAAATAATTCAATCACTTTGGAAATAGTTTGATGGTGTTTTAAGAAGTTAGATAGACACCTACTCTTTTTCTTTTTTCTTTCTTTCCTTTTTTTGTGGTAACAAGGATGGAATGCAGGGGCATTCTACCTCCAAGCCACACCCCCAACCCTATATTTTATTCTTTATTTTGAAACAGGGTTTCACTGAGTTACAAAGAGCCTCACTAAATGCTTGAGGCTGGCCTCAAACCATGATCCTCCTGTCTCAGCCTCCCAAATGCTGGTATTACAGGGGTACACCACCACACCTGTATCTAAATACATGCCTACTCTTTGGCCTAGATATTCTACTCCCAGATCACAGAAGTAAATAAAGCGTATGTCCATATAAAGACTTATATGTGAATATTTAAGTAGCCTGTTTTGTAATACTGAAATACTAGAAACAATTTGTTTCCATCAACAAGTAAAAGGATATTATACTACTTAGCAATAAAAAGGAATGAACATGTTACAAGGTAGTAATAGCTATGCTGAATGAAAGGAGCCAATAAAAAAGCAAGCATACTTTTTACTATCATTTATATAAAGTTTGAAGGAATTCAAACTATCATATGGTGATATAAAACATATTAGTGATTATCTGTGGTTTGGAGGGGTCTAGGTGGGGAATGACAGAAGAGAGGCCAAAACAAATAGGCAAAAGCATACTTGGGGATGATATATAAGGTTTCTAATTGTTTTGTTTTGGGTAGTGGGGATTGAATGCAGGGGCACTCTACCTTCCATATACACCCTTAGCCTTTTTTTAATTTATTTTTATTGGTGCATTGTAATCATACATCACATTGGAATACAAGACTTGAGAGGATATACAAGCACACATTATCCAATTAGCCCTCATCCAGTCCCCATCCCATTTCCTCCCCCTCCCTCGATCCCATGCTTGTTTGGTGATTAACTTTGATACATGTGTTTATGTACCTCCTGCTTTTTAAAGAGGCTCCATCCTCCCCTATTCCATACCCTCTGATTGGTCACCTTAATTGCTTCACTATAGGGCCCTTTCTATAGCTCGACCACTTCCTGTTGCCCCTTTCCTCCTAGTTATTGCTGATTAGGGAAAGCATCTGGTTTTAATTTTCTGCGATATTTCTCTATGCATGCCACGTTGCAAATACCGATCCCACTCTTGACAGCCCCAGTTGTGGCCTGGCTACACGGTGGACTGATCCAGATCTCGCTGGCTCAAGCAGCAGCCTTGCCTTATGGGAAGCCCCGGTTCTGGCCTCGCTGGCCGCGACACTGGCCTAACCCCTCAGCTGGCTCCAATCCCAGCCTCGGAGGCCTCAGCACTGGCCTTCCTCATGGCAGGCTCCGATGTTAGCCGATGGCCCTGGCATCAGCCTAACCCCTCGGCAGGCTCCAATCCAGGCCTCGGAGGCCTCAATAGCAGCCTTGCTTCATGGAAGGCTCTGATGCTGGCCGCTGGCCTGGCACTGGCCTAACCCCTCGGCAGGCTCCGATCCAGGCCTCCGAGACCTCGGCACCGGCCTTGCCTCGTGGCAGGCTCCAATCCCAGCCTCACTGGCCCCAGCACCAGCCTAACCCCTCGACAGGCTCCAGTCCCAGCTTCGGAGGCCTCAATAGCGGCCTTGCCTCATGGAAGGCTCCGATGCTGGCCTCACTGGCCCCAGCACCGGCCTAACCCCTTGTCAGGCTCCGATCCCGGCCTCGGAGGCCTCAATAGTGGCCTTGCTTCACGGAAGGCTTTGATGCTGGCCGCTGGCCCCAGCACCAGCCTGACCCCTCGGCAGGCTTCGATCCCGGCCTCGGAGGCCCCAGCACCGGCCTTGCCTCATGGCAGGCTCCGATACTGGCTTCACTGGCCCCAGCACCGGCCTAACCCCTCAGCAGGCTCCAATCCCGCCCTCGGAGGCCTCAATAATGGCCTTGCCTCACGGAAAGCTCCGATGCCGGACACCCTTAGCCTTTTTAATATTTTATTTTGAAACAGGATCTCACTAAGTTACTGTGCATACTGGCCTGAACTTGTGTTCTTCCTGTCTCAGCCTCCCAGTTATTGAGATTACAGGCATGTACCAATGTACCTGGCTTCACAGATATGTTTAATATTTTAATTGGAATATATTCTTGATATAGCACTAAGATGAATTGAGTCAGGTATAGCCTTCATTCATTTAGCCTGAAAAAAAAGACCTCTGAGCTGCAAGAAATACATGAGGAAAAATAAAGAAAAGGGCAAAGGGAACATTCCAGTTGTCCTTTCGGGAAAGTTTCTGGAAGCTACCACAATATCCTCTGCTCTCTTTCCTTTTACAGATTTTAATCATGTGGACATAGCTGCACAGACACTGAGGGCTGTGGTCTTCATTTTGGGTGGGTTGTAGATGTTTTATCATTGTGGAATTGGCACTTCATGACTTCAGTATTTTCCCAGAGTTTAATATTATGCCTCTTAAGTCAATACAAATCAAAAGTGGACTTAATTTTCGGGACAAAGAGAAGGAAAAGGGGTCACAGTAATAAAATTATACCTGTATGCAAATGGGTTTTTTCTTTGAGCACAACAATGCATATGAGAAGATTTTTAAAGAAGAAATTTCAAGAAGAAATATGTTGGATGATTAAAATGTTTATTTTGAGATCTATATTTAGATGTCCTAAACTAGGTTTAAATTCTGAGGCAGTTATTTTAATAACATTTCTCACTCACATTTGAAAACATGCTTCATTTTTCCATGGGTGAAAGCATACACTTCTG
This sequence comes from Muscardinus avellanarius, assembly GCF_963383645.1. Taxonomy (NCBI): domain Eukaryota; kingdom Metazoa; phylum Chordata; class Mammalia; order Rodentia; family Gliridae; genus Muscardinus; species Muscardinus avellanarius. The sequence goes on from NC_137791.1 coordinate 38,061,230, forward strand.
TCCTTTTTTGTCTTTATTAAAAACTCTTTGAGAGAACTAAAATATGCTTGTTCAATTTGGCATTTTATTTATCTTTTTATAGAAGACTTAGAATAAATAATTTATTCAAATATCATATTAAAATACAACAACCAGTTCTTAGGGGCATGACTGCAAGATTTTAGTATCATTTAACCTGAACTAGCTGACAGAAATCATGGAATGCAAATATTCATATTTCTAGAGAAAACAAAGTTTTATGACCAGTGGAATTTAATAGGTAGCGGGCAAGTTTAGTGGTTTTGAGAAGACACTTGGCAATTGGACATATTTGGGTTAGAATCCTTGTCTGCTTCTCACTAGCTGTGTCAACTGGAATAAGTGACTTTTCTTGCCACATTTTCTTCATTTAAAACAGTGGGCTGATAATAGTACCTATAGCATAAATTTATGATGCTGCTTTAATAACATCCAGTACATACTGTTTAACTTAGGGTATGGCACGTAGGGCTGGTTACTAGTACTGGTAAAATATTAGAGAACCATTATAGTTAGACATAATATGTCCCCTAAAGAGCTCATTTATTAATGTTTTGACAGATGTAATTGAGTCAATGAGGATTGTAATTCCAGAAGTGAATAAAACCATTGTGGTGGATTTATCTGGGTGATACCTGGTAGGCCACTAGGGTGAGACTGGAGGAGGCAACCCTGGGGATTATATAAATGGTTCTTCTTCCCCCTGCTCTGGGGCTTCCAGCCTCTCTGATGTAAAGAAGTCAGCCCACATGCTCTCCCACTGCCTCCCGCCCCCATGCCCCGAGGTCCACGTTTCCCGGCCTCACACAGACTGAGACTGAAATTATAAAAAAAAATAAATATTTTTCCTCTAAATTATGTGGTCAGATTATGACTTCAAGAATGCTGATGGTTGCTGGGCGTGGTGGCGCATGCTTGTAATCCCAGTATTTGGGAGGCTGAGACAGGAGAATCGCGGTTCACGGACAGCCTCAGCTACCTAGTGAGGCCCTCTGCAACTCAGTGAGACCCTGTTTCAAAATAAAGAATAAAAAATTGGGCAGGGGGTGTAGCTCAGAGGTCAAATGCCCCTGGGTTCCATCTCCAGACCCGAAAAAAAAAAAAAAAAAAAGAATGCTGATGGATACAAAAACAGGCTTGTGATAAATAAATTAGGTGGTTTATTTTACTTGAAGACAAAGCATTTGAAATGGAGAATGGCATGCTAGGATCGTGCACAAATGGTTTAGAAGGCATAATGCCCATGCCCTGACAATGGTAAAGAACACAGGCAGGTGGCTCTTGAGAAAACTCATTATACACAGCCTAGTCTCTGTGTGCCTCAAGCCCAGGAAGATTTGGGAAAACAAAAACACCTCTTGAGATTTTGTTTTTTAACTTGGCAGAATCTTAGGCTATCTTGCTTTGGAAAATGTAGGATGGAATTGATTTAAAACCAAACTCTCTTGGATGGTTCAGCCCCTGAGTCAGCAGCGTGCCCCAGCAGCTGTGACATCTGTGGGTTTGGCTTGTGTGGGCATGACAAATAGTACAGCATGTTGTGGGATGGTCTCTGATGTCAAAAGAATCCTCAACCATATGCATAATGCTGTATCTATGTTACTTTCTTGTGAACTTAATTATAAAAATTCATCATTTCTTTTCTTAATTTAAAAAATTTGATGAAACTCAGGAAAGGAGGAAGAGGAAAGAGAACATTAATTAGCTGTGTTTCAGTGAGTATCACAGGGACAGTGTCATGCTGGTCTAATTACATAGTAGAATTGCAGGCAGTCACATCCCCAATGTTTAACTAGTGGCTGTAGAAATAATGCTTCTCTGTGAGGATAAAATCTGTCTAGTCAGCCAGTGTTAGCAGGTCAAAAAGGATTCCTGAATTTGGTATATGAACAGTTATAACATCAAAACTCTTAAAGAACATTTTCTGGCATGTAGAGCTAAGTTAAAGTGCTCCTTTTTTGGATATGAGTAACAAACTTAATCAAATGTTAATTTTTATATCATTTAATGTTCCTAAAGAATTTCGTCGTCTTTGACTAAAGGCTTTTTTATTTGATAACTTATAGATACAAGGCAATGAAAATACACTAGTATTCTCCTCACACAAGATTATAGAGCAAAAACCATACTACATTACCCAAAGGTCTAAGCTGACACTGAGAGAGGAACACGTGTTCTAATTTCTGTTCTTCTTGCTAAATGTTACTTCTTTCCTATACTTGCATATTATTATATAATATTTTTGTAAATGGCCTTTATGTTTAGTAAAAATCCAAAACTACATTTAGAATATTACTTTGAAAATATAATAGAATTGACCTGATAAATCTAGTTTTGATAAAAAAAATACTCAGAGATTTTGCACAATTCTTCACAGGCCTGTTTTTTCAACTTCTTTTGCTATTTTTCAACATGCTTTGAGAGAGCCCTAATATTTTCACATAATCTCAAACATTGCCCTATGAACAATTTTTCTATTAATGGTAGAGTAGATTATCTGTTGCCTAATTCTCATCAGAGTAAGAAGATGTTTGGGATGAACGAGAGTAAGGATCACGTAATTAGAAACTGAGATCATTGGAATGAGATTCAGTGCACAGAGTGACCATGGCATTGTGACACTGCTGTCTCATTGCCATAGCCATGGGGGAAATGGCCGTGGGCTTTTGCAGTGGGAATGTGCACAGTCACAAACCTGGGGAAAGCATCTAACTCTCTTTTACAGGCTGCCCCTGGGATCCAGTCCTATAAGCCTGGATCTTACAAGAATCTTACCAAACTACTTCCAAGAAATAAAGCATGTCACTCTTAGTACATCAAAAAAATATGAAAATTTTTAACTTTTAGGTCCATTATTCTTTGCAGAGCAACGGGAGCAATTTAAATTAAGAATGCAAGAAAAATATTTTTAAATGGAGAGTGCTAAGTGATATCAGTAAGGTAGTAAAATGAGAAGTCTCAGGCTCCTCAGCCCCAGCAAGAAGTTCAACTAGAAACTATACACTGACAAGAACACCTCAGAGAAAAATCCAAAGTATGGAAATAAGCCAAAGAGACTGTTACAGGAGAAGGGTTGATTCTCTAAAGGGTCTGGAGCAGTTCCCAGTTGGGGAGAGAGAGGAATTTAGGATTGGCAGAGTCTTATGCCTACATGACCGAAAAATATTTCAGAATGTGTTAGAGATATTGACAGATATTTATTTAGGAAAGAAAAAAATACACATTCAAGGAAAAGGAGACCATTTTTAGAGTGACAAAAACATTTAGGGGTTCACAGATTTTCTTGTACAAGAGACTTTCATAAGTAGTAGGTAGAAGGAAGTATGTAAGGACGACATGGGTCTGGTAGTCACAAGATGATTCAGGTGTTTTGGTCATCTGCAGGGTCCTGATGGGGCCTTCACTGTCTTCTCAATTGGTATCTCTTTTGTTTAAGTTATTTAGGAATAGCCAATAGTGCCCACTCTTTGGTGTGAGCTTTGTCCTCAGACCAATATATATCTCCCCGGCTTAACTATTCCTAGATTTTTGAGTGAATTTCCAGTGCGGTGTCTAGCCACTTTTCTGGATCATTTGTCTGGTCTCTATTGTCTGATCAACAGATACTGTATTGAGGACAGTCAGTAACACAGAGAGTCATTAATACGACTTATAAGTTCCTCAGAAATGTGGAGCTATCTGGCCTGGCTGAAGATCAAGGATATTGAGGAAGTTTTCCACAGGTGGTAATATTAAAGTTACATTTTGTTTGTTTTCTCTTTATGCCTCCTTTCCACACAATTTTTTTTCTTCTACCCTACCTCAGTCCCACAATGTTATTCATGTAGTTGTAAGTGCCCCATCAGATCGCCTGCTGCCTACTCCAAAGACTTATTTTCCTCACTGCACCTCACCCATGTTACATTTCATTCCTTGAATTTGCCATGTCCCATATACTAATTTGTCACAGACCACCATCTTAGTGATAGCTATGTTACTGCCAGAAGAAGTACCCAACCAGTTACCCAAAATACAGCCCGCTCTCAAGCACAGCAGCTGCCCCTGCACAGTGGAATGTTCAGTTTGGCCTGAGCTGGTGGATGGCCACCTGAATGGTCAGCCATAGGATGCTCCCCAAGGCCTGGTCACAGTGTACGTGAGCAAGTAAGAGACCAAGCTGGAAAATGCAGGGTTTTGAGATGAGCTCGCCCTAAGACTTCACCCAGGGGAAGAGGGGCACAGACTCTAATGGTGCTTTCTGGAGGCTAGCAGATGGGAAATGGAAAGTTGTTGGTCAAAGGATGCAAAGTTTTAGTTAGAAGGAATAAATGATAAGTATTTAAAGTGAAAAAGTAAGCAAAATACTTTATCTTCTATATCAAACAATTTCCTCTTTATATGCCTTTTTTTAGAAGGTTCTGGTACTTTAATTTTCCTTCTTTTATGTACTGAAATACTTTCAGCTACTCTGTAAGGAGTGCCCCTTCTATAGACTTCTAGAATTGAAACACAGTGAGATCAAAAGCTGAAAGATTTTCCTCAGTTTTCATATCTTGCCTGAATTCTACAACCTGTCTGACTGATGTGTATTTTCATGGTTCTCAAATGCAATATTCAGAAATGACCACAGAACTACTCTTAATGAAGTATTCTACCCACAGAACCACTCTACTTTCAACTTGCTCAAGTAATTTGGAAGTGCTCTAGTCAATGATATTAAAATGTCATAAATAGCCAAGCATGGTGGCTCACACTTATAATCCCTGCGCTTAGGGAGGCAGAGACAGGAGGATTGCACAGGTTCAAAGCCAGCTGAGCTGGCTTAAGAGACCCTGTTTCTAAATAAAAATATGAAAAATAGGTGTCTGGGAGTGTAGCCCGTAGGTAGAAGGGTTTCCAGGAACCCCAGTACCACCCCCCAAAAAAGCCATAAATAAAGAAAATGATGGGGATGCCTAAATAGTGATTGTGAATTGCCTGGAAAGAGAAGTTCTTTAGATTATGTCCTTTAACCTACTTCAGAGGAATTTATACAGGCAGATTTATCATCCTTAAATGAGATTAGTATAATTTGAATATATGAAAGGTATGAAAATCAAACAGATGGTAGTGTTTTGAAGCCCTGTGTATTCATCCAGTACACAATTATTGTATAAACTGCAATTCTTAGATTTATGTAAGCTGGAACTATAAAGTAAGCATCTTTTCTGTTTAGTAAGACATAATTTCAAAGAAAAGTCATTGTTTATGGAATTTTCTAGTTTGCCTTCATGAATAATATGCCATCCATTGACATAACTGGTTGTGAGAAGACAGGAAGAAAAAGTGAGTTCACAAATTCAAACCATGTTTATATGTAAGATATGTAAGATAGCACATGAATAGTAAATATGCCAATTAGTTATTAATAAGGTATGCCAATGTTTCTTCTAAAATATTTTAAATATGAAAGAAAGAAGTAAAAGGCAAATGTTTCCCAAATATTGATCATTGGTCATTTTCTACGTGAGAAAAATAATCTAAGAAAAGGTAATTACCCACAGTAACAAAAACAGTAATCAAAATTAATGTGCTAGAATGACAAAATTGAACCACAACAAAATTCTCAAAAACTCAGCCTTGCCTAATTATTATGCAATCTTTGTGTGTTGATATTCTCTGTCTTCTTCATGGCAGCCTTGAAAACTGTGACAGCCAATGCTATGGTATATTCTGAGAATTCAGGACCCTTGAGTAACCTTGACAATATTCGTCACAGAAGGGGCAGGGCATATGTGGAAATGAAAGAAGTATTTTAAACATTTAGAGAACCAACACCCAGCTGGATTATTAACTTGGATTTATAATTGGCCTAGAACATATTTAAAGAAGCAGAATAAAACCTGTGACTAACTAGGGACACATGATAATGTGAATCATTTTGTAAAGCAATTTGACAGTTTTTGTTACATTTAATTTTTAAGATCTATTTACTTTTTTCCTGAGGATAGAATAAGATGAGCTTGGCTGAATAAATTAATGAATCTTTATGGTAAGCAGAATAGTGCTTCCCCAATGATATTTGAAAGCTCTGAAAACCTGTGTTATGTTATATGGAAAAAAGTTCTTGATTAAGGGGTAAAGTCCTTTAAATGGGGAGATTATTTCAGAATACCTAGTTGAGCCAAATCTTGTCATATGAGTTCCTACTCTGTCAGAGAGATTTGACGTCTGAAAGACTTGACTCATTGTTCCTGAATTTGAAGATGGAGGATGGGGATGGGAACCAAGGAATGCAGGTAGCTCTAGAAGTTAAAAATGGCAATAAAACAGCATTACCCACAGATTTTCCAGAAAACAATCAGCCCTCCAAATACCTTGATTTTAGTCCAGTGAGATTATATTGGACTTTAGAACTACATAAATGTGAATAATAAATGTTTTGTTATAAGCTACTAAGTCTGTGATAATTTGTTAAAGCAACAATAAAATATAAATAATAGCAAATAAAAGTAATAGATGATAAGTAAAGAGATAAAGACATAGATTAAATATAAGCAACAGATGTCTAAGAAATAGCTTGTACAGTGCAGTGGTGAATCAAAAAAATATAATTTTAATAAGAGTTCACAAGAATAGTTAACAATAGTTCACCTTGTGAAAGGAGTCTAAACATAAAACAATAAGAAGGGACCATAGTTATAACCAAGTCCTAAGTTGTACTATTTAGAAAAAATATTATAAGATTCCAGAGAAAGAAGTGTTGGATAATGATGTAAGTTTGTGAGGGTTTTTAATATTCATTTGTTTATAATTATTTTATATCATAGAAGAATAATCTCTCTCTCTCTCTCTCTCTCTCTCTCTCTCTCTCTCTCTCTCACCTCTCACTCTCTTTCTCTCTGGAAAGTTTGAGATGGAATCTGACACTTTCTTTGAAATCATCAAAGATGATGCTATAATCAATAAGAAATGTACATCTGGGTCTCAGGAATGAAGAAGCCTTTTCATGGTTAGTTTGAATAATGGTAGGGCATATACTCAGCCAATATAAACCAATGCATATAATACAGAACTTTATTTGACTATGTGAGTCATGTAGGTTGATAAAAACTGGTCCCTTATCCTGCTAGTGCCTCACAACTACTGTGCTCATCTGGCTGCAAAGGCAGAGCTCTGAACTAACCCTGATCCAGTATCTGTAGGACTAATTTGTTATGCAATAGTTAAACTGGTAACTACTGTTTTGATTATTATTTTGGGTATTGTAGTGAATGAAACTAGGGTGATATATAAGATGAGTTTTTCAGATCTGTTTAATTATATGTTTATGCAATACCTAGGACAGAATACATATACTTGGTTAAAAGAATATACTGACTTGTGTTCCTAGATGTAATTTATTTGGAATCAAGCAAAAAAAGTAGTTATATGAAATTTACTTCTCAGGAAAAGACCATTAATTGCCAGCATAAAAAAAGTTCTTGGCACAAACATTTTATAAAAGCATTTTACTTAGAAATGGCCTCACAATAGTAAAAATTGGCAGATGTATGTCACTGAGCTTTCTCAGGCCAAATAACACACTTTCTTGGCATACTTTGGAAAAAATTCCAAAAATGGCATTTTCCATGTACAAACCAGTGAGAGAATGAAATACCATAGAAGGAAGAATTCCAGAGTTACCTACAGACACGTAAGTTTTGTTCTGGTAGTTAGACACAACATCAACTTATGGTAGATAGAAACAGATATTTAAAACTATCTAATAAAAGAATATTTTTCATCAGCAGTTATGCTGGGAGAATGTGTGACTCTATTTCAATTATGACCATACAAAGACATTTTGATAAAGAAACTGTATTATATGCAGGTACAAACATCTTCTATTCTCATCTATGTATTTATCTATGAGTTTGAGGTTGACTTATGGAACTAGACAAAATATTGCAGTTTTTGTAGAGAGTAGAAAAGTTACTGGATATCTATTTTCCCTTTTTTTAAATTCTGTCTATGTATCCAAGCCACATGAAATTTGCTCATTTCATGTCTTCATCTAGATTTGCTACTTCACTTGAAATATTTGAGAAGTCTGAAGTAAACTGATAGAATAACTATAGGAATTATCACAGATAGTTTTTGCTTTGTTCTATAAAAAAACTTCCAAAATAACAAAAGTGATAATGACCCAGAATATTATGACTGAATCATGCTCTTCCATTAATGGTCTATTAATTATACTGTTGCTTAATGAATCTAGACTTGAACTTTCCCTTACTATTTCTTATTGAAGTACTTGTGGGCTGGGACATACATTAAACTTTAAATATAAGTTATAAATGTGCATATAAATTACACACACATATAATTTACTTGTATAATTTTAACTCTAGCATCTATCAGAGTTTCACTTGTATTATAATTAATGTACAAATCTCCATTAATAGTTTTCTTATGAGGATGGGCTATGCATAAGAGCATAGAGTTATGCATAAGAAACATAGCTTATTAACTTGTTTACCAAGGATGTAGAATTGTTCTTGAAAAAATTCAGTAAGCATTTCAAAACATCCTTTTCAATGGAGTTGAGTTGAACTGAAATTAATTTTCAAAGCAGAATGGGACAGCATTCTGCTTAGATGATGCCTATCATTACTTAAGCAGGACAGTATAATTGTTCTGAGTTCTCTTTTGTTATTGTTATTATTGTTTTGGTTCTTTAGTAAAGTTTAGCAAACCAAAAATGTATTTTCAGATATATTATGGTTAGCTGTCATCTTTTGTCACCATAATGCCATTCATGGACTTAAAATGAAAATAAGATATGTAGCTAAATATATGACTCTTTCCTTTTCAGCCTCAAAAGAATGTTCTCTCAGTAGAGAATAGTATTAAAAGAACTGGGCCCAGCCTAGTATTTGTTCCAAATTTGTGTTTAACTTTAAACTGACTTCCTGGGGCTTAAAATTGCACTATATTTTAAGGTAAAAAAATTGGCCTAGATAGTGTGTAATGTATTTTGAAATTCAAATTTTTTTCTGGTTCCCACAGGTGGTTTTATGTATATAAAATACAGCAAGATACTAAAAACAAGTTTGAAAATCCCTTCAATTCCATCCCCATCTTAGAAAGAACACTATTTTTGTTCATCATTTACCACTGTATTTTTCATTCAGTACATGTAGGCAGGTATTTGGTGTCCTTCTCGGGGAGATAAATAAAAGACAGGGATAGTAAGAGATAGGCACAAGCTCATTTAGTCAATAATAGACATAGGATTAGGTCAGGTCTCCTGAGTAAAACTTGTTTATTTGACAAGTACCCAAATTTTTCTCATTGCTCTACCTGATAAAACTCCCCAATTCCATATGAGATATGTCTACCCTTCTTTCTTCTTTCTTGCATGTACTTTTTTCTTTTTGTTCTCTTTAGACTTTTTCCCCACTTTCTTCTCTCACATCACATGTTAGCATGAGAGAAATATTAGAGATAACACTGTTTCTCCTTTTAGCAGTGATCATGACAGTAAAAGATAAGGTAAGTACACATTTGATGTCATATTTAACAGTACACAATAAACTACAATTTGGGAGGTTCTGAACAATGCAAAAATACATAAATATTTCCCCATCATTTTCTTCTGCTATTGTAAAATACTACTTTGAATGACTTAATCAGGGGTCAGTAGAAACCTTTTAAAATGTAATTCAGTGCTAATCACTAATCTGCGCTTCAATTAAATATAACCTTTTGAGGTAAGAATACATGTTGTGTGCTTAAATTAGCTATGCTAAACTTTTTGCAGAGGCTACATCTAATGGAAAAAACAAATGCACTATTGAAATAACAGAAGAGTGAAGACATGAACAAAAATAAAATGAGGATTCAGGAAGCTAAGAAACAGAGTCAGGTAAGAGTAATAAACCTTTTCTGCCTTGAGTTCTTGGGAACTATTTCCTTTTGGATGTCCACAATCTAAGAAAGTGCTCAAATTTAAGGAGAATCAGAATCACCTGGAGGAATTGTTAAGCTACATATTTCTGGGTCTCACCCACAATGTATGATACAATAGATCTGGGGTGAAATCTAAGAATTTGAATTTCAAATTGGTTCCCAGGTGATGCTGATGTTCCTATTGGTGTAGTGACTTCTATGGTAAGGGAAAATATTTCTAATACAAGCTCTTATTCTGCCTAGAAAACCATGATTTTGACCAACATTATTTAAATGTTTTTAGTGAGATCTTATTGCAAGAGTTTTCTTTAAATTCTAGAGCTAAAGTAACAAAAGCAGACTAGTAGAAAATGTTTATAAAAATAAAGAGAATTTGTAATTACTATAACATTAAAATAATTATCTGAGATATTGGTATCATATACAGAGAAAAATGCCAATGCTATCTTCACAAACCTGAATCATCCTGGACTCCTGAAAAGACAAGTAGGGCATCATAACAAATTATGATATAGGCACATAAACATATGCATTATAACATTCACCATGTTTTAATACTATCATATATCCTCTTAAAAATTCCTCAAGAGTAAATAGTATCAAAATTATAATGGTATAGCAATGACAACATGTAGGTGTTGCTAAAACCATTATTCATTTTAGTCAATGTAGTTGGAATGATTTGTTACACTAATAAAATGGTATATGTGTATAATAAACATATGACTTCATTTATATATCATGTATAATCAACATATATATCATGTTATATATATCATGTTCATGTATAATCAACATATGCATCAATGGAATTCTTAAAATATTTACTTGGAATTTTATATATCTGAAGACCTTATTTTGTTGGGAATAAATAAGCTTAGTACAAAGTTATGTCTTTGTGTCCTATTTGATATGGTACCTTCAAAATGAGGATTTTAGAATATTGTCTTCTTCAAAATGGCCAAGTATATTATCACTGTATTCAAGCTTATTATTGTGTTAATTTTTAGGAGTCCAAAGAGTGGCATAATTTTATAGTCACTTCAAAGGCAAGAGGAAGAGAGGACTAGAGAAAAAGGAGTCCTGGTTTATGTCAGGTGCACTACCATGATGCTGTGCTAAAACAAGCAAAACAAAACAAAACCTCTTTTTTGTTTCTCTCAACTATGTGTTTGTTACTGATTTAAATAAAAGAACTCTAATGCAGTATTTTTAACAGTATGAAAATAAGCATAGCTCTAGATGTATTAAACTTTATGTATAAATTTTTTATGTTACTGGGGGTGGAACCTGGGGGCTCTTCTACCTCCAGGCTATACTCCCAGACCTATTTTATACTTTATTTGGAAACAGGGTTTCACTAAGTTGCTGAGAGCCTCACTAAGTAGCTGAGGCTGGCTTCAAAGCTGTGTGATCCTCCTGTCTCAGACTCCCAAGCACTGGGATTATAAACGTGCACCACTGCGATCAGCTTATGAATGTATTAAATTTAAACCATGTTGTTTCTAGACATTTTATAGACACAGTATTTTATTCTTATTTTTAAAGATTGTGGCAAACTGGACTTCTAAAAACAAATTTGGGACTTCTTAGTTTTGACATGACAGAATTTGTAAGCTGTCACTCATATAATAAATAAAAAGCTGAACAAACTGAAAATGAATGACTTCAGACTTCCAGGAAGATGGTGACCGAGAAAAGCGGGGCTTAAGAATCCCGCTAACAACCAATCTCCATTACCACAAAATCAGCGCCTTTCATAGCCAGAAAACACCATCACCAGAGAAACAAAAAAATCACCAGGCTCCAGAGAGGAAGGGGACTCAGAACGGAGCTCAGAGCTACAGAGGAGATACACCAGCCTCACGCCCGAGGACACGGCAGCAGCGCCTTACTGCCGGCAGCAGCGGCAAGTTAACCGGACGGCTACAGCGAGCCGAGGTGAGCCGCTGCAGAACAGCCAGGCGGGATTTTTCGGCGCAGGGAGCATCTAAAGCTCCCAGTGGCTGAGCTCAGCACACACTGCAGGGACTCAGAGCGGAGCTCAAAACCAGAGAAGAAATACGCCAGCCTTATGGCCAAGGGCGCGGCAGCAGCGCCATATTGCCACTGGCGGCAGCAGCAGCGAATTCACCAAGTCCACGACAGCTCCATCTGTGCACTCAACAATGAGTCAAATTGCGGGCCCCAGAGGAGAAATCCCAGTACTGTACTCCCAGGGACTTGACCCAGTGGGGGAGTGGCAGTGGCAGAGATATCACACCATAGGAGAATGCCCAACCTGGCACCCCCCCATGGTCTAAAGCAGCCTCGATTGACTCCCAGGGTCTGAGACTCTGTGATACAACCCAGTAAAGGAGTAGTGGGGTCTGAGATACTACAGACTCGAGCCACCACCACTCCCCCACTGGGTCAAGTCCCTGGGAGTGCAGTACTGGGATTTCTCCTCTGGGGCCCGCAATTTGACTGCTTGGCTTCCACATTGGTCATTTTGACAATTATGTGGCATGGGGATCCTCTTCTCCGATCCTGTCTAAAGGGAGTTCTATAAGTTTCCTGGACTTGTGTATCGACCTCTTGCTCTATGTTTGGAAAATTTTCTGCTATTACTTCCTTGAAGAGATTGTTGATCTCTTTGGTTTCACCTTTTCCCTCCTCTATTCCAATTATTCTTAGGTTAGCTCTCTTAAAATGGACCCATATTTCTTCAATGTCAGATTCCTGCTGTTGGATATTTATCCCATTCTATCAGTAACTTTTAACTCTGTTTACATTGTCTTTTGATATACAATATATTTTTTTATTTTTTAGGGAGTTTGTATACTCTTCTGTTGCCTGTGCCATTGAAATCATATCCAAGAAATCACTGCCAATTTGAATGTTGTGATGTTTTATGACCCAGATTTTCTTCTAAAAGTTTATAATCTTAAGATTTATATTTAGATCTTTTATCTATTTTGAGTTAATATTTGTATATGGGATTAGTTAAGGGTCCAATTTTATTCTTTTCCATGTAATTATTATTTTAAATAATATTTAGTTAAAAGATTATTATTTCCCCCACCAAATGTTCGTGGAAACCTTGTCAAAAATAACTTGACAATATATGGAAGAATTTATCTCTAGGCTTTTATTTAACTCCAATGGTTTATATATCTGCCTTTAGAACAGTACTACACTGTTTCAATTATTGTAGCTTTATATGGTTTGAAATAAAAATATATATATATCTTCTAGCTTTGTTCTTTTTCGAGATCATTTTGGGTATCTAGAGTCCATATTCCATATTAGGATAGATTTTTTTTCTGAAAAATAAATATATAAATATATGATAGTTTCACCTAAAACAAAAAGAAAAAGAATTCTCTGGTAAGAAAGAAAGCAAAAAGAAATATTGAAATGTTATCTTTAAGTTATCAAAAGCTTGGTATCAGACAAATGAAAATGCTATGTGAGATTATCATTTTTAATTTTGGATAAATTGCTATAATACTAGATGTCAACCACTAAGGCAAGCATGGGAAGGAGGGATGGGGAGGGAATGGGGTGGGGATCAGGTGGGGGCTGACTGGGCGATGTGTGCATGTATGTCTACAAAAGTTTGTATCCCACTATGATGTATGAATACAGTGCACCAATAAAAAATTTAAAAAATTTAAAAAAAAAAGAAAATGAATGACTTCTCTTGGACTCACTAAAAAGCTGATATTGCAAGGCAATATCCTGAAATGGTAACTTTGGTAAATTGCTTGAGTATAAACAGTCTTAAGACTGCACCACACTTTTATAGGCTTTAGTTACATTAACTCCACCAGGTTTTAATGGTGAAGATCTGAGAAAATGTGCCTGCATGGCTTTGAAATGTGAAAGGGAAAATTAGTCATTGTGAAACACTGTCAAGACATTCTCCTTGAAAAAGACTATGCCAGAGCCTTATTCCAGGTGGGGAAAGAGAATTGCTCCTATGCGGGCGCCCTCCAGCGATCCCATCCCTCCTATTTCTCTTAGAATGGACAAAAGACTTTAAGGAAATAGATTGAGAGTGTCCCAGTTAAGAAATGCAGTGAGGGTTTGGGTAAAAGTAATCTGCACCACCAGAAAAAAAAAAAACTTGTGAAAATCACAGCTTAGGCATACAAATGCAGTATAAAACAGATTTGATTGAAAGAATAGAAAATATTCCTACTCCTCCACACCTTTTCCATCACACACTGCAACTCCAGTATAATAACCAGTGGGTTACATCTAAAAGATGTGTTATACCTAACAATCTACAAGGCACAGACACTCTGACAAATGCTTAAAGAGCTCAATGTAAAAGATGGCAACATTGAGGGTACTAGGAGGATATGAAGCACTTGAGGCCCAGTGCTAGAGCCAATGTTAAACATATCCCAGTTGCTAGCCAGATTACCACAACGCTTCACACTAAGGATCTGTTTACCTTAGTTCCTATTGCTTCCTTCAGTGTGTCTATCTAGCTTTCAACAACAACAACAACAATAACAACAACAAAATTGTGAGGAATCTCAAAAGGCAATTAAATAAAATATCATTTGATGAGACAAAGAAGTCAGTAGATTCAGGTATGACAATGGATATTGGAATTGTCAGTTAAGATAATTAAAATAATTGAGATTAATATGTTGAGGACTATAGAGAAAATAGTAAACAATATGCAAGAAAAGTGTATAATGTAGGTAATAAAGAACAAATAGGTACTGTATCTCTACAGATACAAAAATATTAAGAAAGAATCAAAAGGAAATGATAAACGTAAAAAACATACTGAAAAAAATGAAGAATGTTTCTAATGAGCTCAGCAGCATACTTAGCATAGCCAAGGAAAGAAAGGGTAAGCTTACACATAAATCAATAGAAATTTCCCAAATGGAAACACATAGAAAATAAATTAAAAATACAAACAGAATTGATGTTGGCTTGAAATCCAATTAATAGGACAAGGGGCAGATTTTGTCACCTCCAGTTTGGGCTAGAAGACAGTAAGTCACTATTGTCTTCAAGTGGGTATAACTTGCAAAGTATATTATCAGATGTAAGATGAAAATATTTTGAGGATGCAGTTACATATAGACAGTCACAGTCCCCTCAACAGCGAATCATGCATGCAAGATTCCCCTAGATGGGAGAAGAGAAAGAATAAGAGGCGCTGGTCGGAGTACCTGTAACCTTTCCACAGCTCTCAGCTGATCTGTGGAAAAAGAAATTGGGACTGACCTAGAACCATTTTTGTTTTCAGAAAAATTTGGTGATATGAAACAGAAGCATTCAATCTCTATTTCCTGTCCAGAATCTTGAGACTCAGCAGTCTGAACATAAGGGCCTTGTATCCCAGTCATGTGATAAGCACCATTCAGCAATGGCAAAGCAACATCTTTGTCAGAAAGTCTGGTGATCATACTCTGCATCTCCTAAGACCTGAGGCCTCAGAGTCACTGGGAAGCAGCTGAACCTTCTCCACCAGGGAGACTGGAAGCTGCTTGGCACTGTCACAGGGAATTGACTGAATATTTGACATTGACCCACAGACATGGCAGCAGAATACATGAGATAGATGCCAAAGAGGAGTCTGTAGTTTCTCCTGACTCCCTTTTTCTTCTGTCTGATTCACCTCTATGATAACCTGGTGTTCACATTTACAAAGGCAAAGATATAATTTAAATTTAAGTATTCATTGAAATGTAGAGTATGACAAAGAAGAGATCTATGTAAAAGTTTAAAGGTAAGAAAGTGACATACGCCACGTAGCCAGATGACAGACCAGTGAAAATAGAGATAGCTTCATTTAACACCAAGCAAGGGAGGCCCACCAGGGAAATCACTGTGTGTTGCAGTGAACTGATGCATGTTGCATGGAGTGCTCCAGTAGGTGGGATGCTTTGGAGTCCCACACAACACTAAAATTGAGGTTTGATGAGAATGAGCACGTTGGCACATCTTAGGTTACAATTTACTGCTGCAAAACAATAGATAAGTTCTGAGCAGATCTCAGGAAAAGATGAGTCTGGATGCTATTCAGTGAATTTGGCTTTTCTTCATTTCCTCAAGAGAACTGGGCTCAGATTGGAATTTAGGATATTCTGCCTTCCCAGATCCTGCAGGATAGAGCAATATCAAAATACTTTTCACCATTTTTATGTCATAACACCATGATTAGTCAGCTTTATTTTTGCTTTGACCAAAATATCTGATATGAACAACTTAGAGGAAGAAGGCAGAAACTTCATGATGGTTGGGCATGGCAGAGTAAAGCTGCTCAGAGCAGCTGGGAAGAAGAGAGAAAAAGGCAAACAGACAGACAAACACCAGGCCACACCCCACAGAGACTGATCTTCTCCAGCCCCACCCTGTCTATAGAACCACTCAGTAAATATATTCAAACTATCAATCAAGGGATTCATTTACTGATAATGTTAGAATCTTCAGGATTTAATTATTTTATCTGAGAATTTTTGAACTGATAATATATGAGCTTTCCAGAACTCTGAAATTTTAGCATACTTGTACATAAAATAGCAAACATTGCCTCTAGCAAGTCACATTACCATATTCTTAATTTTGGATTCCGTTTCTTACTATATCAAGTACAGCTTCTTGATTATACAATTTTTAGGCATTGCACAGGGACATCACATTGTGAACAAATGAAATCAGTCCCAAACCATAGCTGGAGTTGAGCATAGTGCATCTGGTCAGGTGAGCTGTGCCTAGCCTAGTGCGAGTTTAAGCCTTGTTCTTCTCCATGTGCTTTTACAGAACCCCCCATTACTTACTCTAAACCCCATATCTTTTGTCTTAACTACTTCAAATATTTTAGTAAACACTTTAGATCATTTCAACCTGAAGTCTTAAAAGTTCAAAGTGTGAGCCAGGCTTGGTGGCACATGCTTGTAATCCCAGTAATTGGGAGGATACGGCAGGAGGATTAAAGGTTCGCAGCCAGCCTCAGCTACTTAGACCCTCTGCAACTTAGTGAGACCCCCGTTTCAAGATAAAGAATAAAAAATAGTACTGGAGTGTAGCTCGGAGGTAGAATGCCCCTGGGTTTAATTCCCAGCACCACACAAAAAATGTTCAAACTGTGTAGCCTCAAATTATTTAATTCTCCTACTTCCAATATTTTCTGCATAAACTCTCAGCAATTTTCTTCTCTTGAAAAACTTTGAAATTCATTTATACTGTTTTATTCTTACCATTATTACTATAACATGCTTGTTAGCAAACTTTTTCACTTCCCTAATGACAAGTATGAATTTCTACCAATGAAAGTATATATGTAAAAATGTGTATTTTCTTTTGCTATGATTGAATTTTGTTTTTGTTTTTGAATCTTCATCTGAAATCACGAAACGCATCCGTGTTGCTATGATGGTATACTCTTAGTGAGATCAGCCACAGCAGCAACCAAAATGAGAAGTGGCCACCCTCCTGATACAGTTTGGACATAAGTCCCTCAGAGAAGCTCCTGTATTAGGCAGTCCCCAGTCCAGATATGAGGCGTGGTGGGGGCATGGTGGGGTGGGATGGAACATGGCCAGAGCTAACTACAGCCAATCCCTTTCTTTCTCTCTGCTTCTGCTTCCTGCTGCCATACATAAGAGAAGCTTTTTTCTACCACACATGCTGCTGTGATGGTTTTCTGTCTTGGAGTCAGTTGATCATGAACAGAACTCTGAAGCCTTGAGCCAAATAAATCTTTTCTTCCTCTGTGTTACACTGTAAGGCACTAACAAGAGAGACTCCATGTTTGACCTAGCTGTGACCCCACAGTCATTGGAATTCCCAGACTGTCCCCAAGAAGCCAAAATTGTTTCCTTTTGTTAAAATTCCTCCAGAGTTTCTCAGGGGGTTAAAAGTAACATCAGTGGAGGGTATTATTTTAAATGTAGCAAGCATAGACCAACATCCTGCTTACATCCTTGAATACCAGAGCCCCACTCCAGAAATAACAAAAATCACACACACACACACACACACACACACACACACACACACACACATACACAGCCAATCAGAGGACTTCAAAGTTGCAGTTTTCTCAGACAATAACAATGGGCCTTCTCCCTACCCTTAGCCACCTGTGTGTGGCTTTAGCTTTTAAAATCCCCTTGTAAGTTCAGCTCATGTTAGCAGCTCTGGACTGAGTGTCAGACTGCATCCCTAACCTGGCTAGTCTGATATTTTTCCACTATTAAATAAACTGATCTTCCAAGTTCAGTTGGTGCCCTCTTTCTCTGTTCCTGTTCCTGTGACATCAGCCTGGACACAAGACCTGTCCAATATTTTGGTAACTCAAATTAAAAATCTGACTATCATACCTAGTCACCAAGCAATAGTACTCTATTAACCCAGGGAGAAGTGGAGGAGGGACAAAATGCTGATTTTTGAATAACTTCAAACATAATTTAATTTAAAAATTATTACTGTTAATTGGTCTTTGTGTCCTAAAATAATCACCTCTTAAGTGGCCAATTTTGCAGCTAACCCAAAAGATGTGATTCAGGAAACACTGGGAAGTCCATTCTTCTTTACATTTAAGAATATACTTTGCAACTTGATGCAACTATCTTTCAACTATTTGGAGACATATGCAATATTCAAGTAAATTTTTAACAATTCAATGATATCATTGACATTCAAATTAATAAAATTTTATGTCTATCTGCCTATGGCTAGATTTGAGTCTCTCAGCTAATCATATTGCAATTAAGAGATACTGCTTTGAACCATTCACGGTCTGACTGATCAATTAAGTTCACTCTCCTTTGACTTCTTTTCCCTTAATACTTATCACAAATGAAGTCATATTGTATTTACCTCAGCACATAAGATCTGTAATGTAGGCACTGTTCCTTCTGTTTTGCTCACTGTTTACAGTGTAGAAAAATGCCTGGTACTTAATAAGTGCTCAATTAGGAATGTCTTATCTTCCTCAGTGGATTGTCACATCTATATAGCATAAGTAGATGAATATTGCATGCTTTCCTCTCCATAGTAGGATTTTTTATTTTGAAGATTTATACAATGGTATCCCCAGCTGCTTGCTCTTTGTGTTCTACATACGAGTCCTCCACGCACACGGGCACTCCAGCCCCATGGCAGTGCTGCACTACAGAGGGGTCTCTTTTCTACTGTCCTCTCTCCACTGAACACCCACTTAAAACCCAGTCAGTCCTCTATGATTTTTCTCAAATAGGATTAAAGCTGCCTAATGGATAGGAATTCATTTAAAGTTCAATTTACCTGAGAAAGTATTTGAAAATTCAATTTTGATACAATACTATAAAATTTTCTATATAATTAATGAGTTTTACCCTTTGAGAATTTTCACATGCTTTTAATATTCCAACATTTTTTACTCATTTTCTTTAAAATACTTCAGCTTTGAGTCTGTATCTACAGCAATAGAATTCAATTTAATGCATTAAATTGACAGTAAAATTGGATTTTTACTAATTTAAACGTGACTTCTGCATATTTTAATATGTTAATACATTTTAATCAAGATTCAAATTAACATTACATATTTTATAAGTAATAAATTTGTACTTAATTCCAGACTTATCAAATTGAACCTTTTGCATAGCCTTGAGTAATATAAATGACTTTTGTACAAGAATAACATTTATTCACATTTAATGAGATATTATCATTTTAAATAATAATGAAAAGTTATAGTAGGTAATTTAGAAATTCTTTGTTACATTGAACAGGTACTTTATTTAACTAGATAAACATATAATATAGATGGACATATATGCATATACTACTAGATTACATATTACCATACATACCATATATACTCTCTATTTTGTATATACATATAAACACTGTATGTATATATTA
The DNA here is from genome assembly GCF_963383645.1 of Muscardinus avellanarius. Lineage (NCBI taxonomy): Eukaryota > Metazoa > Chordata > Mammalia > Rodentia > Gliridae > Muscardinus > Muscardinus avellanarius. The sequence continues at coordinate 38,081,027 of NC_137791.1, forward strand.
CAGTGTATGTTACATAATCTATGCTCTGTACCATATATTAGAGAAAATTTAGGAAATGCAATAAAATGATAAACAGACACATAAACCATAACTACTTATAACTTTTAATTATATTCTTCCATTATTATTTTATGTACAAAGTACTCTTTCAAAATTACTAAATTAGTCTATACACACACACACACACACACACACACACACACACACACACAGCTGTGTATCATGTTTTGTTTAACACTCTTCTTATTCCTCTTTTTTATTGTTGTGACCATAATTCTTGACAAGTATGACTGAGAGGATAGTTTATTTGGTACAGTTTTAAAGGTCTGGTTCATGGTCATTTAGCACCAGGTGGCTGCACACGGGAGGAAAGCTGCTCTCAGCTCACTGTGGCTTGAGCAGAAAGAATGAGGGCAGGGCCACAGAGCTCAAGCCTGCCTCAGCGGCACCTCCTCCAGCCTCGCCCACCCTTACCTCACTCCCTTCAACACAGGAGACTTTGGGGGACATACCAGACTCAAATCAAAGCATACTTCTACTACTTCTTTTACCTGGTAATTTTGTGATTTTCTAAACGAACATTTTGGTGGCAGTGTCATAAATTGCCTATACAATTTTATAATGATTGTGCAAAAATTCAGAATGTGAAGATAAATTGAGAGTTGTTTATTAAGTTAGGTTGAAAGATTGGCAAACTTTCCATAATTTACAAAGCTAGTTATTTATTTTAATTATATTTCCTTCTAACTTGCAATATTTAATCCTCTATTATATAAAGTCAAATTCTACAAATTATAAGTTTGAATAAACTATCAGGGTTTTAATTTTGAATGTATTAGTGAAATTATACACTTATCATATTTAAAAAATCATTTTAGCAGAAACAGAGTTTGGGGTTTTTGTTTTGTTTTAATACACTGGTTTTTTTGAGTTGTTAGTAAAACCAACACACCAGTCATGCATATGGGTTTGGCACAATATTCAACATAAAAGGATTGGAAGACCCACAGGTCACATAACAGTGCAATCTGAGTTGACACGCTTCCAGCATCACACATTAAATGTATGGAAGTAAAAGTGATAACACTGTAATCACAGAACACAATTCCACAAATATATGGAGGTGAATGAATGGGCAAAAAATGAGAAGTATTGCTTGAGAGAGAGGATGGATCCATTTAGGAAATGTGAGCACCCATTGTGAGCTCCAGGGAAAGGAGGAGGTGGCATGCCACAAGTCAGGGAAGTCATGGCCATTCCAGGGGAGACATCTGTCAAGATGAAGCCTGATATGTGAGCTTTTGTTTCATATGGTTTTTATGGGCACAGAGCATAAATTATGGTGAATCATGTCCATAAAACCTGTCCTAGTTTATTTAGAAGCAGAGTAATGTTAGTCAGTATTCATAAAGTTACAAAGTCCTAGGAAAATGAGGATGATAACAATAATAACACATTGTTCTACAAGCCCAGTCCATTATTGATTTTTAGTTCCAATGTTTGTTTGCAAATGTTCTATTTATGTTAGATACTTATAATGCTCTTTTCTGTGTTTTTTTCAAAGATGCATTTCAAAAGCTTAAGAAAGTAAATAATAGAAAATTGTCTGAACTAATAATTTTTGACAGACCACATTTATTAATAAAACTACAGCTTTAAAACTGTAGAGAGCTGGGCATGGTGGCATTTGCCTGTAATCCCAGTAGTTGGGAGGCTAAGACAGAGGATCACAGTTTCAAAGATAGATTCAGCAACTTAGTGAGACTCTCAGCAAGTTACTAAGACCTTGTTTCAAAATAAAAAATAAAATAAAGCTGGGGGTAAAATGCCCCAGTACCAAAAACTATTTTTTTCCTTTATAGAAAAGAGGCTCTTGTTCATCAGCATGTAATTTTGGAGGTCCTTATTAATCTATAGTTACTTCATACCAATGCTTTTCAAAACCCACTCTTTATTAAAGCTGCCACATCTAGAGAAACACTTATGTTAAGAGTTGGAGGGTTTGTAAAGAACTGAAGAGGATTACCAAGGAAACAGTGTACAAGACAGAATCTTTTTGTCTAACTCCAAGGAGAAGTGTAAAATCAGCAGTGAGCACTATGCAAGAAACATATATTTTGTTTGGACTTTAGTTTTTGCAGGTGTTAGGGAAACATGTTTACAAGAAAGAAAGGCAAATTTCTGAATTTTCAACAATTGCAGGGAATAGTACAAAAGTACAGAAAAACAAAAAGAGTACAGCAGGAGAAAACCAGTCAAGGTGATTTTTTTATTTTTAACAACAACGACAAAAAGAAAGTATTAAAAACACAACTATTCTTACTAAGATAAATCCTGTACAAGATAGTGCAGAATGCATAGCTGAAAGACAGCCATATCTGTGCTCAGTGTCAAAAGATAGGAGGAAGTAAAGGCTTGGACAGTCCTGAGGTTTCTGGACCAAGAAGAGAGCCCAGGAAAAGCTCACACATCTATGATAAAATATATGCTTTAGGAAAAGAATAAATATTAAATAAATTATGCTGAGAAGAAGAGTTAACAAGAAAAAGAATAAATAAGACACACCTCAAACTCACAACAATAAAAATATTACCTTCAAATACTCTGGGTGTGATGGCACATGCCTGTGATCCCAGGACTTGGGAGGTTGAGACAGAAAGTTTATAGGTTCATGGTCAGCCTCAGCAATTTAGCAAGACCCTATTTCAAATAATAATAATAATAATAATAATAATAATAATAATAAAACAATAAAATAATAATAATAATAATAATAATAATAATAATAATAATAAAGGCAGCTGTGGTGGCATACACTTGCAATCCCAATACTTGGGAGACTGAGACAGGAGGATTCCAGGTTCTTGATTCAGCCTTAGTTACTTAGTGAGGCCCTCTGCAACGTAGTGAGGCACTGTTTCAAATTTTAAAAAATAATAATAGAAAATAGGACTGGAGTGTAGCTCAGAAGCAGAATGCTTCTGGGTTCAATCTCCAGTACCACAAACTCAAACACAAAATATAAGGGGAAAACCCCCTTGTTGTTTACTCCATAAAGTAATTTTTTTCCTAACAGGTACTTGCTATTAAAATTTTTATCAAGTTTGTGTACATTAAAGTTAATAATTTCTATTCAACAAAACATAAACTGAGCAAAAGAAAACAAGAAGAATCTCTAAACTGGACTCAGGTATTTAAAATATATATATAACTGGACAAAGATTCCTAAATGAGAATATATAAAAAGAATGTTCAAATGAGTTTGAAATGATGAAAAATTCAATAAAAAAATGAACAAAAGATGGGTATAGGCATTTAACAAAAGAAAAATCCAAGGCATAAGTTTACATATAAAAGGGTATCCTACTCTAATATTCTGTGTGTAGTGGCCAACAATAGTTACTTTAACAATACTAAGCTTTAGTCTGTAGACCAACAGGAACTCTTATACACTGAGGTAGAAATGTAAAATGATACAAATGCTTTGGAAGACAATTTAATATCTTTTAAATTAATACTAACATACCCCATAGCCCATTATTTCAACTTCTCAATATATACTCTAGAAAAATTCCTGCAAATGTGCATCAAACGACAAATATTAAATTTAAAATGTCCTAGTGCAATTGCTCATTGTGGAAAAATTCTGAAATTAACAATATGCCTATGATAAATTGTGATATACTTGTACAGTTACATATCACACAGCAAAAAAATGAATGAATTAGAGCCATGTGCAATGAGATGGATCAATCTTACAAATATACTTTTGAGTAGCAAATTTAATTGAGAAAGCCTACATATAAAGTATGACATCATTTTTACAAGTCTAAAACATAAGCAAGAGACTTCTGGGAAGATGGCGACTGAGAAAAGCAGTGTTTACGAGTCCTGCTAACACTCGATCACTATTGCCACAAAATCAGTACTTTTCATAGCCAGAAAACACTATCATCAGAGAAATAAAAGCTGTAAATACAAGGTACAGAGAAAAAGAAGACTAGAAGAACAACCATAGACCAGAAAAGAAACCAGCCTGCATTGCGGAGGCAGACACCATGCCAGCGCCATCTTCCCTCACAGCACCAGGCTCCAGAGACGAAAGGTAAAGAAAGAGCTGAAGAGAGCAGCTACAGATCATTCAGGTGTAATTCAACAGTTATTTCAGCACAAAGAAGGTCTAAAACTCCCAGTGGCCAAGTTAATAACACCCTCCAAGGAATCAGAACGGAGCTCAAAACCAGAAAAGAAATACGCCAGCCTCATGGCCAAGGGCATAGCAGTGTCAACATATTGCCAGCAGCAGTGGTGAGTTTACCATGCCTGTGACAGCTCCAGATCAGCACACACAACAACCATAAGTGAAATTGCTGCTCTTAAAGGAGAAATCCCAGCAATGCACCTGCAGGGACTTGCACAGCATTGATAATCTCCCTGGGTCTGAGATTTTGCAGTCCAACCTAGTGCAGAAGTAGTGGTGGCAGAGATACTACACCCAGCCGCAGCTCCCCATGGGAAAATACCCAGCCTGGCACCCCCACAGTCTCGCGCAGCCTCGATTAACTTCCTGGATCTGATACTTTGCGATACTCCAGTAAAGGAGTAGTGGTGACTGAGATTAGCACAAACTCAAAATCCAGAACACTCGAAGTGAAGTAATGGTGACCCAGGGAAGAAACCAGAGAAGGCAAAAACTTCTGAAATCATGGGAAAGAGGAATAACAATGGAGCAATGAATGCCCACAACCCCACAACATCAGAACCTGATAACACAGAAATTCAGAGGTCTCCAGAAGATCAATTCAGGAATATAACTGTAGAAATAATACAGGGCCTTCTAAAAGAATTTAGAGAGAGTTTAAAAGAAATAAAGGAAGCAATCATTGAAGTAAAGGCATGAATTCAAACTATAAACAATTTATTAGACCACGTGGAGAATAGAATCTCACTCCTAGAAGATGATCACTCCAAAATGAATGAATAGTTTATAATGTAGAAAAAATATCTGACAGCAGGAATTTGACATTGAAAAATAAGGGCCCATGTTAAGAGAGCTAACCTAAGAATAATCAGAATAGAGGAGGGAAAAGAAGATGAAACCAAAGGAATCAATAATCTCTTCAAGGAAGTAATAGAAAATTTTCCAAACATAGAGCAAGAGATCGATATACAGGCTCAGGAAACTTATAGAACTCCCTTAAGACAGGATCAGAGGATAGGTTTCCTATGCCACATAATTGTCAAAATAACCAATGTGGAAGCCAAGCAGAGAATCTTAAAGGCAGTAAAAACAAAAGACCAAGTGACATTAAGAGGCAAACCAATTAGACAAAGGGGCCAAAAACATACACTGGAAAAAAAGATAGCCTCTTCAACAAATGGTGTTGGCAAAACTGGTTAACCATATGCAGAAAATTGGAAATTAATCCCATTTTATCACCCTGCAGAAGAGTCAATTCAAGATGGATCAAAGACTTGGAAATCAAACCAGAGACCTTGAAGCTCCTTGAAGAGGGCATAGGTCCAACACTGCAACACATAGGCACAGATAAAAACTTTCTCAAAAAGACCCCAAAGGTACAACAAATTAAAAGGCGAATTAATACATGGAATTGCAAGAAACTGAAGCACTTCTGTTCAGCAAAGGAAATTGTCAAGAACCTCAACCGAGAGCCAACAGAATGGGAGAAGATTTTTGCCACTTACACCTCCGATAGTGGACTAATATCTAGAATATACAGAGAACTCAAGAAACTCAACACTAAAAAAGCAAATCATCCAATCAAAAATTAGGCAAGAGAACTAAATAGACACTTCATAAAAGAAGAAATTCAAATGGCCAATAAATGCATGAAAAAATGCTCAACATCATTGGCAATCAGAATGATGCAAATCAAAACTACCCTGAGATTTCACATAACTCCAACTAAAATGGCAATCATTCAAAACACAAACAACAACAAATGCTGGCGAGGATGTGGAGAAGTGGAAACTCTAAAACATTGTTGGTGGAATTGCAAATTAGTGCAACTACTTTGGAAAACAGTATGGAAAACCCTCAGAAGAATGGGAACAAATCTACCATTTGATCCATGAATACCACTTCTGGGTATCTACCCAAAATTAAGGAAACCAAACTATCAAACTAATGCATGTGTATGTATGTTCATAGCTGCACAATTCACCATAGCCAAACTATGGAACCAGCCAAGATGTCCATCAACAGATGAATGGATTACAAAACTGTGGGATATGTACAAAATGGAATTTTACTCAGCCATTAAGAAAAACTCTATTACATCATTTTCAGGGAAATGGATGGAACTGGATAACATTATGCTAAGCAAGATAGTTAGTCACAAAAAATAAGAAATTGGATGTTTTCCCTAATATGTGAATGCTAAGAAGAAATAGGTCATAGGAGGAACTCTAAATGAAAAAGGAAATCCTATAGAGAAGCAAACAAGACAACCTAAATGAGGTAATGGGAGGGGAGAAGAAGGAAATTCTCTAGCCAGGTGTGGTGGCTCACGCTTGTAATCCCGGAGCTTGGGTGGCAGAGACAGGAGAATCGCGCAGGTTCAAAGCGCGATTTTATGTTTCCACATAAAAAGGTATAAAAATAGGTCTGGGGGTGTAGCCCGTGGGAGTGTAGCCGGAGATAGAAGGGCTTCCAGGAACCCCAGTACCACCAAAAAAAAAAAGAAGGAAATTCTCTAAAACACACAATGTACTTAAACATATCAAATTCAACCACTAAGCCAAGCATGGGAAGGAGGGATGGGGAAGGAATGGGGTGGGAATTGGGTAGGGGTAAATGGGTGATGTGTACATGTATGTCCACACAAGGTTTTTATCCCAATATAATGTATGAATATAATGCAACAATAAATTTTTTTTAAAAAATAATAAAATATAACCAAAACCAAATAATATATCACTAGGAGATGCATGATTGTGTGATAATTTTTTTAAAATGCAAAAATATGCAAAAATCAATATATCAAGAATAGGAGGATAGAGTAGTGAGGGAGCCACTTATATGTATGTAATATAGTTTTTCATTTATCCAGAATTATACAGCAATACAAAATTAAACCAATCATGATAGGATAATTAGAAATGGTAGCCCATTGTGTTCTTATACAAAGGGCCACTGTTTCAAATAATAAATGCTCTTAGAACTTCTAAAACATAGTTGTCCTTAAAGGGTCACCGTTGGCAGTCTATGATGGGCTTCCTAAGTGACAGCCAAGAAAAATGAAGGTTAACCATTGCTGGAGAACCTCGAATGGCAAGTTATACTCTGCATAATCTAGATTCGTTTCAAATTTGAAGGATGGCTGAACCTGTGTTAATTTCTCAGGGTTATATATTAGTTTTGCCAACATTTTTTGTTAAATTATGATAGTGAATTTGATTATAAAACTAGTATTTAGACTTATTACATCTGAATGTTTTATATATGACTGGATTTATTTGTTCTACTTACATTTTGCAATTAATTGAAGCATAATTAATAACAGTTACTATTTTATCTTCTGATTAAGAATAACAAGCAAGATTAATCCTTTTTAGAAGGGCAAATCAATTCAAAACCTAACAAATCCATTAAATTTGACAAATTGGTATTACCTGTATTTGTATCACATTTTTATATAGATATTTATATGCATAGTTGCATGTTTAGCAGATTTATTTAGCTTTTATTTCTGAGAACACTCTTATCAAAGACCCATATAATTCTATTCTTAGAATTGTCCTCTGGATTCCTTTTAAAATCTCTGTACATCACTTCTTACTTTTGATATCTTAGCCAGGCTGGGTTTATGCATTTTGGGTGATTGCAGAGCTACAGTCCTCAAGGAGGATGTATATGGATTCTTTTCTTGCATATTGCTTGTACAATCTCTACAGGAGTTAGCTCAGCTACCCCAGGCACAGGAGCACCTCTTATATGTAGGCAAGATTTACAATGGGTAAAGAGGCTTAATGGACTTGCATACTGTAGGGCAAGTGAAACACTCAGGCAAGATCACAAAAAGCCTTTCAGCATAACTGAGTGGTGGGGTCAGCCCTGGAGAGCTTCCTGCAAACTCCCCAGCTGAAGAGGACAGGAGAGCCTCAGTGGGCCACCTGGCTTGGAGCCATCAACACGAGATCAATACACAGAGCAGAGATTTGCAAAGCAGTCTTCTAAAATTGGTTCTGTTTGATTCAAAATTACATTAAAAAGTATTTCTTTAATTGCACATGAAAAAAAACCTAACACATTACTATAATGTCTCAACCCACAGGAGAGTTAGGAGAGCCCCTGACATCAGGCAGTGACTGGGTCCAGGAAATATCTCACTATTGTACAGAAACTGCCTCTTGTTTCTGTCTATCTCATTCTTCTCTGATTGCCTTTTATTGTCTTTACTCTCAATTTTCTCATAATCATGAGCAAATTGGCATCAATAAACTCTTCATGTTGCCTTTTTTATACTTTTATTGGAGCATTATAGTCTCTCATCACAATGCAATTCATAGCGATGGTGAGGTACATGCACAGAGCACTTGGTGAGCTCTCCCCTTCCCCAGATCCCTCCTCATTCCCCCTTCCTCATACAGAATCCTGTGTGATGGTGCATACCCATAATCCCAGCTATTCAGGAGGTTGAAGCAGGAGGCTCACAAGTTCCAGACCAGCCTCTACAATTTAGTGAGATTCTGTTTCAAAATAAATTTAAAAAATAAATATAATGAGCTCAATGGTAGAGTACCACTGGATTCAATTCCCAGTACCACTTACACACAAAACTTTATAACCACATTTGACCATCATTAATCTTTGTCATTTTAGCATAAAATTTCACATGCATATTGCTTTATTAAACAATTTCTTCTAAGCATATTCAATATTTCAGTGGAACACAGTATTATTAAAGCAGATTTATAAGCCAGGCATGGTGGTACACACTTGTAATCCCAGCATTTGGGAGGCTGAGACGAGGATCCAGGTTCACGGCCAGCCTCAGCTACTTAGTGAGGCCCTTTGCAACTCACTGAGACTGTTTCAAAATAAAGAATAAAATAAATCAGGCTGGGTGCGTTGCTTGGAGGTAGAATGCCGCTGGGTCCCATCCCCAGTACTGAAGAAAAATAATGGATTTACAATCAAACTTTTAAAATAAATACATAGTTTCTTTTATATTGTATCATAGTAATTCTTTTTCTGATGCAGTGTAATAAAATGTTTCACATTCAAGTTATATGATGGTGGAGAATGACTCACTCACTTTCCTGCCTGAAATTAACATGCACCTTTGTTTTTGTGCTTGGAAAGATTTATGTGAGGTTTGTTGAAAATGGAGTGTTTCTATGTGTTGCATCTTTCAGGATCAGAGATTTCTGGTGTAATTAGAAATAAATGTAATAATAGCAACATCTACAAAAGAAATCATTTCTTACTTTTGTATGCTCATATTAAATTTCTATAACTATGCTTTAGGTCATGGTTTCTGCCACTTAGCTGTATGTATAAAACAGGCTCATTGTTCAAGAGTTGGTATTTGTTTCTTCTTTCTTTTTTTTCTGTTTGGGAACTTGTCTTGGAGCACAGAAGGAACAGACCAAGATGGCAGATGCTACATCTTCATGGACACTTTGGAAACATAGAAAGCACCAAGCCCTCAGTGCGCATCTCCCAGCAAATAGCAGCTCGGCCACGCACCAGGCTTATCCTATACCCCAGGCTCTCAGTGTCCCCAGTGGATGGCCAGAAATGGAGAAGGCAGGATAGGAGGACAAGTGATATCTCACAATGAGGGAGGCAACCAGGCAGCTGCGCTAGGGCAAGGAGAGGCCTGGGCCCAAGTGGCAGGAAGGTGCAAAGTAAGTCTCAGTGCCATTTCTCAGAAAAACCTTTCAACAGTTCTCTTAGATCAGAAGCATGCTGAAAGCCATGTGTTTATGCAAACAAACCCTCTTTTTTTTCTGAAAAAAAATGGCACACTGATCAAATCTCCATTTCAAATCTGGCTGGCTGGCCCATTTCTCTATCCCTTTGCATTCTCTGCTAACAGCTACAGGAGGGATGAAGAATCTGTGGGCAGATGGGCCCCTGAGTTGGAGAGGGTCCTCTGGTTTGAGAATAGGTTCAGTATTCCTATTATTTTCATGGCTCTGGTACCCTTTTGAGTCTCTATTTTCCTGAACATAGAGCTAAAATGTATCCCTGCAATTTACTACTTGATCCATCTTATATCAGAAGACCAGATTAAATGTAAGGTGGGCCCTGAAGGGAAATACACAAAGACCTGTGTGCTTGTTTGTTTGTATGAGTTTGAACCTCATTATGATGTATAATTATAGTTCATCAGCAAAAGCATAAAAAATGAAAGAGAGAGAGGCATCTGCCAGAAAAGGACTAGATGTATAATGCCCTTCGTGAATGTGTTGTATGTCATGTCACAGGCTGTGAATATTTAAATGTTGTTATATAATATATCGCTTGCTATATAAGTTTTCTGTTGCTACCAAAACATTACCACAAAATTAGCAACTTAAATGTCTACATTTATGACTTTCCAGTTCTGCAGGTCAGAACTGTTTAGTTAAGTGTTCTCAGGGTGGCATTCCCAACTGGAGGCTTAGAGGAGAGCCTGCGTTTTTACTTACTGAGGTTGCGTCACAGAATTTAATTCCTTGTGATTATAGAACTGACATCCATCCCATCACTGGTGGAAACTTAGAGACCACTGAATTTCTTGGTTTATGGCCTCTCCTCTTTTCAAAGCCAGCAGCTGTGGGCCAGGCCCTTTTCCTGCTTCTGATCCCACCCCCCACCCCCCATCTCTCTCACCAACACTTCTGCCCTTGTCAACTTCTTTTAAGGGTCTATGTGATTATACTAAATCTACCCATATAATTCAAGATAATCTTCCAATTTAATGCAAGCTGATTAGCAACTTTAATTCCATCTGCAAAATCTTTTTTGCCTTATAAGGGAACAGTATTCTTAGGTTCCAGGTAAAAAGGTGTAGCCGTCTTTGGTGAGGTGTTATATGGTCTACCAAAAACCATTGACAGTGATCACATTAAAATTATTTAGTATTATAAAGACTGATTTTGTGATCTGGCACACACATGTCCTTCATCAGTTTCAATATATTAATCTTTTTGACTTCTTTCCCTGAAAACTATTTATTTATTTATTGCTGGAAGTATGAAAAAAGAAGCCACATTCTATATTCCTTGTTTTAATCACAAAAATTGCTCAAGAAATAAAAACAAAATGAACTTATATTGTACCTTGTTGCTTTAGTTCATCTAATGCATTCTTAATCCCTGCCAACAGTCTTATAAGGTTCTTCTAAAAGCATCTGGCTTGACAGCAGCCCTTCCGCTCGCCTCATCTACCTCCAGCAGATGCTACCTAAATTTAGCTATTCTAAGCAGAGAGGAATCTCTACACTTCTTTAAGGATAGTAAAAGTCTACAGTTTCAGCCTATCGTTATTTTTTCTTGGTTGCAGTTCTTTGCTGCTTATAGTTCTTTCTTTGTGTTGAAAAAATTTTTATTTAATAATAATTATTAGCCGGGCGTGGTGGCGCACGCTTGTAATCCCCGCGCTTGGGAGGCGGAGACAGGAGGATCGCGCAGGTTCGAAGCCAGCCGTGCGCTGGCTTAGGAGACCCTGTTTCCAAAATGAAAATGTAAAAATAGGTCTGGGAGTGTAGCCCCGAGGTAGAAGGGCTTCCAGGAACCCCAGTACCACCAAAAATAATAATAATAATAATAATAATAATAATAATAATAATAATTAATAATAATAATAATAATAATTAAAGTCCAGTAAAGGAGACTTCATTTACGACTATCCAAGTAGGTATAGAGAACCCTACAGAGGTGGAGAGAGATCAGGCTTGAATCCAAACACAGCATAGGCAGGTAGAAATTTACAGCAAAGGATCAGGGTAGGTGTCAGTAGATGGTAAATTATATAAAGCAGAATAATCAGGGATAAAGGAAATTCTTATGAAACTAACCTAAGTGGAGCTGATAAAAAGAGAAGTTTCAAAAGTCAGACTAAATCTTGTGCAGCAGAGATATTTGCTTGGATATTTAACCAAAAGTACCCTGATATAAAGATTTTAATTTCTTCTTTTAGAAATTGGTAGTTTTCTATATTTAAAGTGCTAATGAGATTTTATAGTTTTTGACTCCTCTTCCCAAGAAGTCATTTCAAAACCTAGAGGTTTCAATATCATCAAAATAATATCACAGAAAAACCCCAATATTAGTGTTTATTTTAAAATTGCTATAATAAAATATACTCAATTATCAATAATATCATGACAAATTATTAATGTACAGAACGTTGCCAAGAAATAAAATGATATATTATTCAAAATTTTAATCTAAAATGATTTGGAGAATTGAAATTATTTTCATGCCTCTAATAACAAAGAATACATTTTGTGTAAATATAATGATGTGCATTCTATTGATTTCATCACTAACTTAAAAAATATGCTCCAGTTCAAAACCAGATTTTGGTAAAAAAAAAAAATAGTAGTATAAGCCTTTATGGACTCTTTTTTTGGTTTTTGTTTTGTTTTGTTTTGTTTTTGTTTACAGGTGACACTAAGTTGTTGCAGGTGTCTTTCCTGGTCTCGACCCTCTTGTCTGAGCCTCAAGAGCAACAACATTACAGGCATGCACCACTACTCCCAGCCTGTGCACTACTTTCTTGTCTAGAGATTGTTAATGACAAGAAAATTCTCCAATTGAGATAAAAATTATTCATGATAGCCGGGCGTGGTGGTGCACGCTTGTAATCCCCGCAATTGGGAGGCGGAGACAGGAGGATCACGCAGGTTCGAAGCCAGCCGCACTGGCTTATGAGACCCTGTTTCCAAATAAAAAGTATAAAATAGGTCTGGGAGTGTAGCACGGAGGTAGAAGGGCTTCCAGGAACCCCAGAACCATCAAAACAAATTATTCATGATAAAATGGGAGAATGTATTTGTAAACCATACATATGATCAAGCATGAATAACCAAAATATGTAAAGAACTCCTACAGCCCAATAGCACTGCTCCCCCTCGCAGTAACCTGATTTTTAAAAAATGGGTAAAAGGGCCAGGTGTGATAACTTTTGCCTGTAATCTCAGTGCATGGGAGGCTGAGACAGGAGGATAACAGGTTCAAGGCTAGACTCAGCAACTTAGTGAGACCCTCAGCAACTTAGTGAGACTTTTAGTTTCAAAAACTAAAAGAAAAAAGTAAAATAGTTCTAAGAGTATGGCTCAGAGGTAGAATGCCCCTGGGTCCAATCACTAAAATCAATAATAATAATAATAATAATAATAATAATAATAATAATAAAACAATTCATTAAAAAGATAACAATTGTTGGTAAGGATGTAGAGAAATTGGTGCCCTTGCAAACTATTGGTGGAAAGTAAAAGAGTATAGCCACTATGGAAAATAATATGGTAGTTATTAAAAATACTAAAAGTGAAATTTCTAGAGGATCTAGTGGTTCCATTTCCAAGTATATATCAAAGAATTGCAATCAGTATGTTGAAGAGACATTGGCACTCCTGTGTTCACTGCAGCATTGTTCAATAGAAAATATATAGAAATAGCCTAAATGCCCATACACAGATGAAAGCAGAGACAAAGTAGCGTGTGTGCGCCTGCGCGTGTGCGCACATACACACACACACGCACACACACACACACATGCACGTGCGCACACACACACACGCACGCGCGCACACACACACGCACACACGCACGCGCGCACACACACACGCACGCGCACACACACGCACGCACGCGCGCACGCGCACACACGCACACACACGCACACACACACGCACGCACGCACACACGCGCGCGCACGCGCGCACACACACACGCACACACACACACGCACGCACGCGCACACACACACGCACGCGCGCGCACACACACACGCGCGCGCGCACACACACACGCACATGCACGCACGCGCACACACACACACGCACGCACGCGCACACACACGCACACACACGCGCACGCACGCGCACACACACACCTGAACATCATTTAGCCTTCAAAAGGGAAGGAATTTAAGTTATGTAAGAAAAGAGAAACCAGGTGGTGGCCTACGCTTCTAATCCCAGCATTTGAGAACCAGGAGGATCCTGGTTCTCAAAGAGCCTCAGCTACTTAGGCCTTTGCAACTCAGTGAGGCCCTGCTTCAAAATAAAGAATAGAAAATAGAACTGGGGTGTAGCTCGGCGTTAGAATGCCCCTGGGTTCCATCCCCAGCATAGCAAAAAAGAAAAGATGTGCGGCTGTGAAGATCTGCTCTACGTTGTGCCTGTGGTTAACAATACTTCATGATCACCTAAGATATGAAGAGGGTGGATCTCTTGTTAATTTTCTTATAAAATATTATAAAAAAGACAAGTACATTATATAAAGAAGAGAATTAGCTATAGAAAAAAAGTAAGATATGACAAAAAGACTAACTTCCTTTCACTCACCTGAAGAGTAAAGGAAGAATACTTTTCTTTTTAAGGAATAGGATATTGAACCCTGAGCCACACCCCCAGCCCTTTTTTTGTTTTTGAAACAAGGGTTTCACTAAGTTGTTGAAGCTGGCCTGTAATGTGTCACTGTCGGACGCCCTGTAATGCACGACACTCGAGACGATCTTCTTCAAGCTCTTTATTGCCCCAAGCTGTTACATCTTCTTCCCCCCAAGCCCTTCGCGCCCCGCTTATATGCATCCATCAGCCAATCATGACGGCGATCACGCGGACATCGCCTGATTCTCTAACCACCCATTGGCCGGATGCCGATGGCATGACCTGTTCCCGTGCACACCACGCTCTAGTCGTTGGACTGCGCATGACTTGTTTACAACTTTGGTGCCTCTCCGTACTTCCGTTCAGCGCCATCTTAGAAAAGTCCGCCAGCAAACAAGGGTGGGGCTCGCCACAGCTCCCCCTTTTTGTTTTAAAAGCGCAACAGGCAAGAGTAGAGGTCTGATCTCTGATGCTGGAAGCTAGGACATTGTACTGTCTCCCATTCAGGTGTGTTTCCCTTGATGAGAGCCAGACCCGTCCGATACCCTTTTTCTCAGAGGCGGGATTTGGGGTATCTACCCGCGTGCAATCAGACATGCTCTTCTTGAGATCGCTATCTGCAGGCCGCGTATCTCAAGTGCAATGCTTTGCTTGTCATCCTGAGCGCATTATGCCTTTTCCATTACTGCCAGCCAGACGGTGGGCGACTGACCCGCCTCAACGGCCACAAAGGCCTGGGCTAGAAGTATCTGATCTTTGGCTCTTTGTGTAAATAGCCGTCGCAGACAACAGAGACATAGAATGCACAGGAAGACTAAACAAAATCCCAGAGCCCCCAACCCAGTCCATTCCTTAAGATGGAATGCCGCTCTTTGTATCCAGGAGGCCAACGTCTGGGCGACTTCAGGATCGATTCGGGTGGTGTTGACCTTGACGATCTCCGCATGTAGCTGTTCAGTAAGCATATCAAACTCCTTACTCCAATTTCCTGTAAGATGAGAAGACAACTCTCGAGATAGATTAGCAGTAGTAGCATTCCAGCACAAAACTCCGCATAGTAGCCATATATCAAAGGGATTACTAAAGATAGATTGAGTTGGATTTTGATTAGTGAAATTATAACCTCTAAAGGTGGAATTAACAAAGGTACCAATGCGGGGAGAAAAGGTAAAATGGGGGGAGGCCCATTGCAAAAGGCGGGCCTGGCAGCCTGTCCAAGGGGGCGCTAAAGACTGCCTCGACAACGTGGAGCCCATCGTGGCTGAGCCCTTGGGGTATCAGAAGAATTTAAGAACTGTACAGGCCACAAACCCTGTATCCAATATGCAGAAGCATTAGCAATACCATCGCTAGAAACATTAGGTGTCATAAACCATCCTGCAGCCTGAGGGGACAAAAATATACACGGCCTGGAATCATCAGGGGATTGAAGCGTAAAACATAAAGCTCCAGGAAGCTGTATATTATAAGATTACTCCATGCTGGTTGTAGGCCGATTGTCATAATGAGGAGGTATATCCATGTCCCTGATGCCATCTTGTGGAATCCGACGTGTCAGCCTTTCCGGTACCCAGAGTGGATCTGTTCCGTCCTGTGGAAACACACAGACAGAGCCTCGGGCCCATGTGAGCACTGGATCAGGGCCCTTCCACTGACCTGTGAGTACATCCTTCCATTTTGCCATCTCCTGAGGAATCGCAGTGGATCCAAAGTGCCGGTCTGCAGCTGATTTACCATTGACATCCAGATTTAAAAAATTTAGAGTAAAAAGTGCCAATGATAATCGCTGTTTTGGTTTGAGATCCGCCCCTATTCCCCCTTT
Source organism: Muscardinus avellanarius (assembly GCF_963383645.1). Taxonomy (NCBI): domain Eukaryota; kingdom Metazoa; phylum Chordata; class Mammalia; order Rodentia; family Gliridae; genus Muscardinus; species Muscardinus avellanarius. The sequence continues at coordinate 38,097,422 of NC_137791.1, forward strand.
TTGTTTTATTAAACATTCTTTTAATGTGCGATGTGCACGTTCAACAATGCCTTGGCCCTGAGGATTATAAGGGAGACCATGTTTAAGCAGTATTCCCATCTGCTTGCAGAAAGATGTAAATTTTTGTGAGGTGTAAGCCGGGCCGTTATCGGTTTTAATCTCTTTAGGCGCATTCCATGCTGCCCAAGCCTCAAGGCAATGTGCAATAACATCATAGGCCCTTTCTCCTGCATGAGCGGAAGCATATATAATCCCAGAGGCCGTATCAATGGACACATGCACATACTTAACAGTGCCAAACTCAGGTATGTGAGTCACATCCATCTGCCATAAATGTAATGGAAGTAGGCCTCGCGGGCAAACACCAACAACCGGGGAAGGTATAAACGGTGCACAAGCACCGCAAGTCTTAACAATTTCACGGGCTTGGCTACGAGGGATAGCAAATTTAAGCTGCAAAGTTTTAGCATTTACATGGAATTGGTGATGAAACTCCTTTGCCCGTTGTAGCGGTGTAAGAAAGAAGATCATAGGCAACTTAGTGAGTTTGTCCACAATATCATTACCATGGGTAACCGGTCCAGGCAGACCCGTATGTGCCCTAACATGTTGTATATAAAAGGGATTATTTCTTTTCCAAATTAAGTGTTGAATGTCCGAGGCCAAACAATGGATTGGGGTCTGCGTAGATATTTGTCCCGCGCATTCCAAACTTTTAACTAATTCTACAGCATACGAGGAATCTGACAGCAAATTAAAAGAAAATGTATATGTTTTAAATACCTCTAAAATAATATGTAATTCAACTAGCTGAGGTGATCTATGCTCATATTGTATGACTATGGGGTCTTGGCCTTCAATTACAAAGGCTCCTAATCCTGTTTTGGATCCGTCTGTAAATATATTAGGAGCATGGGGTATCGGCTTATCTTTGGTTATGATGGGGAAGATTATAGGATGCTTTTCCACAAAATGCAATATAGGGTCTGAAGGCAAATGATTATCTATCTCCCCTACAAATGTGTAGCGTAATATGGCCCACTCATCTATGGTCGTCTGTAATGTTAATATTTGATGTTTACTATAAGGAATGATAAACTTATCGGGGTTTTGGCCAAAGTGTTGAATGCATTGCTGGATAGCCATAGTAGCAACCTTAGCTACCATAGAGGGGTAATGTTCTATAATCCTTTGAGGGGAAATTTTAGGATGAATCCACAACAGAGGTCCTTGCTGCCACAAAACTCCAGTAGGTTGTAACTTAGTAGCTAATATACATGCCCAAATGGGATCCTCTGGTGATACACGTTTAAGGGAGGCCTTAGTCAAAGCCTGTTCAATTAATGTTAAGACACTCCGAGCTTCAGGTGTCAGTGTTCGCGGGGAAGTCAATGAAGAATCCCCCATCAGGATCGTGTATAAGGGCTTCAACATATGATTGGGAATTCTTAAAGCAGGTCGAACCCAATTGATATCCCCTAGCAATTTTTGAAAATCATTCAATGTATGCAATTGGTCTGTGCGTATAATAACCTTTTGGGGCCTAATAAAACGGGGATAAAGAACATTTCCTAAAAATTGAATGACAGTGCCCTTTTGTATCTTTTCAGATGCTATTATCAGATTTCTACTCTCTAGAGTCTTGACAAGCATGCAAAATGCCTCTTCTAGTTGTTTTTCCTCTCCACAGGCTATCAAAATATCATCCATATAATGGCAGCACCGTACGCACGGAAATTCCTCTCTAACAGGTTGCAAAGCAACATCCACATACAATTGACATAGAGTAGGGCTGTTGGCCATACCCTGAGGAAGCACTTTCCACTCATATCTCTGATCAATTTGTTCGTGATTCACAGAGGGCACTGTAAAGGCAAAGCGTGGGGTATCCTGAACATGAAGAGGTATAGAGAAGAAGCAATCTTTTATATCTACTACTATAACAGGCCAAAATTGTGGGATAGCCGAAAGAAGAGGAAGACCATGTTGAACAGGTCCCATACTTTGCATTTGATCATTAATAGCTTGAAGATCATGCAATAATCTCCATTTTCCTGATTTCTTTTTTATTACAAATATGGGCGTGTTCCAGGGGGACGTGGAGGGCTGGATATGGCCTAATGCTAACTGTTCTTTGACTAACTCCTGAGCTGCCTCTACTTTTTGCCGGGGGAGGGGCCACTGGGAAACCCATATTGGATCCCCCGTTTTCCAAGTAATGGGAATTGTCTTCCCAGTGGCTACTTCCCAAAACCCAGGCCCCGGGCATCATTTTGTCCTTCATTAGGAACGGGGCTCTTGCGCCCTTGAAGATGTTTGCCCAGCCCGTATGACGGGTGAAAGCCCTGTTTTATAAGCATTTGTTGTGCTTGGGGGGAGTAGTCATTTTGTAAATGAAAACCCATATCCGAAAGTAAATCTCGTCCCCACAAGGAGACCGGAATTTCCAACTTATATGGTGTAAAAGTGCCAGAGTGCCTTTCCTGATCCTCCCAGTGGAGAGGCCTTGCACTGACATCAGGAGTTTGGACGTATCCCAGCCCTCTAAGCTGTGTGTCAGCCTTTTTTATAGGCCAAGCAGGCGGCCAATCTTTGGAAGCTATCACACTTGTATCTGCTCCTGTATCAAGTAACCCTAGAATAGATTTTCCTTCCACTTTTAAGGTAATTAAGGGTCGCTTCCCCATATCAAACGCAAGTGATATAATGTTAGTACCAGAGGAACCAAACCCCTTTTCCCCCCGTTGATTTTGCTTAGAGGGGAACAAAGAATGTAAACTGGGTAACACTAGTAACTGGGCTATTCTATCACCGGGAGAGATGGCCACAATTCCCCGGGGGGCAGAAATCATAACTTTTATAATCCCCTCATAATCTTGATCAATAACCCCGGGATGGGTAACGAGGCCTTTTAAGGTGGATGATGATCGTCCCAAAACCAGGCCCACGGTTTCTGGGGGTAATGGACCAGACATATCGGTTGGCATGACTTGAATTCCCATTCGAGGGGTTAATACCAACCGGGTGGTGGCACAGAGGTCCAATCCCGCTGAACCGGGAGTGGCTCTCCTGATTCCTTGGGTTGGTGCAGATTGGGCCATGGGGGTGTCTGGTCCGTCTCCATAGCACTGTACATTTGTTGGCCCCCATACTTGTAAGGGCCCTGAGGGGAAGGGCCCCGTTTCCCGTTTTTTGGCGGTTGACGGCCCTGTTCTGGCAAAGCATGAGAAGATAAAACATTGCCATCGATATCCTTCACAGATCGACACTCTGCGGTGGGATGCCTGCCTTTCCTGCAGCGTTTACATAAATCTGGCGGAGCTTGCTGTGGCGGGGCAGCACGTTTAGGGCAATCCCTCTTTAGGTGTCCCGCCGCCCCGCAGGAAAAACAATTGCCCAACCGGGTATTATTGTTGTTCTTTTGCCGACCAGAGGCCTGCAAGATCGCAGCGGCTAACCCTGAATTTGATAAAGGCCCACCAAGTTCTCTGCACAGTTTCATCCACACCTCTAAGCCTCTATTTTTATAGGGGTTTATGGCCTGTCTGCATTCTGAATTGCATTGTTCAAAAATAAGTTGTTTAACAAGAGGCATGGCTGCATCGACATCTCCAAATATTCGTCCAGCAGCCTCTATTATTCTGGCCACAAAATCAGCAAAAGGCTCGTTAGGCCCCTGAATTATTTTGGTAAGATTGCCCGATACCTCCCCTTTATTAGGAAGCCCTTTCCAGGCTCTAATGGCTAAATTATTTATTTGTTCGTATATCTGTTGAGGAAAACATGTTTGGTTATTTGCGAACTGTCCCTGCCCCAAGAGCATGTCTACATTCCAGGCAGGCTGCCCAGCGGCTTGATTGGCTGCCGCCTGTTCAGTTGCAAACTCGATCAAGAAAGCCTTCCAATCCAAGTACTGTCCTGGAGTCAGGGCCGCTCGGGCCAAATTTTGCCAATCTCCAGGAGTCATGGCATATCTGTGAATACTTTCCAGGGTAGCCACAGTATACGCAGCATTTGTGCCGTATGTTCGCACTGACTCAGCAATATGTTTTACTAGTTTGTAATCTAAAGGCTCATGGTAACGAGGCCCTCCGCCCTGCGGCTGAAATACGGGAAAAGCTTGTCTAGCCATCAACACCTCCGGCTCCCTCCATACCTTTTCATGAAAGGAACGACCCCCGGTCGGTCTTAAACGCTCGGGGGCCGAAGGATTATAGGGAGGAGGAAGGGACCCCTGGGAGGAATATGTATCCACGGTCATTTTGCTGACTTCCTTTTCTATGGCAACAAGTTCCTCATCCGATTCTCCCTCCCCATCCGAGCCCTGTTCGCTAGTGGGGTGAGAGGAAATAGATCGTTCCTCTTTTAGCTGATCTAGGGCAGCTTGCCCCTCCTGTACTAATGGTTTATAGCATTTTCGTTCTAGGCACGCTCGTATGAGGCGCCACAAAGGGTAGGTTCCTCCTGATACCAGATTGTCCTTCTCTGCCCGTTCTATGTCCTTACCTAGTTTATCCCAGCTCGACAGGGTTAAATTTCCCGAAACCGCAAACCAGGGAGCTGCCTCATCTACTTGGCTTAGAAAGTTTTGAATGGTCTTGTCTCTTAGTTTTAATCCCTTTCCATTTAATAGGGCTTTTAAAGCCTTCTGTATCGGGTGTGAAGGGTTATTCCCCATAGCGACGCTCAGGACCAGCCTGAGAATCTAGTACAACCTCCTTTTGGAGCTCCCCTTTGTCCGTACGGAGTTGGGGAAATAATATTTTTACCTTTATAATCCTCTGTTCTCCAGAGCCTCCCAAATCCCGGGAGTACTTACCAGCCGGCTGCCTTGGGAGAGCGGAAGTTCTGATCGTCTGCAAAACGAAAGCTGCTTCGATTCCCCGTACGGGCCACCAAATGTCGGACGCCCTGTAATGCACGACACTCGAGACGATCTTCTTCAAGCTCTTTATTGCCCCAAGCTGTTACATCTTCTTCCCCCCAAGCCCTTCGCGCCCCGCTTATATGCATCCATCAGCCAATCATGACGGCGATCACGCGGACATCGCCTGATTCTCTAACCACCCATTGGCCGGATGCCGATGGCATGACCTGTTCCCGTGCACACCACGCTCTAGTCGTTGGACTGCGCATGACTTGTTTACAACTTTGGTGCCTCTCCGTACTTCCGTTCAGCGCCATCTTAGAAAAGTCCGCCAGCAAACAAGGGTGGGGCTCGCCACATGTCACCATGCCCAAATGAGGGATACTGTTTCGTAAATCTCCATGGCATGTCTGTTTGCTTGCTTGTTGCAGCAATTTTGTTTTATATGTATTTTTCAGATTTACTGAGATAAAATTGACAAATAAAGATTGTACATATTTAGCATACACAATATGTTTCAATATTCCTGTACATTATAAAATGGTTATCACCAAGTTAATTAACATTTCCATTACCTCAAACAGTTATCATTTTGTATTTGCTTTATGTTAAGAGCACTGAAGATTTTTTCTTGACAAATTTCACACCTTTATTCATATTTTGTCTCTGTTGTAATATATATTCTAATGGATTTTAAGTGAAATTGTATTTTAGATTTTACTTGTATTTTTCTGATAATCAATGATATTGAGTACCTTCCCATATTCCTACTGATCATTTTTGTGTTTTCTTCAGAGAAATGTCTATTCAGGATCTTTGCCCACTTTTAAATAAAGATTATATATATACATATATATGTGTATATATATGTATATATATATACAGAATATATATATGTATATATACAGTATATATATGTATATATATATACAGAATTATATATATATATGTATATATTCTGTATCTTGGTTATTAACATGTTATTAAATATATGACATATAAATGTGTTTTTTATTATGCAAGTTGTCTTTTTACTAAATAAAGAATATTGTAAACAAAGAATATTGTGTTGAGATCAGCCAGCCTCAAAAAGTCAAGGGTCATATGTTTCCTCTCACATATGGATGCTACAGCAAAATTAGAAAATAAAATAAAAGGGACTTCAGATAAAAGAAGTATGATACCAGTAGAATAGTGGGAGGGGCGTGGGGGAGAAAGATGGAGAGGGAAATGGGGAAATGAACTGTTTGAAACAGTTCAAATAATGCTATGTCCATTTACAAAGGAATCACTACCAGTCTCACTAGTAGGAGGAGAGAGGTTGGGTGGAATGCAGAGGAAAATATACATATGCTGTGTGCAAAATGAAAGGAATGTCTTTTGGGCATGGATTTGAGAAAACTTACAGTGTGAGACAGTAGTTCAAGAAGATCAACTTGGAGAGGTGGGCTGAAAGCAGATGCTAGAACACATAATTAACAGACACTAAACCCAGTATCTTGGATTTTTATCTTAAAGGCAGTGTCTTTGGGCAATGCTAGGCAACCTGTTTCTGCATCTGTAAAATGGCAATAGTGCCTACTTCAGATGATAATTAAGAAAAGAAGTAGTCGGGCGTGGTGGCGCACGCTTGTAATCCCCGTGCTTGGGAGGCAGAGACAGGAGGATCACAAAGCCAGCCGCGCGCACTGGCTTAGGAGACCCTGTTTCCAAATAAAAATGTAAAAATAGGTCTGGGAGTGTAGCCCGGAGGTAGAAGGGCTTCCAGGAACCCCAGTACCACCAAAAAAATAAAAAATAAAAAAGAAGTAACATAACACATATGAGTAGTTTAATAAATACTTGCAAGATAGCAGGTATTGAAAGGTGTTGGCTTTATCCTCTTTCTTCTGTTTGCTTCATCTCTAGGAAATCTAAAGCTATTCTCTACTCCTTTTTTTAATGTGCCTTTTTTGTACATTATAATCTCACATCATGATGTAAATCGTGTTTACAATGACATACATACACACAGCACTTGGGCCCCCAAGCATCTCCATTTCACCCCTTCCCACTACAGAGTACTGAGGTTGACATTGGTTTATTTACATATGTACACATAGTTGATAGTAGTATTTCCATTAGTGAACCTCAATCTTCCTCTTCCCCTTCCCTTAGATCTCCTGCCTGGCTCCACTGAGGTTTGTCTTCCATTATCTGGAGTCCCTCTTGTATCTCAATTACTCCCTAGAATATACAAAGAACTTAAAAGACTTTACACTAGAAAAGCAAATAACCCAATCAAGAAATGGGCAACTGAACTGAATACTTAACAGAAGAAGAAATACAAATGGACACTAGATACATGAAAAAGTGTTCAACATCATTAGCAATCAGGAAGATACAAACCAAAACTAAATTGAGATTCCATCTAACCCCAATCAGAATTGCAATCATAAAGAAGTCAAATAACAATAAATGTTGGTGAGGATATGGGGAAATAGGAAGTCTTCTACACTGTTGGTGGGAATATAAACTAGTTCAGTCACTGTGGATATCACTTTGGAGATTCTTCAGAAAACTGGGAATGGATCCACCATATTATCTGATTATACTACTCCTGGGTATCTTTTCAAAAAGTTTGAAACCAGAGAACTACAGTGATATATGCATACCCATGTTTATAGCAGTACAATTCATTATGGCCAACTTATGGAACACAACTAGTTATCCATTAGCAGATAAAAGGGCTACAAAACGATGAGAAATAAAGACAATAGAATTCTACTCAGAAATAAAAACAAAATTATGTTAGTTGCAAGAAAATGAAAGAACTTGAAGAACATCATGTTAAGTGATGTTAATCATGGAAAGTGAAGGGTCATATGTGTTCTCTAATATGGTCTACTCTCTGAGATAGTTCCTTCCCCACAGATGCTCCCTCTGGTTCTCCACTCTTGAGAATTCCTGATCCCCACTTCTCTCTGGGTTCTCCACTGCCAGGACTTGGGAGAGGCAATTTTCTTTCAAGTACTTTTAGATCTTCATGCTAAACTAAGCCACTCTCTATAAGAGAACACAAAAAACTTACTCTTTTATGGGTCATATTACTCTTTCAGTTTTAAAATTATTGCTGTTGAGAAATTTAGAGCTTTTCATTTTTAAGTGTATGACTAGAATGAATGTAAGTGATACTATATTGCTCTATCCGCTCAAGGACATATGTTTAGAATGTTTCCTAGTTTAGTAGCTCCCTAAATTTCTAGTGCTCCAACTCTTCTCATAAAACAAAGCTGGGCATGGTGGTGCACGCTTGTAATCAGCATTTGGGAGGCTGAGACCAGAGGATCGTGGTTCATGGACAGCCTCAGCTACTTAATAAGGCCCTCTGCAATTCAGTGAGACCTTGTTTCAAAATAAAGAATAAAAATTGGGCAGGGTGTGTGGCTCAGAGGTCAAATGCCTCTGGGATATATCCCCAGACCCACAAAAGAAAAAAAGAAAAGAAAACAAAACAAAACAAAACAGGCAATCTAGTGCTTTCTCCTCAAGAAAGGAAATTCAATATAAGTTTGAAAGTCTACTTTTTGTCCTACAATTCCCTTTCACCCTTTCTCCCAGGAAGTCTAGAAATGCCTATGAAAATGGAATTTGTTACTTCTTTCTTCATACTAGAATCTCTTAAATGTCTATGCCAAATTTATCTACTGGCCTGTATTCATTGTGGCTCACAAATATAATATCTTTCATTAGTATTATAGAAAAAAGAGTGGATTTTAAAAACAAAAAGAAGAAGAAAATGGCCAATCTTATAAAGCATTGAGTAAATATGTTTTAAATGAAAATGAGTAATGCAGAAAAATATGATCTTACATAAATTTAAAATATTTTGATATTAAATCCTTTAAAAATGATGCTAACATTGAGAAGATATCTCTCCTATTCCAACATAATTGATTTAAATGAGTAATATTTTATTTAATAAAAACAAGACAGTGCCACATAAGAACATGGACAAAGAGGTTGAAACATAAGTTGCATCTTAAAAATAGGTAGTAATTGGTAATCACTTCATATATTATTTAGAAAAATGGTGATGTGAGAAAAATATAGAAACTTTTCATAAGAAAAAAATGTCTGAAGTGTGTATTTATGGGTCCCCATTTACCTGTTTCATGTTCTCCATCTGTGATAGAGAATTCACTAATTTTTATAGATGTATTCTATTCCAGTGCACTCTGCCAACATGAATTCAAAGTCTGAAAATTAGATAGCTTTTTCTTCCTTGCCACAAACCCGCCATCAGTGTCATCAATTACTTTCACGCAGGGTAATGACACAATAACTGTTCTATGGTTCTTCTAAGATTGATACCATGCATCAGAAAGCTAGAGATAAAGACTTTAAACCAATGATTTACAGATGTAGATTCATGTGAATGTTTTCCGGTACCCCACAATAATATATTATACAGTTGGGCTTTTGCTGTGAACAGTGGCAAGATATACTGGACTATTCATCAAACAAAGCAGAACAGTAGGCCTTTGCTAAACAGGAAGTTATGATCCAATTTCTATAATAAAAAGTGATGCAGTGATTCTCTAGCAACATTTTATATTTGAAAAGCTGGATGGGTGAAAAGAGATTATATATAATAGAATAAACCAGTGATGGACTACTCATGTGCACAGGTTTGTGGAGAACATCTTTTTAAGGAGCTTAGCTAAATTGAAGCAATACAAGAAATCAAGAGACTAGTCTGGAACAACAGGTATGAACTTGAAGATCCAATATGAATTAAAAGGACTGGAAAACCAAAAGTCCTTATTTCTACTTTCAAGAGAAGAAATGAGGGAGACATATGATATTTAAAAATCTTTCCATTTGAGACTTCTGGGAAGATGGCGACGGAGCAAAACAGGGCTTATGAGCTCCGCTAACAACCAATCTCTAGTACCACAAAATCAGCGCCTTTCATAGCCAGAAAACACCATCAGCAGAGAAACAAAAAAGGTAATTTTAAGGGACAGAGAAAAAGAGGGCTGGGAAAACGAGACACCAGAAACCAGACCGCAGTGTTGCAGCCGAAGCCGTGGCGTGAAGCGGCGGGCACCATTTTGCCTTGCAGCACCAGGCTCCAGAGAGGAAGGGAACTCATAACGGAGCTCAGAAACCAGAGAGGAGATACGCCGGCCTCACGCCCGAGAACGCGGCAGCAGCGCCTTACTGCTGGCTGCAGTGGCGAGTTCACCGGACAACACCAAACCAACACACTCAACAGCCCACCAAGCTCCAGAGAGGAGCAGAGGACAGCGAGCCGAGGTGAACCGCTGCGAAATAGCCGGGTGAGATTCGGCAGATTTCTCGGTGCAGGGAGCATCTAAAGCTCCCAGGGACTTGGCTCAGTGCACCCTGCAGGGACTCAGAGAGTTCAAAAGCAGAAAAGAAATACGCCAGCCTCATGGCCGAGGGCATGGCAGCGGTGCCATATTGCCACTGGCAGCAGCAGCAGCAAATTCACCAAGTCCACGACAGCTCCATCTGTGCACTCAACAGTGAGTCAAATTGGGGCCCCTAGAGGAGGAATTCCAGTACTATACTCCCAGGGACTTGACCCAGTGGGGGAGTGGCAGTGGCAGAGATATTACACCATAGGAGAACGCCCAACCTGGCACCCCCCATGGTCTAAAGCAGCCTCGATTGACTCCCAGGCTCTGAGACTCTGTGATACAACCCAGTAAAGGAGTAGTGGGAACTGAGATAGCATAGACTCGAGATCCAGAGCACGTTAAGTGAAGCCGTAGTGACCCAGGGAAGAACCCAGAGAAGGCACAAACTTCCGAAATCATGGGAAAGAGGAATAACAATGGAGCAATGAATGCCCACAACCCCACAACATCAGAAACTGATAAAACAGAAATAGAGAGATTTCTAGAAGATCAAATCAGAAAAATAACTGTAGAAATAAAAGAGGTGTTTCAAAAAGAATTCAGAGAGAGCCAAAGAGAGATAGAGGATGCAATTAATAAAGTAAAGGCCTCAATTCAAAGTACAAACAACCGATTAGACCACATGGAGAATAGAATCTCGCTCCTAGAAGATGATAATTCAAAAAATGAACACATAGTTTCTAATTTAGAAAAAAAAATCCAACAGCAGGAATCTGACATTGAAGAAATATGGGCCCATTTTAAGAGAGCTAACCTGAGAATAATTGGAATAGAGGAGAGAAAAGAAGGTGAAAACAAAGGGATTAACAATCTTTTCAAGGAAATAATAGCAGAAAATTTTCCAAACATAGAGCAAGAGGTCGATACACAGGTTCAGGAAACTTATAGAACTCCCGTTAGAGAGGATCAGAGAAGAGGATCCCCACGCAACATAATAGTCAAAATGACCAATGTGGAAGCCAAGCAGAGAATCTTAAAGGCAACAAAAGCAAAGGACCAAGTGACATTCAGAGGCAAACCAATTAGAATCACTCCAGACTTCCCAAACCAAGTCATGAGAGCCAGAAGGGCTTGGAGTAACATATTCCAAACTCTGAAAGAAAACAACTTCCAGCCAAAAATTTCCTACCCAGCAAAACTTTCTATCAAATTAGATGGAAAAATAAGAAGTTTCCACGACAAACAGAAACTGAAGGAATTTATGTCTTCAAAACCAGTGCTAGAGAAAATACTCAAAGAGATTAACTACAAAGAAGAAATAGGTAACACACACCAGAACCAGAGAAACAAGATTTTACATCCAACAGACAATTAAGATTGGTTATCTGTGGAGATTCATTATTTATGTTAGTCTTTTACATATCTCTAAATTGTATTGTTTGCTTTTATTGTTGCTGTTTTTTAGGATTTCTAGTTGGAATATTAATATACCTTCAGATATAGCATTTGGAAATATTTTATCCCATTCTATCAGTAACTTTTAACTCTGTTTACATTGTCTTTGGATATACAACATTTTTTTTATTTTTTAGGGAGTTTGTATACTCTTCTGTTGCCTGTGCCATTGAAATCATATCCAAGAAATCACTGCCAATTTCAATGTTGTGAGGTTTTATGACCCAGATTTTCTTCTAAAAGTTTATAGTCTTAAGAGTTATATTTAGGTCTTTTATCTATTTTGAGTTAATATTTGTATATGTGTTAGGTAAGGGTCCAATTTTATTCTTTTTCATGTAATTATTATTTTTCAACAATATTTAGTTAAAAGATTAGTATTTTCACCACCAAATGTTCGTGAAAACCTTGTCAAAAATAACTTGACAATATATGGAGGAATTTATCTCTAGGCTTTTATTTAACTCCAATGGTCTATATATCTACCTTTAGAACAGTACTACACTGCTTCAATTATTGTAACTTTATATGGTTTGAAATCAGAAAATATACATCTTCTAGCTTTGTTCTTCTTCGAGATTGTTTTGGGTATCTAGAGTCCATATTCCATATCAGGATAGATTTTTTTCTGAAAAATAAATAAATAAATGCATGATAGTTTCACCTAAAAAAAAGAAAAGAAAAAATATTCTCTGGTAAGAAAGAAAGCAAAAAGAAATATCGAACTGTTATCTTTTAGTCATCAAAAGCTTGGTATCAGACAAATGAAACTGTTTTGTGAGATTATCATCGTTAATATTGGATAAATTGCTATAAAACTAGATGTCAACCACTAAGCCAAGCATGGGAAGGAGGGATGGGGAGGGAACAGGGTGGGGATCGGGTAGGGGCTAACTGGGCGATGTGTGCATGTATGTCTACAAAAGTATTTTCTTTATACCAATATGATGTATGAATACATTGCACCAATAAAAAATAAAATTAAATTAAATTTAAAAAAATCTTTCCATTTATCTATTTACCCATCTATTTATTATATCTATAACCTATGTGTTATCTGTAATTTTTTTTTTTTGGTGGTACTGGGGTTCCTGGAAGCCCTTCTACCTCCGGGCTACACTCCCAGACCTATTTTTACATCTTTATTTGGAAACAGGGTCTCCTAAGCCAACGCGCGCGGCTGGCTTCGAACCTGCGCTATCCTCCTGTCTCTGCCTCCCAAGCGCGGGGATTACAAGCGTGTGCCACCACGCCTGGCTGTAATTTTAACTATTGACTTTCTGATGTTGATTTACTTCCCCAAAGTAACAAAATATTTGAATCCTAGAGTGAAATTATTGTGATGGCAAATATTGCCTTACTGGTTCTATTCATTTTATATTTACCCTAGATCTTGGTAAAATAAAATGTGCAAAGAATATTTCAGATCAATATAATTATGCTTTATCTACATTTTATTAAAGAATAGCATACATGCATAAAAAATACATTTTGTAAAGTACTCATAGCAATCTGTGTGCCTGGACAGAAATCTCCAAATGGTCCAAAGTATTCTTCACTGAATATGTCTTACTTATTCAAATGACCAAAACATTCATTTTTTAATTTTATTGTTTATTTGGTTTACTAGAGATAGGTGACCTCATATTTGCATTACAAATATATCACCTACTGGATAGTTCAGGTTATAAACCAGCCACCCTGGCTTAAGAGACCCTGTTTCCAAAAATATATATAAAAATCAGTCTGGGAGTGTAGCCTGGAGGTAGAAGGGTTTCCAGGAACCCCAGTACCATACACACAAAAAAATATATTGCACAAACTGACATTTTATTTATTTTCATTTTTCCATAAAATGTTATTTTATTTTTATACTTCTCTGTATGTTTAGAATTTTCTACAATAAGTTTGCTTTAATTAGCAGAATCAATTAAGATGTTTTACTTTGCTATTATGTTGTTGAATTATTTCAGCCCCAATTTTCTATATTATCTGCAATTTTCTGTATTTTCTGAGTAAAATCTAAACAAAACTCATAAGGTTATTTAAATATCATTGAGTGTTCTCAAAGCACCTTATTTTATAACCTAACTCAACTAAATTAATTCTTTGAAGTTGCTGCAACAAACCTTTGCAATCTCCTCTTGTTAAATTAGAAAAATATCACAGAACTAGGTCTTCTATTGTAATCTATGCATAACTATATAACAACATTTCAATTTATTTAATAACTAAAAACAGTAAACCAATGATGGTTTATCCATGTTTTATCTCACAGTGTCTATGGGCCAGGGTTCAGCATGGTTTAACTGGGTTGTGCACCACAGCAGAAGTGGTAGATAGGGTAGATAGTGGTAGATAGGGATGCATCCTCTATTCAGGGTCAACTGGAAAAATAAAATCTATTTCTAAGCTCATGAATTTTCTAGCAATTTTAGTTTCTTGGAAGCTTTCATCCTGAGAACTTCAGTTTCTGCTGGCTGTTTTCCAAAGATGACCTACCTCCTTGCTGTGTGGTTCTTTCATTTGGCTTCCTAACATGTGAAAGTTTGTTATTTCAAAGTCAGCAAGGGAGAAAGTCTTTTAGCAAGATAGGCTTTAAAGTCTTCTGTAGCAAGATCATGCACATCCTGCCACCTTCACTCTGTTCTGTTAGTTAGAAGCAAGTCAGTGTTCTTAATTCAGAGAAATTAAAAACGTAAGGTACCCACAACCAAATCTCCTAAGTATGCTTATTAACATAGTTGAGAGAGGCTAAGTCATGCTATAGTAATGAACAACTCCTAAAATATCAGTGATTCTAAACAAAGATGTTTATTTTTTGTTTAAACCAATGTCCATCACATTTCAGTAAGATGTTTCATGAGTCTCTGACAGCCACAAAATATAGACTACATCCTTCAGTTTTTTAAAAACACAGCTATGAAAATATTCTCCAAACAAGATATATAATTTTTCAATAATTCTACCGAAAAAATTAATTTTCTAATTATTAAACCTTACTACAATCATTTTCAAATAAATTGACAGACTTTGAGAAACTTGCCTATCATATAAAAGTTTATGAAATAATAAATATTAACCTTTTGATAATTAAGTAGATCACAAATATTTTCTGAAGATTTTTAAGGATAGACATGATAAAGAAATGAATAAGTTAAAATTATGATTTTATTTCTGCCTCTATGCAGTTGGGTGTGCTAGTTAGCAGAACTAGATTTTTTTTCAACATAAAAAGTGATTACATGACCTTAAAATAATGCAATCAGCATAGGCCTTTAGAAACAAATACTGCTTTTCTTACATAAAAAAGATGATGAGCATTTATCTTCAAAATGAAAGAATTATGCTGCCAAACAGTCAATTGCTTGAATAACTACATCTTCATCTTGTTAAATGACTGCTTTTCTTTGGGCATCTTACCAATAAAATTTTCAAGCACTGGGTAACACTACATAATAAATAATTAGATAATATGTATCTTATATCAATCTGTCCAGACAATCACTTAAAAGAGAACCTGATACAATTTAGCTTGTCAGATTAATTATATAGTTTGTTGACAGGATTCTTGCTTTATAAATAATTATAATAGCACAATTTTCA